>NW_022195170.1:0-435348 GCF_008641045.1 Pistacia vera | reverse complement strand
GCTCCAGAGAAAGCAACAACGAGGAACAAGATGGCAATGAATACTCTCCTTACTTTTAGATATGAAAACTGAAATTTTGCTTAGCTTGAGTAGAGTGAAGTTTGATATTGGTGCTCTTGAGATTATATAGAGAAAATAAAAAATGTTAGATCAAGTTTTAGTTTTTGAGATTCGAGTTAATTATGTGCTATTTAACCTTTGTTATCCAACTCTAGTTCGATTCATATTTGTTGGGATTGTGCCTTGAATCTTATACTGCTTAGGAATGGGAGTTGCAAGGGGACTCTCTCCTTTAAATAGACTAGTAGATTGGACTTTTAAAATATCTCAAAAAGTGTAAAATAGACACATAAACAATGGTCATTGTAGGTTGTTATTAAGGATGTAATTGGGCTTTTTGGGATAGTGTAAGGAGTTTACAATTTTTCTCTTCTATAAATTGCACAGTTGTAAGCTTTTGCTTTATGGATTGTTTGAGTGGATAGTAGATGTAGGCTAAATTGATTTGGTCGAACCACTTTAAAATTCTTGTGTTTGGTTTGTTTTAATTTTTTAGTTGCTTTCCTTAATTTTACGTTTGAGTTGTGGGAATCTTTTTCAACAAGTGGTATCAGAGCCCATGATTCGTGATCTGAGAGAAGGCAAGCTCAAGAAGAGGTTGGATTTAAGAGTAGATCGACTTTTGTGAAGCATCTCAAATTTTCTAGAGGTATGTCTAATGTTGAGTTGAAGACATGAAACGGTGTTGTTTTGGCCATAAGTGGTGTGACGTCATTTTGGTAGCTGCTGAAATGAATCCTGGCTATTGATTAACTTCAGATCCAATGGCTGAAAATTAACACTTGGTCAACACTATATAAAGGAGCAAATATTGGGAAAAAGCTACAGCTTCTTCTTCGTGTGGTCGATCGAACAATTGCTTAAGGTTTTTCTCCTTTTACATTCAATCTATGTAATCTTGGTGAGTGAGTGTTTGTTTTTCATTCAAGTGAGAGGGGTTTTACTCTCAAGTTCTTAGGGAATCTGATTGTGTTCTCTAGGTAGGATTACGGGAAAGGTTGAGTTGTATTCTTGAGTGATTGATCTTTGATCTGTGTCGTAAACTCTTGATTGTAATTGATTAGTGCAGCGAGCTCCTCTGATTCCGGAGCTCAACGTGGATGTAGCCTACCCAATCTTGGATAGGTGAACCACGGTAAATCTGTGTGTGTGTGTATTGTTGTGGTTGTTTTATTCTTGATTGTGTGTTAAAGGATTAGGAAGTTTCATCATAACATCTAAGTTTGAGGTTCCTTTATTTGATGGTAAAATTAATTTTATGTTATGGCAAAGTACGATATAAGACCTTTTGGTATAACAAGATCTTGATTAGGCATTAGAAGAGAGTAAGCCAAAGAAGATGTTTGATAGAGAATGGAATAGAATTCCGAGGAGAGTTGTTAGTACAATTAGATTGGCCTTAGCTCTATAGATAAAGTACAACGTACCGACTGAGTCTACACCAAAGGGTTAGTGGGAAAAATTAAAGGGTATTTATGCATCGAAATCATTGACTAACAGACTGTGTTTGAAGATGGGTTTGTACTCCCTAAAGATGGATAAAGTTATAAGTCTCCATGATCATCTAAAGAAATTTAGTAGGCTAGTATCTCAAATATTAGCTATTTCTTATGAGTAAAGGATGAAGAAAAGACATTGATATTGTTGTCATCTTTGCCTAAATATTATAGACCTTTAGTTCAAACTTTGTTGGTAGGCATATCTACTTTAAAATTAGATGATGTGATTGCCTTGCTGCGTGAGAATGAAAGGTTTATGGGATTAGATAACTCATCATTTAGAGGAGATCTACTAATTGCAGAAAGTTCTAATCGAGGGAGGACTCAAGAGAGAGGTGATAAATCTAAAGTCAGAGATTACAGTAATAAGGAGTGTTATTATTGTGGAGAGAAAGGACATATCCAACCACGCTGCAAGAAATTAAGGGATGATATGCTTGCTTTCAAGAAGGCTCAACAGATAAAGGATTCAAAGGATGATGCTTGGGTTGCTAATAATGAAGGTGGATTTTTAGTAATATGTCAAGATGAAATTCAAATTTCAAAGGGTGAAAAAGGTTGGGTTTTAGATTCTACTACATCTATGAATGTTTGTAATGGTAAAGATTGTTTTGTTTAATTGAAAGAAGATGAAAATTATGGAAATATTGTTTGTCGGTAATAACGAGAAAGTGAAGATTGAAGGTGTTGGTAGCGTTTGTCTCAAGCTTCACAATGGTGTTGTCAAGAAGCTTCGTCATGTGAGGTATATACTGAGTTGTAGTTACAATTTGATTTCTTTGGGTGAGTTGGCTTCTTGTGGATATACCTGCATTGGTCAAAGAGATGGATGCGAAGTGTATAAAGATGATGTTCTGATTTTGCAAGGCAAAAAGAATGAAAAACAACTATATTTGCTTGATGAAGGTGTGTGTCTTAAGAAATCAAAAGATAAAGTTGTTCAAGTTTCTGTTGTGAAAGAAAAGAAGACTGTCAACCGAGTAAGATTTTCAGATGATATTATGATGTTTGGGGCTTCAAGTCAATGGAGGAATTGTTGGGATTGTGCCTTGAATCCCATATTGCTTGGGAATGAGAGTTGCAAATAGACTAGTAGATTGGACTTCTAAAGTATCTCAAAAAGTGTAAAATAGACATAAAAGGAATAGTTATTGTGAGCTGTTATTAATGGTGTGATTAGGCTTTTTGGGATAGTGTAAGGAGTTTGCAATTTTTCTCTGCTAAAAAATGCAAAGTTGTAAGCTTTTGTTAGTGGATTGTTTGAGTAGATAGTAGACATAGGTTAAATTAATTGTGCCGAACCACTTTAAAATTCTTGTGTTTGGTTTACTTTATTTTTTATCTGCTTGCCTTAATTTCGCATTTGAGTTCTGTGAATCTTTTTCAACAATATTTTAGTAGATAAGGTTAGACTTTACGGAGCAATATCTCTAAAATATCATCATCCAAAAATTTTAAACACTGTTTTGGTTTTTAAAATTTTTGGATGATGATTTTTTGATTTATTTTACCTTCATCTTAGCAAGTACATCAGCCAAAACTAAAACATCATTTTTTAAAATTATATTATAGTTATCTTTATTTGCAAGCACATCAAGGGAAATTTATTTGTCATTCTATGTTGTGATTGAATTAAAAGTTATTTTGCTTATGATAAAAATACAAACAAATTAGAGTGGACAAATAAATGATTATAAAATGGTCAACTAAANATCCTCGGGATTCTCATTGAGGGATATTCAGAGGATACCTGACTGGAGGGGGGTTTTACACTCAATCTCCATTGCAACAAAATTTATCTCTCTATAACCAAGAGAGAACACTCGAGAAGAAGTTGTGTGAAGAGAATGAGATTAGTTCTAAGAGCAAAAATGCCACAAAAGTCATTTTCTATTCCTTTAAATTCTCTCTGACCAAAACACACTAGCCTTGACTCCACATCAGCAAACAGTCCACAAAATCAAGTGTCACCTCATCACAAATCTCCACCTTGGCATCTGATTTTCCCATTCCCCACTGCCTTGGAAATTTTTCTTCACTTTACTCAATATGGAGTAGGCCCTCGAAGAGTCTTAGTTTATCCAAAATAACAACTTTGGTAAACATGTTGCTGGATTCTCTTTCCCAAGAATTTTCTCCACCTTGATAACTTTCTCTTCAATCATGTTTCTGATGAAGTGTAGCCTTACATCAATGTGCTTCGATCTCGCATGGAATGCTTGATTCTTGCACAAAAAAAATGGCACTCTGGCTACCACTCTTGATTGGAATCTACGTCTGATTGTATCCCGGTTCACTAAGCATTCCCCTAAGCCAAATTGACTCATTTGCAGCTTCTGTAATTGTAACATATTCCGCTTTTGTGGTGGATAAAGTCACAATAGCCTACAAATTTGCTTTCCACACTACAAGAAAAAAGTACTTTCTACAACCAATTTTTTTGCAAATAGACAAAATAGTTGCAGATACACCACATTTAGTAACTAAATTCCAATCGGTCGGCTAAAGGGGAATAAAATTATGGGGCTCATTTATTCTAGCCT
The DNA here is from genome assembly GCF_008641045.1 of Pistacia vera. Taxonomy (NCBI): domain Eukaryota; kingdom Viridiplantae; phylum Streptophyta; class Magnoliopsida; order Sapindales; family Anacardiaceae; genus Pistacia; species Pistacia vera. The sequence continues at coordinate 431,246 of NW_022195170.1, read as the reverse complement.
TTGGTGTCTAAAATTAATATTTTGCAATTAATTTGATTTGTTGTCGAAAATATCACATTAGCGACTAATTTATTTTGTTGCCAATTCTTGCGCGGTAAATTTTTCCAACATTACAACACAATTGAAAACTACAACAAAAGATTCCACAATTAAAATTATGGTTACAAAAAACAATTATTTGCAACTACTGAATAGTTGCTAAATTAAATGCAAATATTAATTAATTAATTTGTAACTATTTTTATTAGTTACAAAATGATACAATTACTTAAATATCCAAGCTTCTAACAATAATTACAAAGGGCTTAAGGTACATATGGCAACTAATTGTTTTGTGCATATTACAAATAATTGCAAAAACTTATGTATAGCAACTAATATGTATTTAGTCGCTAAAAGTTGATAATTGTTTTTGGCTCCCACTTTCCCTGTAAAATAAAAAAAAAATGATATTTTAAATTATGACTAAAATTACTGTTGCGTAACTAATTAATTAGTTGCAAACTATCTTCTTTTAGGAACTTAGATTTTAGTTGCCAAATGTGTGATAAATTCTGCAAATCAGTTTGATCAACCCATTTTCCTGCTTGAAATAAATTAAAATTTTGGGTATGTTATTTTCGCAATTAAAGTTTAAAGTTATAGTTGTTAATAAGAGTTCGTCCCAACCAAAATGTTAACCACTAAATATTGTTTATTTTCACCGAAGCAAATTCTCCCACCCATCTTTCATTAGGCCAAAGCTATGGTTATAAACTATTAGAATAACCCATTTCTTCTGCCCAAAATTCGAGCGCCCAAAAAACCCATTCTTCCGCCCAAAAACGAGAAACATTTCCCTCTCTTCCGCCCAAAATCTCTCTTTGTCGCTCTTCCACTGATTCGCAGAAGTTTCTCGTTGCGACAATCAATCTTCTTCTCAAATCTTCTAATTGCTCTTTTCTTCTCAATCTTCTTCTGGTTGGGATTCTTCTAATTGCTCTGTCCTTCTCAATCTTCTTCTCTTTGCGATTAGGGCAAAAGGTTGAATGGATTAATCAATCTGGGCTGTTGAAGAGAAGAAAGGTTTTGTGAAGGGAGAGTTACGGCATTTCGGTCATTGTGAAGCTGATCTGTGTGGGAACAATGAATCTTCAGATTGTGTGGAAACTATTGATAAAAAATGTGGTGGATGATGAGTAATGAAGGTGGCCATTACTGTTCGAAAACGAGTGATGATATTTGCTATGATGTTTGTGGCTAGGTATTTTGTTTTCCACTTTTTAAATTTTATTTATTTATAATGCTTTCATTGTTGTTTATAAAGAACAAGCTTTGGGGTGTGGTAATTTTTATTTTATTTTTTTTTATTTTTTTTAAAGTTCTAAGTTTTTAGCGTTGCTAGTTGCCATTAAAATGAGTTTGATGTGCCTTTCGTTGCAGCTTTGGATGATTTTTTGGATTCAAGTTTTGGGTGATTATTGTTCTTTGAAAAAGATAAATAAATAAATAAATTTAAGGAGTTTCCAGAAATCCGTAAACCTCAGTGAAGGTTTTGGATGGTACACTTTGAGATATCAATGTGATAAATACCAGAATGCCCAGAACCATATAATATGGTTTATTCATCAAAAACCCTCCAATATTGTGGTAATTTTTTTCTTTCTAAAGCCCATCAGAAAAGGACCGTCTTGGCTGGCAGTCTCCTCACTTCGACACGGTAGCTCTCTGCAAAAACCCATGTAAGCGAAATGCTTTTTTTTTTTTTTTTCTTAATTTTAATTTTTTATCCCTTCGTGTTTTATTCTCCACTTCTTAGTTTATCTTTCGTTGATGAATTTCACTATCCCCATTTAAATACGAAGAAATGGTGAGGCAGAGAATTTTAATGTTTTGATTGTCCTGTAGAACTAGAAATTGTCGCTGATTCAAAGCCCAATGTGTTTATGTACCTTTTTCTGAGATGGGTTTTTAGTTTTTTTTTTTTTTCCTTTTAATTTGTTTTCTTGTAGTTTCCCGGCCACCAAATAATGGGCTGTTGTTAAAATTTTAAATTCTTCTTTAACATTAATGAGTATTGAAGAATCATCAGTGTGCGACATTGTGTTTGTCAGCTTAAATTTTATTTACAATAGAACTATCATAATTATATGTTAATTATTGACTGTACAATCTGGAAAGAAAGGAAAAGTGAAACTTGTTTTTTCGTTTCTGTTATGATTGAGACATGGCATGGTGGTGAATATTCTAGATTGGGGCATTTCAGTTTTCAAGTTGTGTTAGCATATGGTTGTGTCTTTGTTTCTTGTATGATGGTTTCTATTGAGATGAAGGACTTCTGGCTTTAAACTCTGTATAAAAAATGATGGAGCTATTTAGATTCATTCATCATCCACCTGCCCTTAAAATTTTGGTTAATTGGTTGACTAATTAAGTTTAGCTTTTCTTTTGGTACTAATACAGGTAGAAGGAACTGTTTTATGCACAACCCTTTTGTTTGTTTGTTTTTTTTCCCTTTGTCTTCGAAGGAGTGTAAGCATTTGTTTTTATCCCTTCCTTCATTATCTTGATGCTGATAGTTAGTATAGCTTTTGTATTTTTTCTTATCATTTGGGGAATGACTTTGGATTTCAGGTCATTGCAAACCATAAAGGCTCTTTTTCCGTGTTATGTCATGGTCTGGTTGCTCTAAATTTATGGCATATTTGCAGTCTTGGCATTTCCGAGTCCATTCCTTTTGGAGAAATTTTAATTGCTTTGGTAAAGACTTCACAAGGCCTCATAGAGTTCAAAACAACTTGTCTTCTATCAAGAGTCTTGATCTAATTCATCTTTTATCCTTTCAATCCGTGAAGGTAACTCTCTACAAACTATACGAGAAAATTTATAAACATTGGAAAACAACTTTCTAATTTCTTTGACTATGATTACTGCTTGTTTTGAAGACTATTAATCTTTGACCTTGACATTTTGACTCTTAACTTATAACAAAAAACTTTGCTACACTTCTAATGTGGTACTCTTCACTTAATACATCTTTGCCATGTTTCTGAATGCACCAATTTCATAGGAGCAGACATCCATACTCATACAGGTCTTGATATTTTGCTGGCAACATGCAATAGTTTTCTCCTTTAATGAAAAATGGTGAAAAATGACTATTATACATATATATTTATATATAATAATATATATATATATATATATATATAGACGTAATCAACATGCAACTGTCTATTGAATATGGCTCTTAATGGTTTTTGTTTTACAGGGCTATTGTAGTCTATCTACAGATTCAAGTTTGACTTTTTGGATGATTTTTTGTTGCTGTTAGTTTGGGACAAAAAATCATGTTGAATGTGCTCATTGTTCTCCAGATGTGTAGCTTCTTATTCTTTCTCGTTTGATGGATTTATTGAGGTATTTATGAGCAAATATTATTTTCTACAGATTTCTACAACTCAAGTGTTTGTTGGATCTTACCATGTCATCTTTCTTTGCAAAATTAAAAAAGCTCAGCCTTCAGTTAAAGCATTAGTACTGTTGTTACTAAGGAGGAATCATATGCTACACAAGAAATTCAAAATAAGATTAAACAGGTGGAGGAGCAGAGTTAAGGTGCATAGTGCAACAACAACAAAATAAGATTAAACAGATGGAGGAGCAGCTCATCTTATTTGATCAACAAAAACAGAAAATAAAAATGCTTGAAGAACAGCATTTTCAAATGTTGGAGATGCTAAAGCAGATCACTATAGCAGCTGCACATTTCCAACGAGCTAGAGCTCCAACTGGACTGCCATTGCCATCTCCAATTGATGAAACGTCTTCCTCGTCTGCTACAGCTATTTGATGAACCTCAACTAGTGACACTTGAGATGCTAACAATATTAATGGTTAGTTTTTTTGTTACATGGGTAGCATATATTTTGACATGGGGGTAGGACCATCTTTTTGGACTTTTTAGGATTGCTTGCATATATCCTTTTAGATGGTGTACATGGGGTGGGCATTTTGTTTGTTAGTTATGCACAGATAGATAGCCACTGATGAAAATGTGGGGTGCATGCTTTATTTTTTTGGTTATGCACATAAAAGAATAGTGCATTTTGGATTTTTATTGCTCATCATGCATAAAAATCCATGTATGGACTCTATATATATATGAAAATATGATATTTGATGTTAGTGATCAGATTTTTATATTGTGTCAATTATTTTGTTGATGTTGAATGTATAAACTAGGTTATTTACGGAGAGTAAAAATAATGCTCTTGAATGTTAACCAATTAGCTATTAAATTATTAGTCGTAGAAATAATATAGCAGGAAAGGCTAATAAATAATATCTGACTAAAATAATTAGTTTCCATAACTTATATACAATCAGTTACTATATTATTTAGATGCAAAAAATTAATTTTAATGACTAAACATTAGTTACAAGATGTAAGAAACCAAATCGAGTATATATATTTCCCCACTAAAAACGAAATGCTTTTGCCACTATTTATTTTTTCCAAAAAAAAAAAAAAAAAACACATTCTTGCAACTAATTTCATAGTAGCGAAAAGTAAGTTATCATATTTGGATTCTACATTCAGCATCTAAAATGATTGGAATTAACCATTAAATTTTTGTCACCAAAAGATACATTTGTTGACTAATAAAATAGTCGTAAAAAAGTTTTACGAATTTACCCTTAAACCTTCAGCATCTAATTTTTGTGACATTTGCGACAAATTATTAGTCACTACAAGACACATTTTGCAATTAATTGATTAGTCGTGATACAATTTTACCAATTTACCCTTACACATTTAGCGTCTAAGCGGGGGATTATTTCAACCAGCAATTAGCGACTAATTTGCTAGTCGCCAAAGAAAAACTTTCCGCGTCTAACCAACTTTTTAGATACCTATACTTTTTGCAACAACGATTTTGCAATTACGTGGCGACTACGAAATTTAGACGTGCAAGACATTTAGCGTTTAAATTTTACTATCAACGTTTAATTTTGCTAGACGTAGAAAGTCATTTTTCTTGTAGTGCCAACAAACCAAGTTATCCCACAAAGAAAACACAAAACCAATTATTGACTTCCTATTATCAAGATTCCCAACATAATCAATGTCAACATATCCCATAATGAAATTCATTTGATCTTGTCTTTTACTGTGCACAACCCCTGTTGAGATTGACCCCCTAACATACTTAGAATACATTTCACTGCCTCCCAATGACATTTTCTAGGATTACTCATAAATCTACTCACATAGCTAACTGCAAAAGCTTTAGGTTTTATACAAACCATTAAATACATTAAATTCCTTATTGCATTTGCATAAGGAACACATGCCATTTTCCTTTTATCATCCTCAGTTTCTGGACATTGATCCACACTCAATTTAATATGTTGACCCATTAGAGTTTTAACATGTTTACAATTAAACATATTAAATCTCTTAACAACTTTTTCAGCATACTCCCTTTGAGATAGTACCATCCTCGCTGTTTTCTTATCTTTTTCAATGTTCATGCCTAAAATCTTCTTAGTCTGCCCCAAGTCTTTCATTTCAAATTGCCTATTCATTTCAATCTTAAATCTAGCAATTTTAGAAGCATCACTATAGGCTAGCAACATATCCTCAACATAAAGAGCTAAGTAAAGATAACAGTCACCATACAAATATTTGAAGTAAAGACAGCCATCAAAATTGCTTCTCTTGAAACCAGCATTAATCATAAAACTATCAAACTTCCTATACCATTGCTTGGGTGACTGTTTCAACCCATACAAAGACTTCTTTAAAAGACACACCTGATTTCTAGGACCCTTTTCGAACATTTCAAGTTGTTCCATCAAAATTTTCTCTTCTAAATCATCATGCAAAAAGGTTGTTTTAACATCATGTTGCTTTAATTCAAGTTCAAATTGAGCCACCAAAGATAAGAGGACCCTAATGGTTGTATGCCTTACCACAAGTGAAAATATTTTAGTGTAATCTACCCCTTAACCTGTGTAAAGCCCTTTGCTACTAACCTAGCTTTAATTCTAGGTGACTCCACCCCTGGAATTCCCTCATTTCTTTTGAACACCCATTTACGCTTGACGACCCTATTGCCCTCAGGTTTATTAATAAGGATCCAAGTATTGTTCTTCATCAAGGACTCATACTCCTCTTGCATAGCTAACTTCCACAACTTAGATTCTCTACTCTCTACGGCTTCTCTAACTGTCATAGGTTCTTCTTCTATCTCTTCAGCAACTTGGAGTGTAAATGTAACCATGTCAGCCCATTCATATCTATGAGGCAACCTAATTTCTCTCCTTTGCCTGTCTCTAGCCAACTAATAGTTTTGGAGCTCATTTTCTTCATCATGAGTTAGATCATCCTCATCCTCCACTAAGGCAGGTTCCTTATCTTGGACTTGAAAATCTTCTTGTTGATAATCTAACTACAAACCACCAAGGTTATCAGTAGAAGCTTCATAACCCAATTCAAAACTAATGACTTCAGATCTTTCACTAGTTTCACCAGCCTTTTCACTCAAACTGCCTAAATCTTCTTCATTAAACCTAACAGCTCTATTGACTATACATCGTTTCTTAACAGCATCCCAACACTTTTACCTTTTTATCCCATCAAGATAGCCTATGAGAAAACACGTAATGGCCCTAGGATGTAATTTATCTGACTTGTCATGCACAAAGATAGCACAAACAAAAACCTTCAAATTGCTATAGTCAACTGGATATCCAGTCCATCTTTCAATAGGTGTCTTGAACTCAATGGCTGAGGAAGGAATCCTATTAATAAAAAACATTGTTGTATGAGCAGTTTCTGCCTAGAATCTAGTGGGGAGTTTGGCACAAGACAAAACACTTCTAATCTTTTCTAGGATAGTCCTATTCATCCTCTCCACTAGCCCATTTTGTTGAGGTGTATACCTAACTATCCTATGCCTTAGAATTCCACTATCCTTACACAATCTATCAAACTCCTCATTAATGAATTCTAACCCATTATTAGTTCTTAATTTTCTAATTCTCTTCCCTAGCTAACTATCCTTACACAATCTATCAAACTCCTCATTAACGAATTCTAACCCATTATCAGTTCTTAATTTTCTAATCCTCTTCCCTTTATGATTCTCAATCATAACTTTCCACTCCATAAATTTGCTAAAGGCTTCTCTTTTACTTTTCAAGAAGTATATCCACACTCTCTTAGAGTAATCATCTATGATGCTAATGAAGAATTTACAGCCCCCCAAAGATGGATATCTAGTTGGCCCCCACACGTCAGAATGAATATAGTCTAGAATGGACTTAAAACAATGTTTCCCTACATTAAACTTGATCCCGCTCATCTTTCCATAAATACAATGATCACAAAAGCTTAGTTTCTCTATTTTGTCCCCTCATAAGATATTTTGCTTGCTCAACTCAACTAGACCTTTATCACTAACATGTCCCAGCCTTTTATGCCATAAAAGGTCTTGTTAGCCTTTTGAGATAATGACACGGCTACTGTTCCAGTGATGGTTGAACCATTTAGAACATATAGCCAATTTTTCCTCTCTCCTTTCATCACAACTAAGGACCTTTTAGTGATCTTAAGAACTCCACCTTGAGCCTTATAGCTATACCCATTTGAATCTAAGCTTCCTAAGTAAATTAAATTCCTTTTTAACTCAAATACGTATCTGACCTCTGTGAGTAATTTTGAACTGCCATCATGCAAGCTTAGTCTAACATCTCCAATTCCTAAGACTCTACATACAACATTATTACCTATCAAGACTTTCCTAGACTCTAACTTCTTAAAGTTAATAAAAAAATTCCTATTTGGAGTCATATAAAATGTACACCCTGAATCAAGAATCCATTCAAAATCTATTTCCTTTTCAAAAGCCACCAATACATCTGATGTAACGCCCCACTCGAGGTACGTAGCTAATGTCTTTTATTTTACTCTTATTTGAATTGAAATATTGTTAATATGGTTTGGTTGGCCCTTGATTGAATGGATGCTTTGGTTTGGTTGAGTGGTTGCCCTGAAATTGTAGAGATTTGGTGGAATTTTAGGGTTACTGTCTTCGTCGGGGCGAAGAAGAATCGTCGCCGCGGCGATGAGGCCTTGCAACCCACGTTGTAGGTTCTGTAAAGTTTCGCCGGGGCGAAGAAATAGTCTTTGCCGTGGCGACGAGCCTACCAAAAAGTTTAATGAAGTTTCTAGAGAATTCTTCCTTTGGGGCACAATGACCATTCTACCCCTAATTGGCAAGAAAAGTGGGGAGTGAAATGCAAGGAAATTGCATGAAGAATAGTTTAATTGGGGGCGCATTTGTAAAGAATTAAAAGGGCAAAAGTGGAATTCTTAAGAAAGAGTAAGGGTAAAATGGGAAAGAATGGAGAAAATATGAGATAATAAGGGTTTAACTTTAGAAACCCATTCATTCATCTTCTTCCACTGCCTCTTTCATTCTCCATTTCCTCTCAATTTCTCCTTCAAGCTTTTAAGGATTTTGAAGGGTTTTTAGTTAGATCTTGGTAGAGAATTGATCTAAGTCATCCCAAGGTAAGATTTCTTACTCTAGATGTGAATTTTACCTATAAAGGTGATGAGGTCTTAATGTGTTATTGTTTTAAAGTGTAGAGAAAAGTCTTCTACCAAAGGAAAAGAGAAGTGTTAGTGGAATCACATCATCACAAGGTAAGTAAATCCTAACCCAAGTTGAGATTTGAGAATTCTCTTGAGTAGAGATTTGAGAATTCTCTTGAGTAGAGATTTAGTAGAAATGAGGTATGCATGTTATATGTATGTTATTGAGAAATTGAGTAGAGATATATGTCTACTTGTTGAGAAAATAAGTTGAGAATGAGTATTCATATTGTGTGTTGGGTATATTTTCTTTATAAGAAGTGTTGATGTGTTATTAATTGAGATGAAGTTAAATGAGATTGAGTATATATTTTGGGAGTGTTCTTCTATGATAGGGGTTATGCCCATGGAAGGGAGTTTATTCCCATTTTTGGATGGTTAAAAAGAGAAATAGAGTTGTAGTTAGAGAAGAGTTTTTATATGCACATGAATTGTTTGATGAAATGCCTAAGAGAAGCATGAGAATGAGTTATGAACCTTACTTATTATAACATTGCATATTGGCATTTCCTAAGTGCATTAATGAGCATGAACCATCCATATGCATTAATTGTGCATTGAGAAGTAGCTTGAGAAAGAATTGAGAAAGAGTAGAGAATTACTCTAAGAGTTAAGCTACATTATGATGAGTAGCTAGAGAAAGAGTAGAGACCTTGTGCACAAGCTACTCTAAGAGCTAAAGAAGAAAATAGAGTAAGTTGTACGATGGGGAACCCGTGAGTGATGAGTAAAGTCACGAGAGTAGGTGCTTTGTGATCACCAGGCACAAGGTGCTTTGTGATCACCAGCCGTGCCTCCTGTAAGATGGGGCCATGACCGTCACATAGAATGGAACATGAGATTCCAGTAGTGTCTTCGGTAAGAAAGGGCCGTGACATTCAAGAGATATAGAGAAAGAATGTACACTCACATGGCCAAGGGTTCCGAATCCATGCATGACCAAATCCGATCGGTAGAAAAATGAGTAGAAGTCACGTAGAGTGGTAGCGCCCAGCCGTGCCTCTGGTCAGATGAGGCCGTGACATTCCAATGAGTAAGAATGAGAAACAAAGGAATAGAAAGAACAGAAAGAGAAAAAGAGTAAAGTCACGAAGAGCGGGTTGAGTTCTCGGCCGTGCCTCTGACAAGATGAGGCCGTGACATACACCAGAAGGTGTATAGCAAAGAATATGAGAAACAGAAACAGAAAGAGAACAGAGATGAGAAAAGAATAGTGTAAGGAAATAATTAAGAGAAAGTGTTACAAGGATAGACAAGTAGAGGATTTACTTACTGAGCATTAGTTGTGCTCACCCTGTTGTTTTTCTATGCTTTTGCAGGTTCTAGGTGAGCACGCAGTCGGATGGACATCAGCGAGCGAGGGAGAGTAGTTACACTGTCCACCACACTTTTGAGAACTTTTGTAAATGATACTAACTTTATGTAAAGAATATGTATATTAAATGAAAGAAAATTTTGGGCCCAACTATTTTTATTAATGTACCTGTATTTTATTGTATGTGTTTTTATGAGTATAGTAGTATAAAGCAGCTATTACATCTGAACTCTCATACCCATCAAAAGCTACATCTACACTCCCACTAGCATCCTTTTCCCCTAATTTTTTCTTCCTGTCAGGACAATCCCTTTTGAAATGGCCTTCCTTATGATAGTAAAAGCATTTTCTCACAAATTTTGACTTTGATTTTGATCTCCCCTTGAAATGCCCTTTCTTATGACTTTTCTTTTCAGATCTACCTCTCACATTAAGTCCCTCACCATCTAGCTTAGCCTCTTTCCTAAATTTAGCATCCTTTGTAGTGATTGCCACCACAACTTCTTCTAGCTCAAGGGTCTGTCTACCATACTTCAGAGTATCAACAAAGTTTGCACATTTTTGGCAAAGAATTTATGAGAATGAAGCTTGATCCTCATCCTCAACCTTGACACTTAGACTCTCTAAATCCTGAACCAATTTCATAAAATCATTCATATTCTCTACTAAAGATTTACTCTCATCCATTTCAAAACCAAAGAACTTCTGTTTTAAAACTAACCTATTAGGATAAGATTTGGACAAGTACAAAGGGACTAATTTTTCCCAAATCCTTGCTGGTGTAGTCATTTTCTTTACCTCTCTCACGACTTTGTCTCCTAACCCAAGTATCAAGGTGTTATGGGCTTTGTCTAAGAGTTCTCTCTTTTCTTTCTCAGTTAAGGACTCTGGTAAACTATCCTCACCCTCTAAGGTAGCTGATAGACCATCCTTAACTAATACAACTCTCATTTTCATCTTCCATAAACTATAATCACTGTCTCCAGTGAATTTCCTTACCTCAAACTTAGACATATCTAGGTTTTAATCCCTCATCGTTACTCAGAGATGAAAAGCCCCAAAAATCAAGACCCAAAAAAAAAAAACCCTAGGTCAAGGAAACCGTAACTGATGAGTTTAGATCTAACCCTAGGTAGTCACAAAACCAAATAATCTCTAATACACACACCTATTAATATTATGGCTATGATACCACTTGTTGAAACGTAAAGACTATTCTAAAAGGTAGAACAAGAAATCCAAGATTTATAATCATGAAATCAAACACAACAATCAATAAGGAAACACGAAAACGAAGCATAAAAGTAAAGAAAAGACATAGAGAATTTATAGTGGTTCAGTAATCAAATTGATTACCTACATCCACTCTTCAGGGTAGCAAAGAAATAACACTATAAAGACAATCTTACAGAGTTTTTGCACTTTCCCAATATACATGAAGAACCCCAGGAAAACCCCTCTATGAATCACCTATAAGCACCCTTTTCCTGACCTCTCATATATCAAAATACAAGAAATTAGAGAACATTTATACAAGAACAGAAGAGGATAGCTGTGTAGCAAACCAAGATTCCAAAATCTCACCACACCGTTTGATTCATCTTGCATCTCCAAAGGCTCCACCCCGATCTCCATTGCAACATAATTTCTCTCTCTGTAACCAAGAGAGAACACTCGAGAAGAAGTGTGAAGAGAATGAGATTAGTTCTAAGCGCAAAAATGCCACAAAAGTCATTTTCTATTCCTTTAAATACTATCTGACCAAAACACACCAGCGTTGACTCCACATCAGCAAACAATCCACAAAATCAAGTGCCACCTCATCACAGTATATGCATTCTCGGCTAATTATTATTATACCTTTGCCTTATGTCTTTAGTGCTAGAAGTGTTTTCAATTGATTGCTTTGCTTTATCCTGCTCACCTTGTTGTAGCATTTCAAAATCAACCAACTTTGAGAGCATTTAACCCGACTAGAGAAAACAATTGGACCCCTTGTACCATAAAGCTACTTCCTCGTTACTTAACTGGAAAAAAAAAAGTACTTTCAGTTAAAAACTTAAGTTCTTGAATTTATGAAGTATCATAGTGAACTTTGAGACTCATAAAACTGCATATTGATTTAGCCAATGTAACATATAAAACCCTTTTGATATTAGAGAAAGAAAACCCTTTTAGATGAGGCTATGTTACCTAAAACCAAGATATTTGCTTTGCTATACAGAGTTGTGCATAGTCTGTAAATTAAGATAGAGAGAAAGCATTAGAAAGGAACATATCAACAAATAAAAAGATAAACCAATTCCAACAATATATTAAATCTTGAATAACAACATATAATGACAACATCAATCGTTTGAATTTAAGTGAATGTGAGGGGACAAACATGAATATATATATATATATATATAAACAAAGTTTTCTTGAGACATTTGAGATGCGATTATTTAATTGTTATTAATATTTAGGTGAATGTGAAGGGACTAAAATGAATTTATATATCTTTTAATTAGACATTTGGATGTCCAATATGTGCTATTAATACTAATAAATAACAATTCTAGAGTTGCAACTAAAATCCTACGTGTATATTTCACATATTCATGAAGCGTTTGTATCTAAGAGCTGAATGTGGAGGGATTAAACCTTTGGAATGCCCAATAAAATAAAATCACTAATTTATTAATATGTCATTAATTGAATAAAATTCTTTATGATTAAAATTTGGGAGATGAAGGGTTAGTATTAATGAGAATGTGATATAGATATATAGATATTTTAACTTTTAATTTAAAGTTGAATGGTTCATTTAACTTGTAATTACATCCACTAACCATCAACCAATCACATCCTAGCACATTAATTATAGACACTTGCAATAATTATAGAGCTCCTAAGATCTTTTGTGGCATCCTATGTGAAATCTTACGTGAAATGGCGATCAATAGAGAGGGTGGGCTTCAAGATTATATAGATATATGGGTTATATGAAAAACCCGCCAACTGCTTTTTGGCTATATGCGTTTTAGAGTTTTTTTGTGCTTAACATTTTATGGTACACAGGAAATATAACTTGAAGAGTGAAGACAGTCTTGGTTATTGAAGTAAAGGTCAAGCCCCCTTGAAAAACCCATAACTCAGATCACACTTTTCAAACAATAGTAAAAATCGAGTCAATGCTACTAAAATCTTCACCTCATTGATTCAAATTTGAGCTAATTCAAAACGAATAACCAAGTTAATGTTGCACCTTGAAGTATAGAATTCATAACCAACCACTAACTTCCTTCTCGGTGGAGAAATCTATTCTGCTAGTGTTGTTGTGCAAATTGCACATGTTGGGTAATTACAAATATTGCTGGATTAGACCCATTATCAAAGCTCAATTATGGCCCAAGAAGTGAGTTGACTCAAGCTCTTTAAATAAGTGGTGGAGATTTAACCAAGTGAAATGTGTGACTATGGTTCGCTCTTGAAGACATAAATAGGGGCATTGGTTAGGGTTTCATTTATCCCAAAGGAAAAAGAGAAGAGTATCAAAAAGAGTAGAAAATTAGAAAGGTTTGTGTTAAGCTTTGAGTTAGAGAATTTGTGTGGGAAACTCTATTAGTTATAATTATTCTTTTGTTTTTAGGTGCGAGAAAGTTTATTGAGATTATGAGTGATTGTAATCTTTTTCATATAGTGAATTTTTACTGGTTGTCTTTGGCAACGATAGTTTTTTTTTTTTTTTTTCTTCGTTTTGGAGTTTCTACTTAATTTTTGTGCTATGAGATTTTTTTCTTAATTCTCCAATTTCTATTTCTCTATATTGTGTGACATCTATTCCTAACAAGTTCCCTTTTGAACATCTTCAAGAAGATCTATATTCTTTCAAGACACCAGACCAAACTCAAATTATTCCACTTAGTTTCCCAAACAACCCCGTTTTAGTACAAGTATAAAAACATTAAAGGAGCATGAAAATTGTTAATCGCATATCCCTAGAGTTAGGAATTGTACTAGTACTATGTGTGTAGGAGAAGGGTTACTAATAGAACATCTCTAGAGCGCCTAACAAACACACCACACAGGTTTACAAGACAAAAAGGGGAAAAGGGAATAATTAGTTAGTTAAGTGTTTTGGGGCACGTGGCATCAACAATGAAAATAGTGTGCAGTTGGGTATAAGTTTAGAGATGCAACTTCTTAAGGACAGATTGCGTTTTAGTGGGAGGATTCTAGCTCCTTGAATTGCTAGGGTTGTCTTTATGTTTTCCTTTCAATTATGTTCTTAGAGTTCTTGCTACCTTATTGTTCTATCATCTTAGTTTATTAATACAAATTGCAAAGTATATTCAGATTTGTGCTTGACTTGGTGTGTTCTCTGTGTTGTGTGTTGTGCAATTGTGGTTGAGTTTTGAGGGTTCCCAACAATTTGGTATCAAAGCCAATTGGGTAATGGTGAATACGAAAAAGAAAAAAATGGAAGGTCGAGTTGATGGATTGGAGAAGGATATGGGAGTTGTAAAAGAGGATGTCGGCACTATTAAGGATTATTAGATGGAATTGAGGGAATGGATGTGACTAAAGGATGAGAGGGATGAGAGCATGAATCGGGGCAAAGAGAGAATAGAATCATCGAAAATTCCGGTGGTCCAGGAAGGAGGAAATTAGGATCGATGATGAATCAATGAGAGTGGTGGAGAAGATCGGAGGATAAGGAAGTTGAAATTACCAGTGTGTAACGGCTAGGATCCTCATGGTTGGACCTTAAGAGCTGACCGATATTTTCCTGTCAATAAGTTCGTCGAAGGAGACAAGGTGGAAACGGCGGCGGTTTGCATGGAGGGACAAGCATTAATATGGTTTCAGTGGGGGTTGATTCTCGCTCTCCATTTATTGATTGGGGCACTCTCAAGAAGGCGGTGATTGAAGGATTAAGGCCATCATATAAGGGTTTGGCGTTTGAGTCCTTGGTGGCACTGAAGCAAACCAAACGGTGACTGAATATCACGAGCAATTTGAACTATTAGCAGTGTCGATGAATGAGGTTAAAGAAAAGCTACTCATGGGGACATTCACTAATTGGCTCAGAGAAGACATAAGGGTTGACCCGTGTTTAGTAAGGCCCAACAACCTAATTGAACTCATGGACTATGCCCATAGAATTGAAGAACGAGACTGGGTTTCGGACAAAACAAAATTGAGGGCAGGCCGGGCCCAATGGAGTAATAGGCTAGAAAACTATACAAGGTTGACCCCAAGCCCAGAACCACTCAAAATCAGGTGGGCATCCAATTGAAATAAAAACCCAGATTGGTCATTAGTTCCACAATTGTGCAGTAGGGATGGGCACAAAGCCCGCCCCAACCCGGCTCAAACGGGCCGATTTTCTCCGATTCGTTCAGGCTTTGGGCTGGGATCGGGCCCAAGTATTGGCTCCGAAATTCGGGGATGGGCCGGGGCCGGGGCCAGGATAGGTTTTGGCCCGGCCCCGAATTCCCTGACCCATATATTTTATTTATACATATATCAAATTATTATTTATCAATATTAATTTTAATAATTGAAAATCAATCATATATACCTATAATAATTTTAAAATTTGAAAATCAATTATACATTATACAATGACAAATTATAATTGTGTAAGTATTTTATGAACTTATATATAAAATACAAATAAGTAATAAATAAAACTAGATTAAATATAATAAATCATTATAAATATTTGTAATATATATATATATATATATATATATGTTAATGTATATATATTATACATTATACATAATATGTTAATGCTATGAAACAAAAGTTATACATTCGACATTATATGTACATTATACATTATATATGATATACATTCAACATTCAACATTATACATTATATATGGTATCTAAGTATAATGTATATAACATATATATATCATACATTATACATAATATGTTATTATCTATAATCATATGTTAATACATAATATATATGTTATATATGTGTAATACATTATTTGGTGTTTTGATTGATTATAATAAATCAATAAATCATTATAGATTTAATTTTTTTTGGATGATATATAATCATTTTATATATTATATATATATATATATATATATATATATATATATATATATATATTATACATAATATGTTAATGCTATGAAAAAAAGTTACATTCGACATTATATATTATACATTATCTATGGTATACATTTGACATTATACATTATACATTGTATATTATATATGCTATATACTAAATAAGTATAATGTATATAACATATATATGTTGTACATTATAATTTATACATAATATGTTATTATCTATAATCTTACGTTAATACATAATATATATGTAATATATTATTTGTTGTTTTGATTGATTACAATGAATCAATAAATCACTATAATTTTTGTTTTGTCCCTCATTGAATCATTATTTCAATTCTATTACCTAATTGCCTTTGTTATACTGTGATATCTATTTATTTAGAATTTATTATAATATATATGGTAATTATTTATTTAAAATTTATTATAATATATATGATACATTATATATGTATACTTATTACTTAATACAATAATTCATAATATTATACTATTAATATCTAATATATTTATATATATGTATAATGTATATGCACATAATATATGTATATGCATATTATATATTTAATTTTTTTTTTTTTTTGATGATATGGTCTTTACGTTTAATATGTATATTATATATTTAATTTTTTTTTTGTTTGGTATATATAATTTGAATAAAAGGATAATAAAATAAAGGAGAGAAAAATACAAAAACCCCAAAACGGGGAATCCTCGAATTCCTTGTTCGGGGAACGGGCTTTTTCAGGGATTCCCCAAAATCCCCGAACAGGCTTCTGTTAAAGTCATGAAAGTGACTCTAATTTGGTGATAAAAGACCATGTGTGTGATTAAAATGAAATCATATTGAGATAATTAAAGAATTTATGAATTTATTCATGAAAATCGCTTTCTAATATTTTTCTTATGAATTTAACATATTTGGAATGATTTTGGAAAGGGTATGAGTTGATATTAGGTTGTGGTTTATGGATTAGGGGTGATTTTGTCTCATTTATGCTGTTCAGGGGGTAAACTGTCATATTTTTAAGGATCGATTTTGTCACTTTTCAATCATACAGGGACCAAAGTGATATTTTTTAGTTTATCTATAAAAAGAAAGCGACAGGTCGTGAACGTGGAGCACTGTTCATCCATTTTCCGAAAACTCTTCATCCTCTTTTCCGGAAATTGCTGGCGATGCTTCATCTTCCCCGTCCACCGATCATCATTATCATCTCATCAACACCACCACGATCACGCACCACCGCTGCGACGTTTCGCAATCTGCCGCCGTGACTTTTCATATTCCAGCCGCAATTTCGCCATTTTTCGGTGACCTTTGGTGACGTTTCGGCTCCCTGGTGTTTGATCTAGATTCCGCATGGCTGGATCTAGCACTTCCAAGCTTCAGTTGCCGCCAAAACCATAGGAATCCACCATCTCGCCGCTGTGCCTCTTCATCTTCTAGCACGATCTCGCTCATTTCCTATGACCTTTCACCTCGCCAGGACCTGATCTGAACTCCCCTTCACCAGAGCTTTCCATCAGTACCTTCGCATTCCATTTCCGACACCATTTTTCGGAAGACTTGTCGAAAAATTAACGTTTTTTTGACAAGTGCGACTGTTCGTATTCCGGGTTGTCCGTTGGTCATTTTCGCCCTTTCTTCGCATCATATCGTTGTCGGTTACTTCCTCTCCGCCATGGTCAGCTTTGTTTCCACCTCTTCAACCTCTGTTGACACCACCATGAGCGGTTGAATTCCTGATTGTCTCACTATAAGAATTTAGACTTCTCATAATAAAATAATTTGTCAATATAAATATCAAAATTGTGACCATTTCGCTAATGTGAGAAATTGTATTGGTTTCCAGGTTGGTCACATTAAGTTCATACTCTTAAGTATATGGTGACATGTCACTATAGCTTAATTATTTATTATGACGATAATAATTTGTCACTTTAAACTAATTTATTATGATAAATTATTTGTAACAATAGAAGGTAATTTTTATCAATATAAGTAATATTTTGTCATAACTGATTTACATTTAAAGACAAATGATAAGATTTATGGTGAGAAAATAATATATTATGACAAAATAGATTTTGTCAAAATTGTAAATGGTGACTAAATTATTTTTTCATAATTTTAACGGTGATAAAAATTTATGTGTCAATGACTTTACTGTGACAACATTTATTTTGTCACATGTTTGTTTATATGACAATATTATTTGTCAAAAATTGTAGCAATTGAAATAATTTTGTACAAAATTTAATAGCATCACAAATAATTTTTTAGAGCTCAAAATGCATTTTCAAACCACTTATTACATAAATTGGGAGAATTCAACATCAAATAATATGAGGCTGAATACAATGCATTATATAAATTAACATAGTCAACTTTAAAGCTTACAAAACAGCAAATGGAGGTTTCAACAAAGGCATTAGCTTTAGATCTAATGTTAATAATTCAACAAAGGCATCTCTTATAAATTTACACATTCTCCACTAATATGGAGATAAAAATGAACACAAGTCAGCATATCATCCATGAAGAAAACAATATCTTCAACCACAGTTCAGACAAACATGAAGAAAATAAGATTAAGATGATCATGTTTCTGCATCATAGACTTCATCACCTGCACAAAAAACAGTAATGAAGAAAAATATAGCATTAAACATAAAATGAATTTAGTAATTGGTGCAATGTGATGTACCTCGAGAGCCATTCATTCTGGGCTACCCTTCAAAGATAGCTCCTATGGATATGATAATCCAATAAGCTAAATACATAAAAGACCTCCATATAGATGACAGTAAGCAATATAATTCAACCAATGGATCATACATCAGCAAGGACTCCACAGAGTATGAGAGCAATCAAAAAAAGATTAAAGAATGTGTAACCAAGCAGCATATCCAGTGCCTTTGTTTCCACCAAAACAAAAACTTAGAGAAAAGCAGACCTACAAAAGAAAACAATTCATCATTTATCTCAGAATACGCACTAGCAATTAGCAAGTAAACAGAGATGTAGAATACAACAACGAAAACTTATTAATATTTTAATAAAAGAAATTTCGTTCAATGAACTTCCTTAAAATCATTCCACACCATTGAAGTCTTAGCTTTCTTTTTTTCTTGCAAATGGATTAACGTCACCCTCTTCATTACCAACAGTTGCAATGGTTTCAACAGTTTCATTGGGGGTAGTGGACCATGTCTCTAAGTCCTCAATATCACTATCCATTGCAATCGACTCACCCCTCCGCTGCAGTTCTGAGGACACCTTAGGTTGGGTGGCAGTGAGGGTGGGATTAGAACTTGATGTCATTTATACTACAAAATTTTAAAAGCACGTGAATATTTTTCCCTGCCTTTCAAACTCAATAACATATAGTTAGGACGTTCAAATCAATTAATTAGGATTTTAAGGCAAATATTATAGTTAGAAGTTTGATCCCCAAGATGATTGAATACCTATATTCACCCTTATTATAAAGATGTGCATCCAAATCCTCTAAAACTTTATAAAAAAGAACTCGCAACTCTGTCAAGTCAGATCGAACATCTTGAAGAGCACCAACCTGCACCACAGTAATCAGAACAAGTTAATGCGCACAAAACATTTAAAAATATCTATATATATCTGACTTTAGAATTGAAGCCCAAAAAAGAAAAATATTAAGCTCTTTGAAGCTATGCCAACACTTCAAACCAACATCTGAAAAGATAACAATAAAATTGAGCGTTATGGCTTTTATTGAAACTTGGATTCACAAGTATTTAAGCCAGAAGCCATCAAATCAAGAAATTTGACTTCAAAATTCCAAGTCAACAAGTATCAAATGGGAAAAGTGATGCGTTGTTATTACAACATGCAATATAGCAAGTGCACTAGTCGCATTAAGTAATAGAGTGATGAGTGAGTATCGTTCCCATGAGGATTGTTCGGTAAGCACTAAGTTTCCTACTGTTCTCAAGTTGGAGCAATCGAATTCCTTTGGATTAATGGGAGCAATTTAAACTAAGACTGAAACAAAATTTGCTAAACTAAAATTTAACTATGAACTCAAGATGTAAAACACGGATAAAATCAATTCAAACAAATGGGTAGGGTTTTGACTTCATTCGGACTCTATGGGTTAAACCTGAAGAATTAAACTAAATTCATATTCACATGCATTGATTGTAAATCGAACTCTCTAAAGTGTAAAACATACCTTCCCAGGCTATGTTTTCCTACTCTTCCCTATTAACCTTCCGCACCCAACAAATTGAAAGTTAATAAATCTAAACTCATTAAGCACAAGAATCCTAGTTCATTGGTTCTTGAATCTATCTCTAGCATCCAATACTACAATGATGATTACCCAAGAAGCCTAACATGATTCATTTCTCAATCTCATCATGTTCATCACATATAAATAGTAAATTCAGAGTAATGACACAATCAAAGCACAATCATATGAAAAGAAAAAAAATCTATTACTTAACCCATGAATTTTTGAATTACAATCAAAACCCTAACCCAAAATAGGCTAGTTCATGGCTAAATCAACAATACTATAAAAGAAACGAAAATACCAAAGTTCAACATAATGTAAACAAGAGAAAAGAAAGGAAATCTCCCCAAATGACGAATCCACTGGTTTAATCTCGAATCTTCACCCCTTATAATCCAAATCCGTCAAAACTAACTAAGAAAACAATAGAAAAGCTATTTTTGACTAAGGAAAACGTGATACCCTCAGAAATGGCAAGGTTTTGCTTTTATAGCTCACCCCAAAACCTAAAACTTAGCCTAAAAACGAAACTGTGAGTTTTACAAAAACTAGAAAATGTAGACTTCGCTGCAGCGACAAAACAAGCTGGATTCTGGTGTGTGACTGACTCATTTCGCTGCGGCGAAGAACAACCTTCGCCACGGTGAAGCTTCATGAAGAATTCTGAAATTACAGAATTGCCCCCCGCTTGCCTTTTTGCTTGAATCTTTGATCTCTGATGCTTTCCTATGGAAACAAGCTTCCTAAAACTCCATTCTGCTTCAGAACTGTAAAACCCATCTCCAGTCAGGTATCCTCTAAATATCCCTCAATGAGAATCTCGAGGATACATGTCTGGAAAACGAGTTGTATTTAGAAAAAAATATTTGTGTAAGGATAATAATAGTAATATCCAAAACCTGCATATAAAATGTCATGCAGGATCCAAACATATAATTTCAAAACTTTAGGAATTTATCCATAAAATACACATTCGAAACATATTTATAGGGTAGACTATTCCAAAAGGTGTTTCACAAATATTTATCATTTACATTATTTACATCAAGATAAAAACTTCTAGATGACAATAAATCATCTCCCCTCACGTGTAGCTCCGCTGTCTCTAGCATCCCTCGCTTCTAGTCTACCTGCAAAACAATCAACAATAAAAGGGTGAGCGCTAATTGCTCAGTAAGGAATGATCCGTTTCATTCTAAATGTGCTATTTGATCTTTATTTAAACATATTTGTTAACACATCACTTATCTTTTACATCTAGGGATACTTCCTCTTTTATTTTTTATTTTTTTCTTTCTATTTCATATGTCTTTCATCATTTTGTCCCATGGCTATATAACATCAATGTGTACACATACAAATAAGTATGTAAATATAGTACATGCACAATACATGTCATGATATAACATCTAAATATCATCTAACATGAGTATAAATCATCTCATAATGTAAATAACATCATAACTCATGTAGTGCAACTAAATGCATATGAAACATTTAACATGTAGCCGATCAGACTTTTCTTAGCATCTTAAGCACTTCATCGTCTAACCTCAAATTCATCTAGAGCTCATATCATCGGAGGCGTGCTTACGCGTTATTTAGTATCAAAGCATATATTCATCTTTCCTAACCGGTATATGAGGATATGCTTACGCGTTTTCCATCATGTCTATATGCATCTCTATCATGTCTATATGAATCTCTAACTCTATGGCATGTAAATACATATTTTGGTGAGCTTAATATTTTAATTCATCTATGGATATCAATCCATTTACATTACCTCTTGCTCACAACATCATCTTAAAACATGTTACATTGAACTTCATGCCATTTCATAACATTAATCATGCATTGACATCATGACCATGTTATCTTTCAAAGATCATCTAACTAATGGGTAAGCATTAGTACATGGCATAACAATAATACATTAATAATCAATTAATAATCATAAGAATTGATCATGTTAGATCTTAAACTTTAATAACCAGTTTATACTTCAGGCCATTTTCCATCCATTTCTCAAACGAATTGGCTCTGGCATAAACATAAAAGTTATAGGTTTGTGTCTTAGCTTCTAATATTCAAGAATCATCATTTAGATCTTTATAACTCAAGTTATGGTCGAAATACTGAAGCAGGGTTAACAAAACCCCTAAGCTCACTAAATCCAAATTTCATATTAACCATACCAATCAATTCCTATTGAAAATTAACTATAGGTCAAATTATGGATCAAATAAACCTCCCCTTAATATAGTCTTTAACATCTTAAAGGAAGTGTAAAATCTCATTCCCATAACATCCATTATTGCTTAATATTGTAAGCTAATGCAAACGACACATGAACACTTCTAATAGCAACCATTCAACACTATGTGGCCTCCAATACTACAATTTTTGCCACAGTCAGTATCCACACTTCATTTTCTTCAATCAAATATAACAACTCATAAAACATAAGGAGCAATAACTTCATGATAATGAATTCAAGGCAATAAGTAGAATAATGAGTTAACTACACTTGCCATCAACTAATTCTGTGCCTTAAAGCCTTAATTTAAGGTTTCAACAAATCCTTTGCCTTTGTCTTCTTTTACACCTTATCCTACATATATAACATTATACCTCAACATCTACTTCAAATCTTCAAATCACCTCAAAACTAAAGTTTTTAATCCTTACCTTAAACCCTTCAAATTGAAGATCCAAGGCTCCTATCTTGTTCTTCTTGAAAAATTAAACAAAACTCCTTTAAACTTAGAGAAAGAAAGCTTGTTTCATGGAAGATTTGAGAGAAAATGGAAGAAATGCTCTGTCCCTTAGCTTGAACGAATTTCATCTCATTTATCGGAAAATATTTCATTTATTTTCCAAAATTACGATATTGGCCCAATTATTTTAATTGTATAATTCATAAGTCCTTAATTCTTCATATTAGGGCATTTTGGTCATTTCACACTGACATAATTATTACTTAATAATGCCATTAAATGCAATTAAGCCTACTCATCCTTGACTTTTTCTATGCTTATCCATAGGCAAAATGACCATTTCACCCTAATGCCTTTATGGATGATTGATTCATACCGTTCCAAATGAATTGACTTTTTGCCCTTAGTTAGATTTATGCTTTTTAACATAAAATAACATCTAAAGGACTATTTGAGTTAGGACATATCTTTGACATCTTGGGTATTACAAGAACTCATCCAACATCTGAGATCTGTACTTCTGAGTCCAGAAATTCCAATTCTGTCTTAATTCGCTCAAAGTCCATTTTTGCCTGAAACACAAAATGCAAATATTAAGCAACAATTCAGGTCAAAATGAACTAAAAAGTCTAATAAAAACAGTATAATCCATGGATATCAAAAAGTAAAGTAGAATAGAGCTTTTTCAACTATCTTTTTCTTACCATTTCGGCTAATATTTATAAAACAGTTAGTAAACACATTTCTTTGGCTTTAAAATTTTCTATTTCTAACTTTGAAATGAATGGTGAATGAAGAAATTAAAAGTTTGAACCAACCCAAAAACTCGAATGGTGAATGGAGACATTGAAACCAACCCAACACTCACCATTATAACTTAGAAGTCAACTTAGACGAGATACAAACGAATGGAGAGACCAAAGGCGAACTCAGTCTCAAGCTTCGAAGTATGGTCTGATGTATCAAAGTAGCGGCTACTCGAGAGTTGAGAGATGAGAAGAAATCACTTGGCTATCCTCTTGAACGACAGACAAACAGATTTCTTCGATGGAATGCTTGTATAGGTGAAGAATGCAAAGATAATTAGTTTGCTAAGATCAGATGAATGAGCCCTAGACACGGTGCTGGATTTGGAATGTGAAGAATAGAATGAGTGACCTAGCGATTTTGGGTAAGCAAATACAGAGCCCATTCGAACTTACAAGCCTTTGCAGATATATCAAAGATTTTAAGATTTTAAGAATTTAAAAATTAATAAAAATGAAAAGTATAATAATTACTAATCCTAATTTATAAATTTGTATTTGTATTATAATTATAAATAATAAAAAGTGTTGAAATTCAATTATATTTCAATGTCTCGTTATTATTATATTTCATAGTGATTATATATTTTTAATTAATATAAATACAAAATGTCACTAAATATAATATAGAAAATATTTTTATAATAATAAATTGAAATATCATAATTTATAAATATTAAAATTAAATATTTTTACAAAGAACGTGGGCTGGTAGACCACGACACGGTCCAAGGCACGACACGCTATATAGCGGCTGTGTGGGAGCCTTCAAATTTGGTGGGCTAGCACAGCAAATAGGCAAATTTTTGCAGGCCTTGACACACACGACCATGACATGATGAGCCTTGAATTTTTAGGCATGGTACAGCCCACCGTCAGCTCTAACCCCACCCCCCATTTTTCATTCATTTGCTATGATCTTAAGTTAGGTAATATGTTTAACTAGTCTCTATGGATCGACCTTGTTTGCTGCTAATACAAGTTGTAAGTAGAGTATGCATTAGCATTTATGAATTTTATTGTGTAATTTTATTAGTTTGAATTTGATATGTACTCTTGTATCGTTAAAGCAAAAAATGGTCCTCATATTTACATTTATATAATTATTAATGATTTTATATTTTTACAATTTTTTGGCCTTTTCAAGTTTTAAAAAAAAAGTAAAAATAAAAATAAAAGTAATAATTTAACAACTGATTAGAAAATTTGCAAACAAATATTTGCAACGGATTGAAATGTGTTGCTACGATTTTAAAACAAAGTTTTTTTTCATCGCTAATTTGTTGGTAATCTATTTTAGCAAATTTCTTTGATCTACCTAGATATAGCAAAACTCGACCTGCCCCTATCACCCCCTATCCCAACCAAATTTCCTAGCCCTTGACCTCGTACTGATCCTAAGTTAATGAGTTTTTTTTTTTTTTTTTTTAGTGACATGTATGCTAAAATTATGAATGAGTTTTTTTAGCAAATTTTTGTCACAAAATATCACATTTTATTCGACTAAAATATTTTGTCATTAATACCTTGATTTTAACATTTAAATAAATAATTTTTTTTTTTTTTTGGTAATGATAATGATTCTTGTGACAAATTAGTTGTATTTAGCATGTTTTTAAATAAGACAAAGTTTTTTATGATAGCATGTTTGTCATCAAAACATTTATTTTGGTGCTTAAATTTTAACTCAATATTTTGTCATTAATACCTCTATTTAGCATATATTATGACAATTTTTTTTTGTAATAATAATAAATTCTTTTTGTGACAAAATAATTTGTAGGTATAGCATGTATAACTAAATTTAGGAAAAATGTATTATGACAAAATATGTTTGTCACAATAAACAATTTGTCTAGGCGCCAAAATTTGGCGCAAAAAATTTGTGATGAAATATTATGATAAAAATGTTTTTCTTCACTATATTTCTTATGAGTTTCTTTATTGTGATAAAATATTTTGATTATATTTTTTTTAGTCACTGTATATTCTCTTTGTCATACTTAATGTGATGTTTCTTTATTTTGTCATAATACCTGTATCACTTGTGACAAAATAACATTTGACAAAATTAATTTTGTCACAATATAATATATTTCTTGTAGTGTTTCTTAGTTAAATCTCGCTTTCTTCTTTCGACAATCAATCTTTACTCCAAATCTCCCCAGGAAATCCATGCCTTAAATAACATCAAAATCAGGCATATCAAACACTATCAAATCCACTGGTACTCCCTTCCATGGATCACTACGGACTCCCCTAGAAGCATCTCCTTAGTTACCATACTAACACCATCTGATAACTTTTTCTTCATGGGACAGGTCTCAGCCTTTCATTCTACCAATCCCTCATGTTCTTCTTGGGTTGAAATCTTTTCTCATTTCTCACCTCTCTATTATTGGGGGCATCAGCTCTAAAAGTGTCGTCGTATGCTCCACAGACCTAAACCACTCTTCTGCCGCTATAAGGTCTGTCGTACCCTTGAATTTTGATGGTTGATGTTGACTAGGCAACCCATATATCGGCTTAATACGATTCTGCACTATCGGGGGTACCAGACTCTCTTTCTCCTCCTGGGGGTCGATACAATAACTGGGGTCTCAACTCTCTCTGGCCTAGAGCCTCCCTGCTTTTCTCCCAATACTTACTGTATAATAGTATGAATCCTCGTTTCATCAAGGACAAGGGGAGTAAATTCTAACGGGTTGGAAGATTCACCCGTACTCATTGTCTTCCTATTGCCTGCTCGAGTTCTATGTCTCATCTACATAACATGTCTCCTCTACATAACACCAACACTCTACAACAAGTAAGGAAAGAAATAACTTACAACGGTCGACTACAGAACATCAATGCGGCGGGAGAGGCACACTGTCAAATCCCAAAATCTCTACTCTGATACCAAAAATGTAATGACTCTCTCTGTGGCTAGTATACTCATAAAATAAACAGTAAAATTAACTAAATATATATATTACGAAAATATACATGTAGATGAGTATAAAATAATGGGCCCAAATTTTCTTTATATATACAAAACTATACATTGTGTAAATAAATTTCTCAAGAAGCTCAACAGTGTTGCCCGACCTTTCTGCATCTTGACATTCCAAGTTACCGCATTTCATCTACTACCTGCAAAAAACATTGAAAACAATGGCGTGAGCACTAATGGCTTAGTAAGTAAACCCGCTATGCTATCCTTCTATCTCCGTTGCTGATATTCTGAATACTTTCCTTACATCACACTTCTCTCTTCTTCTCAGTTCTTTTCTATTCTTTCTCTCTGTTCTTTCTCTATTCTTTTTCTCACTTACTAACATGTAAGGACAATTGGAGAAACTAATTCTGAACAATATGAATGCCATGATGGATGTGCATAAATGCATAAAGAATGCAATTTCTTTTTTGTTTTCTGTTTCTCTTTATTCTTTCTATTATGTTCTCTATTTCTGTGTTCTATTTCTTCTTTTGTTTCTGTTCCGTTCTTTCTTTCTTTCTGTTCTGTTCTTTCTTTCTATATTCTATTCTTTCTTTCTTTCTTTCTGTTCTGTTTTTTCTTTTTGTGTTCTATTCTTTCTTTCTTTCTGTTCTGTTCTTTCTTTCTATGTTCTATTCTTTCTTTCTTTCTTTCTATTATATTCTTTCTTTTTGTGTTCTATTCTTTCTTTCTGTTCTATTCTATTCTTTCTTTCTTTCTTTCTATTCTGTTCTTTCTTTTTGTGTTCTATTCTTTCTTTCTTTCTTTCTTTTTTTTTGTTCTATTCTTTCTTTCTGTACCGATCGAACTCGGTTGAGGCATAGATTTGGAACCCTGGCCATGTGAGTGCGTATAGTCCTCATCTACATGCACTTCTATTGGACTGTACAACTATTCTTTCTGATTCTGAGGCCGCTCACTAAAGGCGGCATGCATGTAGGTAAATTCTGTTGGTACAGTTCTCTGTCACTCACGGGTTCCCCATCGCAACAACCTATTCTTTTCTCTTCTTTAACACTTTTCTTTCTTTTATTCTCTAGTGCTTTTTCTTTCTTTCTCTTTACTCTTAGAGTGCTTTATTCTTTAAAATTCTTTATTCTATCTTAAGTTATTGCACACATGCAAATAAATGTATGTGGATGGCTTATGCTTATAATTCCTTCTTAGATGCATTATGAAATGCAAATATGCAATGTTGCATGAAATTAAGGTTCTCTACTCATACTCATGCTTCTCTTGGGTATTTCATCAAACAATAAATGTGCAAACATAAATTCTACTTTAGCTATAACTCTTCTTCTTTCTTTAACCATCCAAAATGGGAGTAAAGCTCCCTTGTATCATCACAAAACCTGTCAAGGAAAAACACTCCCAAAAGTTTACTCAAACTTCTTTCAACTTCAATCAAACTTCAACCCATCATCATACAATCAAAAGCACTTCTCATAATTCAAATATGTCCAACAACATTCCCATACTTGAAAAAATAAACTAATAAATTGGAAGCATTTTTGAGGTAGTCATTCTGCACATGTCATATTCAAGAAGACATAACTTGAGTTATACATATCGGATTGCTATGGTCTTGGTCTCGTTTTAAAGCTTAGAGACAGGGCTACAACTTTTATGTTTAAGTCTCAACCCAGTTCAATCTGTAAGATACCCAAAAATCACTCAGAAGGTCACAGACGTGACAGGGCAGCCATGGTAACATGTTTTCTCTTAGGATTTTCATCAAACAAATTGCATGCATACTCAAACTCTAATTTGGCTACACTTCTATCTCTTTTCTAAGCCACCAAAAATTGGGAATAAATCCCTCCATATTTAACACCAAATCTGCCCAAAATGCACACTCCAAAATTTCCACTTCAATTCTTCCAAATTTCATCCAAACATGCATCAAGCATCAACTACACCAACACAAACTCTCATGGATAGGTTCTAATCATCATTCAACACCAAATCCATCAACAATTCTACTTATAACACATGTATATGCATAAAGAAAATTCTCTACACATCTTAACTTAAATCATACTTAGGGTAGGATTTACTTACCTTGAATTTGAGCAACTCTAACACTATAATCTCTCTTTGATAGAATTCCCTTTCCTCTTAAACCCTAAGCATATAAAACCATAAGAATTCAAAACTTTAAAATTTAATCTCACATCTTGATGCTAGAATCTTACCTTTGGATGCTTAGGATTGAAAATCCACTCAAAAATACCCAAAATCTATGAATTTCCTTGGAAATCTAGTGAAGAAATTTGAGAGAATTTGAGTAGAGAATGGCATGAATGGAGGGATAGAGTGGCTAGGGTTTCTTCTCTTGAACTCTTATTACATAATAATATATATATTAGTTTCCCATTTTGCCCTTGCCCTTTCTATGAAATTCTATCTATGTCCTTTAATCAATTACAATAATACCCTCATTTTTATTGCATTCTCCATGAAATTCTATCTCTTTTCACTCCCAAATTTTTAAACTAATTTTGAGTGAAAAGATCATTTTACCCCTAATGAAAGTTTAAGGGATTTTCTTCACATTTTTCTCAAAATAACTTTAACAAAATTCAACTAAAGGCATAAGGGCATAAGTTAAGTTACGTATCTTAATGTGGGTGTTACAAATATGAAATTGAAGATATGGCTGCCCCTGGTGAGGTGACTACTGAGCGAGATGGTGTGTTCACTTTGAATCCGACTGGAACACAAGATCAACCTAAGTTGATCACCCAAGAACCTGATGTGACCACCACAACTGCCCAACAAGGATCAGTTTTTGAAAGGCCAGGACCTGATTTGTTAATTTATTTGTCTGGTGAGATCACTCAGAGAAAGCCTCCAAAGACCAAAGAACCACTCTCTTGGATCAAGGAAGCTCATCCACCATCCATTGTGATTGGAAATCCTAAAGAGATAATGGTAACAGGAAGAAAAAGGTTGAATGAAACAAATAACTTGTGCTATTTTTCTCTTACAGAACCAAAGAATGCAAAACAAGCTCTGAAGGATGATTACTAGATTGCTGCCGTACATGAGGATCTTGAACAGTTTGAGAGAAACGATGTGTTGAGCTTGGTTCCTCGACTTGAAGGTATAAATGTTATAGGACCCAAGTGGATCTTTAAAAACAAGTCTGATGACTGTGGGAACATTGTCAGAAATAAGGCCAGACTCGTTGCACCAGGATACACGCAAGTTGAAGGAATAGATTTTGATGAGACTTTCGTTCCAGTGGCCAAATTGGAATCAATCAGATTGTTATTTGTTGTTGCTTGTTGTCTAAGGTTGAAGCTCTACCAAATGGATGTGAAGAGTGCCTTCTTGAATGGCATGTTGATGGAAGAAGTGTATGTGGAGCAACCTGTTGGATTTCAGGATCCTCACAAGCCATATCATGTATTCAAACTAAAGAAAGCATTGTATGGGTTGAAACAGGCCCCAAGAGCATGGTATGAGAGGCTTATCTCCTTTCTCCTTGAGCACAACTACAAAAGAGGTAATACTGATAAAACACTTTGATGACATTAACCATTGTAATGGTGAGTTTTTGTGTCCACAAATATATGTTGATGACATTATTTTTGGATCCACATCTCAAGCTCTTTTGGATGAATTTGTAGTCTTAATGAAAAATGAATTTGAAATGAGCATGGTAGGTGAGTTGAGTATGTTTCTAGGACTTCAGAAAAAACAATTTGATGGTGGTATGTTTGTGTCTCAAACTAAGTATGCCAAGAACATGCTTAAAAGGTTTAGTCTTAAAAATGCCAAACATGCTAAAACCCCCATGAGTTCTACACTTAAACTGTCCAAGGATGAAAATGGGAAGAAGGTAGATAATAAACCGTTTAGAAGCATGATTGGAAGTCTTTTGTACTTAACTGCTAGCGGACCTTACTTGTGTTTTAGTGTAGGTATTTGTGCTAGATTTCAGGCTGATCCTGTTAGAGTAGGTGCCCTAGAGCCAATCAATTATTATAAAATTTACTCTATAATAAATGTTTATTTATCAATAAAAGGCATATTCTACTATATCACGAAAATCATATTATATGTATTGATATATGTCCTTAGGATGGTAGAACCGTGACGAATGTATCAAGTGTTTCAAATCTTGATAGTGAGAACCCTATGATCACATATGGTGGCCATTCTAAAAATGTTTGTAGCCCCAGTATTATTCTAACAAGGGACACATATAATACGGTAAGGCTATCATAATGTTGAACGACCCTATCGAAAGGCAATGACTGATCTCACTTGTCAAGGTTGTTTGCCGACAATCTGGTGCAATGCATGGGTGCTTACTAGAGGCAAGTTCACTGGACAAACCCACCAGAGGATTCCATATGGATGGCAACCCTAGTGTCTATGGAATAAATCCTCTAATGGATGGGGGTGCATGTGATTCTTAGACTTGAGATCACCGGAGCGCCTTGTGTACCAATTGGTGTAGTTTGACACTATTCAATCAGCGATCGCACTAAGGACAATAGCCGCGATGATGGGTTATATCGCCCCGGCAAGGGCTGATTTCCAACCAACGAGTGTGCCTAACAACGATCGTCGCGGAGATGGGTTATATCGCAGCGATGAGCATCGATTTCCAACCAACGATCGTCGTGGAGATGGGTTATATCGCCGCAACGAGCATACACTGATCTGTAACAGATTAGTTCAACCAGCAACAAACAAAACGCCAATCGGATTTTGCAATCTATCTAAACAAGAGATCTCAACAAAAATCCATATCCCAATATACCAATCTTACAGATCATCAACAAATTAAATTAATCAAGTAAATTGATTTCTTAAAACATGCTCTCAAGGCAGATTTTATACAGATTCAACAAGGCAACATGTTATCAATCAAATACATGCAATCAACCATACATTAAACTGTAAAATCTGGTACCCTAGGCTCTGATACCACTGTAAGGAAGCGATCAAGTTTATGGTAGCGGAAAACAAAAATTATAAAGCACAGACCGTTCCCATTAAACCAAGATCAAGGCACAAATTATACAGTTTATATGTTAAATCAAAATATGTAGTAATATGAACAATCAAAGTAGAATTTAGAGTTCATACGCACGTTTGGAGGCTCCTTCAAACTTGTCTCTGACTGGGTTCGCTATCGATCCAAGAGTAGGACCGAACTAGCAGTAATCCACAAGAAGATAACCCGGAGAGCTAAAAAGGGATTTGCTAGATCCTTTTTAGCTTCAAGAACCAAATTCAAGAATCAAGAAATTTTGATTCAATGAAATACAAGGCTGGCGTGAGACTTAGGAGAGGGTTGTAGGTATTTTTCTTCCAAGTGAAAAATGATTGAATGAATTCTCTTCGTATTAATTCACAAAACATTACACTTATATAGTGCACAAAAAAACCCTATTCCATCATGGAAATAGGCTTGGGTTTTAACCCAAACAGCCCCTATATCCAAACACTCCCAGTCATGATATAATTATAATTATTATTATTTTCAATTAAACTTAATTAATGTATTTATAGAAATACATTAACATTTAATTAATAATAATAATACATTTAAATATACGTGTACATATATTTAAATATAATCTCACTTATTTAATTTTAATATCAAATTAAATATAGGCAACAACTTTAGCTAATTTAATTGCACTGTGAGATTAACAAAATACCCTTTTGCCCAAAAAGATGAAAACACCCCTTGCACAAACTGATTCTTAAATTATCTTTTATGTGTGTGACCCGTAGGCTTCTCATCATACCTGTTAGAGTAGGTGTCCTAGAGCCAATCAATTATTGTAGAATTGACTCTTTTTAATAATGTTCATTGATCAATAAAAGGCATTTTATACTATATCGCGTAAATCATCATTGTATGTATGATATATGTCCTTAGCATGGTAGAACCGTGACGAGAGTATCAAGTGTTTCAGATCTTGATATTGAGAACCCTATGAGCACATAAGGTGGCCATTCTAGAAACATCCGTAGCCCCAATATTATTTTCAAGTAAGGGCACAGATAATACAGTAAGGCTATCATAGTATTGAACGACCTTGTCGAAAGGCAGTGACTAATCTCACTTTTCAAGGTTATTTGGTGACAACCTGGTGTAACACATGGGTGCTTGCTGTAGGCAAGTTCACTGGACTGACCCACCAGAGGATGCCATATGGATGGTAACCCCAGTGTCTATGGAACAAATCCTCAAACGAATGGTGGTGCATGTGATCCTTAGACTTGAGATCACCAGAGTGCCTTGTGGACCGATTGGTGTAGTTTGACACTAGCCTAACGCAGTTCTATTCAGAGCTATCAATACGGTAGTGATTGGCTGTATTAAGGAGTGTATCAAGACTATGGTGGATAGACAGAGGATTCATCACTTTCGAGTACGGGAGAAGTTATCTCACGGCATAATTCAGTAAATGGCAATGACACTAAAACTGTGGCCACAGTGGGATTGAGTTATTGCTCTATCCAGTTTATAATACAGGTCATTGGTCCAGTAACTGAATAAAACATATCGAGAGTAACCAAGGTTGACACTATTTCTATGCCTCGGTCTTGTCCAGA
Organism: Pistacia vera; assembly: GCF_008641045.1. Taxonomy (NCBI): domain Eukaryota; kingdom Viridiplantae; phylum Streptophyta; class Magnoliopsida; order Sapindales; family Anacardiaceae; genus Pistacia; species Pistacia vera. The sequence goes on along the minus strand of NW_022195170.1, from coordinate 397,816 downwards.
TAACGAATGATGAAAGGATCGGATTGTACAGTAACCATATTGGTGACAGGTAGCTGCTTTGCTGAATCCGAATCTATCAGGTGGCCATGATGTCTTACTAAGGGCCAATCTTGGTCTGTGTGTAGTGAGACGATTAATTGTTGTTAATCGTAATACTACACACTACCGGTATGATAAGGAGCCTATGGGTCACACACATAGAAGATAATTTAAAAGCCAGTTTAGAAGAAGTGCGTTTTCATCTTTTTAGGCAAAAGGGTATTTTTGTAATTTCAGAGTGCAATTAAATTTGTTGAGGTCGTGGCCTTTATTTAATTTAATATTAAAATTAATTAAGTAAGATTACGTTTAAATATGTGCTCTCATATATTTAAATAAATTATCATTATTGTTAAATGTTAATATATATTATAAATATATATATTAATTGAATTTAATTGAGATAATGATAAATTAAAATTAAAAATATCTTAAAGGGGATGTTTGGACACAAGGGGTGTTTGGGTTGGAGCCCAAGCCCATTCCATGATGGAATAGGGTATAGTGTGCACTATATAAGTGCACACTTTGTGAAATAAAAAAATTCAATTCATTTGATTGAAAGAGAAAAATTCCAAGGCCTTTACATTCTCTCACTCCAGTTTTGCTTCTTGCTAAAAATCAAATACACTTTGATTTCTTCTTGGTTCTTAAAAGCTAAAGGGGATCTAGCAAATCCCTCTTTAGTTCCTTGAGCTTATTTTTGTGTGGGCTACATCGGTTCGATCCTACACTTGGGTCGGTAGCGAAATATGTTCAGAGACAAGTTGGAGGAGCCTCCAAACATGCGTGTGATTTCTTAAACCTCTAAACTAAAATCTGCAGATTCTTATTTAATATATAAACTATAATTTTTGTGCCCCGATCTTGGTTCTAAGGAATGATCTATCATGTAAATTATTTTTGTTTTCCGCTGCCACAGATGATCGTTTCCTAACAATACCGGCAGTGTGTAGTATCATGATTAACACCAATTAATCATCTCACTATACAGACCATGATTGGCCCCTAGTAAGGCATCATGGCCACCTGATAGATTCGGATTCAGCGAAGCAGCTACCTGTCAATGATATGGTTACCATACAATCAAATCCTTTCATCATCTGTTATCTCATCGAGACTGAGATACAGAAATAGTGTCAACCTCTGTTACTCTCGATACGTATGTATTCAGTTACTAGACCAATCATCGGAATAATAACTTAGATTGAGCAACACCTCAATCCCACTGTAGCCACAGTTTTAGTGTCATTGCCATTTACCGAATTGCGTCATGAGATAACTTCTCCCGTACCCAAGAGTGATGAATCCTTTATCGATCCACCATAGTCTTGATACACTCCTTGATGCAGCCAATCACTACCATACTGATAGTGTTAGTAAACGACCCGTTAACGCAGCGAAAACAAAAAAAAAATATAATACAAGGATCATTTACATGAGCCAAGATCAAGAGCATAATTTTACAATTTATATTAAAGTAAAATCTGCAGAAAAATTAATCAAGAGTTTAGAATAATATACGCACGTTTGGAGGCTCCTCCAAAATAGTCTTTGTACATATTTGCTACCGATCCAAGCGTAGGATCGAACTTATGAAGTCCACACGAAGACAATCACAAAGAACTAAGGAGGGATTTGCTAGATTCTCCTTAGCTTTAAGATTAAAGAAGAAAAGGAAGAATTGATTTCAAGCAAAAATCAAGTTTGCCGTGGGAGAGGGAATATGGGGCTGCTGTGTTTCTCTTTTACAAAAGGAAAAAGTGAATAAAGAAAAATCACACACCTTTACAATTAAAGTTTTTTTCTTTTATATTAAAACTTTAGTTGCCCTATTCCCATATGGAATAGACTTGGGCTCCAACCCAAACACCCCATGTTACCAAACACACTCCCAATTAGATATTTTATATTTATTTCATCATTATCTCAATTAAAATCAATTAATATATATTTAATATATATATATATATATATATTAACATTTAACAATAATGATGATTTAATTAAATATATGTGAACATATATTCAAATGTAATTTCACTTATTTAATTTTTCTAATAAATTAAATAAAGGCTACGACCTCAACAAGTTTAATTGCACTGTGAAATTACCAAAATATATTTTCATCTAAAAAGACGAAAACGCCATTCTTTCTTCTTGAGTCTTAAATTATCTTCTATGTGTATGACCCATAGGCTCCTCATCATACCGGCAGTGTATAGTATCGCAATTAACACCAATTAATCGTCTCACTAATACACAGACCAAGATTGGCCCCTAGCAAGGCATTATGGCCACCCGCTAGATTCAGATTCAGCAAAATAGCTACCTATCAACGATATGGTTACCGTACAATTCGATCCTTTTATCATCCGTTATCTCGACGAGACGAAGGCATAGAAATAGTGTCAACCTTCGGTTACTCTCGATATTATGTATTCAGTTTCTGGACCAATGACCCGTATTATAAACTGGATAGAGCAACAACTCAATCCCACTGTGGCCACAGTTTTAATGTCATTGCCATATACTGAATTGTGCTGTGAGATAACTTCTCTCGTACCCGGGAGTGATGAATCCTTTGTCATTCCACCATAGTCTTGATACACTCCTTGATGCAGCCAATCACCACCGTATTGACAGCTTTGAAAGAACTGAGTTAGGCTAGTGTCAAACTACACCAATCGGTGTACAAGGCGCTCCGGTGATCTCAAGTCTAAGGATCACATGCACCACCATTCGTTAGAAGATTTGTTCCATTGACACTAGGGTTACCATCCATATGGAATCCTCTGGTGGGTCAGTCCAGTGAACTTGTTGCGATATATTCGCCTACAGTAAGCACCCATGTGTTGCACCAGGTTGTCACAAACAACCTTGACAAGTGAGATCAGTCACTGCTTTTCGACAGGGTCATTCAACACTATAATAGCCTTACCGTATTATCTATGCCCTTACTTTAGAATAATACTGGGGCTACGGACGTTTCTAGAATGGCTACCTTATGAGCTGATAGGGTTCTCACTATCAAGATTTGAAACACTTGATACCCTCGTCACGGTATTTGTAGCTAAATGCCTGGTTTGTCAATAAGTGAAAGCAAAACACCAAAGACCATTAGGGTTGCTTCAGCCACTTAGTATTCCAGAGTGGAAATGGGAGAGTATTTCGATGGATTTTATCATAGGTCTCCCTAGAGTGCAGAAAGGGTATAATGCTATATGGGTGATTATGGATAGATTGACTAAATCAGCCCATTTTCTTCCAATAAAGGAGAGCACTACTTTGGATCAATTAGCCTAGATTTACATCAAAGAGCTAGTGAGATTACATGGAGTACCCAAGACGATAATATCAGATAGAGATTACAGATTTATCTCCGCTTTCTAGATGAGTTTACAGAGGAACTTGGGCACTAGATTGGCTTTTAGCACTACCTATCATCCTCAAACAGATGGCTAGATAGAAAGAACAAATCAAGTGCTTGAGGTTATGTTGAGAGCCTACTGTATGGATTATAGACGGTCCTGGCATGAGATGTTGCCCTTAGTGGAGTTTGCTTATAATAATAGCTACCAATCTATAATTAAGATGGCCCCGTATGAGGCCTTGTATGGTAGACGTTGTAGATCTCCATTGCATTGGGATGAGATAGGTGAGAAAGATGAGTTGAGAGTGGTTCTTGGGCCAGAAATAACTCAGAAATTGATAGAAGACGTAAAGTTAATCAGAAGCATAATGAAACAAGCTCAAGACAGACAGAAAAGTTATGCCGATTTGAAGAGAAAGGATGTTAAGTTCGAAGTGGGTGATAAAGTTTTTCTGAAAGTTTCCCCCTACAAATATGTGATGCATTTCGGTAGCAAAGGGAAGTTAGCACCGAGATACATTGGTCCATTTGAGGTATTACAGCGAGTGGGAACGGTGGCCTATAGATTGGCACTGCCACCCAGAATGGACAAAGTGCATGATGTTTTCCATTCTCGATGCTTTGGAAGTATGTAAGTGATCCCTCCCACATACTAAGCATAAAGGACGTAGACTTAGAAGAGAATCTTGTGTATAAGGAGCGTCCAGTTCAGATATTAGACAAGAAGATTAAAGAGCTCTGAACTAAGAGTATTCTGTTAGTGAAAATCCTTTGGAGAAACCACAAGGTTGAAGAAGCCACATGAGAGGTAGAGCAAGACATGCATAACTGTTACCCGAAGTTGTTTGGTTGAATTTCGGGGGACAAAGTCTTGTAGGGGGGGGGGGGGGGGGGGGGGGGAGGGGGGGAATTTAATGCCCACTTGAGGTACGTAGCTAATGTATGTTCATTTTGCCCTTAGTGTTGATTGTTTGCCCTTCGTTAAACTTGTATGTTGTTGATATTGCTTGGTTGGCTCCTAATTGAATTGATATGTTGTTTTGGTTAAGTGGTTGCCCTGAATTTGGTGAAGACTTGGCAAAATCTTGGAGTTACAGACTTCGCCAGGGCGAAGAAGAATCTTCGTCGCGACGACAAGGTTCTGTAATTTTTCACTGCGGTGAAAAGCTGGCTGAACTTCTTGATGAAGTTTCTAGAGAATTTTTCCTTAGGGGCAAAGTGACTATTCTACCCCTAATTAGCAGGAAAAGTGGGGAGTGAAATGTAAGAAAATTTCATAGAGAAGACATTAGAGTTGGGGTTGTGATTGCAAAGAATTAAAGGGCAAAGATGGAATTTCCAAGAAAGTGTAAGGGAAAAATTGGAAAGGATGATTGATAATAAGAGATATTAAGGGTTTAGTCTTATAAATCTCCTCATTTCTCTTCTTCCACCGCCATTGCCATCCTTCATTTTCTCTCAATCCTTCACTCAATTTTCCAAGGATTTTCGAGGGCTTTTGAGTGGTTTTTGACAATGAATTGATCCTACACAACAAGAGGAAAATAAGAGGAATTTTGAGTCCAACAAGAGCAGAAAGCCTTAATGAAGATTACTCAAGTATAAGGTAAGTAAATCCAACCCAAGTTAAGGTTTAAAAAATCAATTGAGTAGAGATTTCTTTATGTATATATATGCTATGATTGTTGAGAAATTGAGATGAGATTGGTGTTTATTTATGTTTGTTGTTGAATATCTTTGGGTTATGAGAAGTGTTTTGATTGTATGATGATGGATTGAAGGTTGGTGGAAATTGAAAGAGTTTGAGGAAACTTTTGGGAGTGTTTTTCCTTGACAGGGATTGTGATGATACAAAGGAGTTTTACTCCCATTTTGGATGGTTTAAGAGAAGAATAGAATTATAGTTAAAATAGAGTTTAAGTTTGCACATTAGTTGTTTGATGAAATGCCTAAGAGAAACATGAGTATGAGTAGAGAACCTTAATTTATGCAACATTGCATATTTGCATTTCATGAGTATAGTTAAGAAAGAATTCTAAGCATGAGCCATCCATATGCATATAGTTATATATGTATAATAACTTAAGAAAGAATCATGAATTGTGAGAGTAAAGCACTCTAAGAATAAAGAGAAAGAAAGAATAAGCACTAGAGAATAAAAGAAAGAAAAGGGCTAAAGAAGAGAAAAGAATAGGTTGTGCGATGGGGAACCCGTGAGTGATGAACAGAATATTCCCGCATATACACTGCCTTCAGTGAGCGGCCTGAGAAAGAAAAGAAAGAAGTGGTATAGCCCGTGAGAGTGCATGCGGATGAGGGCTATAACCGAGAGAGAAAGAATACACTCACATGGCTAAGGGTTTCGAATCCATGCATCAACCGAGTCCAATCAGCATAGAATAAGAAAGAATAAGAAGGAATAAGAAAGAATAAGAAAGAATAAGAATGAGAAAGAATGAGAAAGCATGAGAAAAGAAAGAAAAGAAATGCATAAAAATAGAAAACAGAATAAGAAAAACAGAAGAGAAGAAAAAGAATGCATTCTTATGCATTACTGCATATGCATTTCATTCATGCATTGTTATCATGACTTCTATCATGATTTGAAAGAATAAGAGAAAAAGAAAAAGAAGAAAAAGAGTGGAGTAAGGAAAGAATGAAAGAGTGATGCACGGGAATAGTAGTGTAGAGGATTACTTACTAAGCATTTTTGTGCTCACCCCATTGTTTTCTATGTTCTTGTAGGAAATAGGTGAGGATGCGATCGGATGGACGTCGGCAAGCGAAGAGAAATAGCTACACTGTTCCACTATTTTGATAGTTTTTGTACATGTTATTTTGTACTATGTAAAGAATGTATATATTAAGTAAAGAAGAAATCTCTACTCAGTTGATTTCTTAAACCTTAACTTGGGTTGGATTTACTTACCTTATACTTGAGTAATCTTCACTAAGGCTCTCTGCTCTTGTTGGACTCAAACTTCCTCTTATTTTTCTCTTGTTGTTTAGGATCAATTCCTTGTCAAAAACCACTCAAAAGCCCTCAAAAATCCTTGGAAAATTGAGTGAAGGACTGAGAGAAAATGAAGGATGGCAATGGCAGTGGAAGAAGAGAAATGAGGAGGTTTATAAGACTAAACCCTTAATATCTCTTATTATCAAGCATCCTTTCCAATTTTGCCCTTACACTTTCTTAGAAATTCCATCTTTGCCTTTAATTCTTTGCAATCACAACCCCAACTCTAATGTCTTCTCCATGAAATTTTCTTACATTTCACTCCCCACTTTTCCTGCTAATTAGGGGTAGAATAGTCACTTTGCCCCTAAGGAAAAATTCTTTAGAAACTTCATCAAGTAGTTCAGCTAGCTCTTCGCCGCGGCGAAGAATTTTTCTTGGCCCCAGCGAAAAATTACAGAACCTCGTCGCTGCAGCGAAGATTTTTCTTCGCCCCGGCGAAGTCTGTAACTCCAAGATTTTGCCAAATCTTCACCAAATTCAGGGCAACCACTTAACCAAAACAACATATCAATTCAATTAGGAGCCAACCAAGCAATATCAACAACATACAAGTTTAATGAAGGGCAAACAATCAACACTAAGGGCAAAATGAACATACATTAGCTACGTACCTCAAGTGGGTGTTACATGTATTATCTGTGCCCTTCGTCAGAATAATACTAGGGCTACGAACGTTTCTAGAATGGCCACCGTATGTGCTCATAGGGTTCACTATCAAGATTTGAAACAGTTGATACCCTCGTCATGGTTCTACCATTCTAAGGACATATATCAATACATATAGATATGATTTACTCGATATATAATAAAAATGTCTTTTATTGATCAATGAACAATATTACAAAGAGTCAATTCTAAAATAATTGATTGGCTCTAGGGCACCTACTCTAACACGTTGTTCCATGTTGAGATCTAGACGTGTTCGAGCTACTGCTGCCAAAGTAATTAGTCACTGTTCAAACTTGAGAGGAGCTCAAGTGTGACCTGGTGGTCCCGTGGAGGAGAAGCTATATTATGGTGGTTTGAGGTTCAACCAAAGAGCGAAGATTGAAGTGTTAATCAAATATTAGGCTGTTTTTACAACTGATACTTATTCTTGTCTTTGTAATTAAACACATAATTATTTCATAGTGGATTAGCTTCTTCTGGACTTGATCCCATGGATGTAGGCATGTTGCCGAACCATGTAAAATTGAGTTATGTGCTTTATTTTATGTCGTGGATGGTTTATATGTTTAATAATTAATTTAGCAACTCGATAAGCACAACAAGAACAAGTAATCTTAATTCCGCAAAAGTTTTAATCAACATGTTAAGGGTTTAAAACTTTCATAAGGGACAAAGACTTAGAATGACTTTCGATTAAAATTATAAAATAATTACTACAACCTCTCTCTAAGATTAGGAGAACACAATAGACACTTTCTCTAACAAGTGAGGAAAGACACCTTGAGAGAATATAAGAGAAAGGAGAGACTAGTGTATTGTATATATGTTTGGGTTGTATTTAGTGGAAACCAAATTGTTTTATGGATAATTATAGAACTTAAAATGTCATCTTCAATAATTTTTTTTTTTTTTTACATTACATTGATAATATCACCTGCTCAAAGATTATCTTTATTAAATTAAAAATTGTCACTACTCATCGTCTTACCTAACAGTAGGTCCGTCTCAACTTATTATATTCTACTAAATTATTTCTTTAATTCTTACTATTATCATATATGTTCCTTTCTAAACAATTATGTGCATTGAAACATTGAAGTGACCATTTAAAACAAAAATAGTAACATATAACTTAAATGTATATAAATTTAGATTTTTTTTGTTTTGTTTCAAGTCTGAATATGGTATTGCCTATTTTTTAAAAATTTGCGTAACAAATTTACTAATTTAATGTATATCGACGTATTTAATTACTATTATTTTACAAATTAAGTTATAAGAACAAACTCTTATCTCCTTATATAAATAATAGGTACAATTGAGTTTACGATTACTAAAATTTTAAGAATACTTTAAACCAAAAAAAAAAAAGCATAACAATGGCTCAAATCAGAGTTTTCACATTTATTCTTCTTGTTGCCCTTGTCCTCTTCGTCGGTATGTATTCATTATTTTTTACAAGAAAATGCTTTTACTAAATGGTATTATGACATCACTAATTTGATGTTTGACATATTGTCGCATGCAGTTTTTTCCTTTTTAGTAATAGTCACCGACATGATTTATTAAACCACCTCTATGGTGGGCATTACATCAATAGTATGATTAATTTGGTAAGATTGTACCAATGTCAACAAGAATGTTAAAGCAAATGGGTTAGCACTGTCTAAACGAAATACTTAGCTAGATATATCATCTAACACAATGTTATTTTGGGTTTTACAGGACGTGACGAAGTTGATGCTACAAAATGTTGTGCTGAGCATCCTATTGCAGGGGGATGCACTAATGATAAATGTAACAAATTTTGCCAAGATCAATGTAGAGGAGGTGTATGCAAACAGCGCAATGGAAAATTTGGTTGTCATTGTTATTGCTGAATTAGCTAATTCGCACCCAAAAATCTATTCTCACTATTCATTTTATAAGTATATTATAAAAGTTTTAACGACATTTATACGATATTAAGAAAACGGATGTGTAGAGTTAGTTTTTGAGTGCATGTAATCCTACTATTAAAATACTATCAATAAAGATATTAATGTTATGATCTATGTATTTAATTAGTTGAAATGGGATCGAGCATATATGAGACTTGATCATTGAAACTTCTTATGCTATAAACAAAGATACTGGAGATATAGTTTGTGCAATTTCATGTTATAATTCGTTGTAAACTTATTTGTCATTTGATTTTGTATGAACTATATATTATCATGCTAATTTTCATTATACAATCCATGATTAAGTACGTATCTTTAATATATAGGTATATATATTATCTTTGACGTTCAATTAAAATTACTCTTCTTCACCCGATACTCGTTTCTTTTTTGTTTTAGAAAAACAAAAAAAAAAAAAAAAGAGAAAAAAATCTAAAATAATTTTTTACCTTAAAATAATTTGGTATGGAATTCTTATTTAGCCTGCCAAGGTGCTTAAATAAATAAACCAGGCAATGAAATAAAATTATGGTAAGATTAAGTTAATACCAATAACTTTTCACATAGTACATGTTTTGATTCGCTGGTTTGGCCATGTAAACTAAATATTACTATAATTAATGGTTGGTGAATTTAACATGCTTCGTCAATATGATCAACGATTTACAAGAATACTTTTGAACTGTTATTTTGTAAAATGTGTTAAATCAACAATTGAATTTTATATTTTCACCATTTGAAAACTTTTTTCTGGTTCGACCGGTCGAACCGGTCGGGTTTCAGAAGTTATAACAATATTTGAGACAACCAGAGGTGATGTAAAAGGTGGTGAGACATTGGAAATAAAAAGCATAAATTGGACAACGAGAATGGGAGAATTTTTTTTGAGAGAATTCTGTCTCAGATATGAATAGCAATTCCCTGTATATAGTGTAGAATATGAACGTTTTACAACAATTAATCAGTTAAAAAAAGTAATAGTAACTGTTCAATATTAATTCCCTAACATCAAAATTGATGGATTAATTATGATATTTGAATTTCTATTATCAGAAACTGAGATTACAATTGAATTCAATAATGAATTCAAGAACCAGGAACTGAAATTATACAATATAATTCAAATAAATTCGGTAAGTGAAAATTGAATTCAAATTTGAAAACTGAAAATGGAAAAGAAAAATTAACAAAAAGTGGCCAAGCCCAGACCCATATACGAGGCCTAATTCCCGGCGAAATTACATAACAGATTTCAAACAAATTCGTTAATTGAAAAATTGAATTCAAACCAGAAAAGTGAAAATAAAAACAATAGTAGAGTCTTGGTCATATTTCATGTTTAATGTTTGTCAAAATTTAATATTTAAGTTTCAATTGTTATCAAAATCTTAATGTAATCTGCATGAATCCATCCACATTCAATGGGAGCTTATTTGGAACTAGGATTTGCTTGATTGAATTGATATGTTTCTCTTTACAATTAATACTTGCATAATGAATTAATAACCTTTCAGTTTTTGTTTTTTAATCTCTTTCAATATACCATAAATTTTCTTTAAAATGTAATAGTAGTTTACTATCAAAATCAATCACACTGTTTTGGAACAAATTAACTTTTTTCATTATAGCATTCATAGAAGTTAGGATTTTCGTATTCTCTCTCTATCCTTTTTCCTTTTTTATGCTTAGTTTTATATTAAGGGTATATAATAATAATCTCGTTGAGATATGATTAAATAATAAAAATCCTACTATAGTTATAGTAATGACAAGAATCTCTTTGTCTTAAAGGTTTTTGTTATTAAATTAAACGACAGAGGGGTAATATAGTAAATATTCTTTAAGATATCTTGTTATAAATTTTAACGGTACTCTAACGGCTCACTAAGGATAGAGAGATTTATTTTATTAAAATATCATTAAAATTTTTGTATTTTCATCAAATCTTAGGGGGTTGAGATGAAAACCCCTTAATTAAATGTTACGAGTATATTAGTTTAATGTTATATATCTTTCAAAATAAATTAAATCTCAGTTGTACAAAATTTACATAAACAAATTTTAGTTAACCATAACATAAGCAAAAAAATCTTCTTGTTGCATAAATTAGTGTAAAATTAGCATATTATTTTTCATTTGTTCGTTGTTGTCTTGCCCCAAAAATATCTACACGAATATCCACAAAATCTTTTATGATAAGAATATATTAAATAATTTTGGTACATACTTCAAAGGTATTTCTTCCAGCTTGTGATGGGTTCAAATTTTCTCTATTGTCGTCTTAAAATGAATTATTTTTCACTGGGCACTGTCGAAGCATGTTAGTCCAACTAATTATTTCATCCAAATTTCCAGGAGGAATTGCCTTGTAAATTTTTTTCTTGTTGAACATTTCCAAAGAAGCAATACTACACCAACAACCATTTTTCACAAACTTTCTCTCACAACCTTAACGTGGCAGCTCGTAATTAATTAGTAGGACCCATTGTGAACTAACCAATTGCGAACTGCCACGTCAGAGTTGTGAGAGAACGTTTGTGAGATAGGGTTGTTGGTGTACGATTATTCTTTCCAAACTTTTCTTCACCCATTCTAACAATTTTAATTGCTTTGTTGTCCTAGCTGGAAATGATCAAAACACATCAAAAATGAATTACTCTTAAAGATTTTTCTACCATCCAAAAAAAATTAATTTGTTTTGCAAAATATTGAATGTTATTTGAGTGGTTCCCACACTAAAATTGTTAGACAATTGATAAACTCAACTAACATCATAAATCTGATTATAAGGGGAACATCTATGGTGTAAGTATTTTAGTTTTGTCAACTTATTCATTTGGATTAGTGCACAATCTATTTAGTTTCAATTTAAAGGTATTCACAACAAAATTGCAGTTATCACAACACGTCTGATAGATTTTCTTTTAATATTCATGCATATTGCACCTGCCTTAATAATTGTGATTATATTTCCAGTTGTGGAAAAATTTTTGTGGACATTATATATTATGTGAGCTGGAAAAGATTTTATTTAATTATGATTTCAAGAATGTTTCTCCTAAAAGAAGATTATGATTTCAAGAATTCTTTTCTCATAAGGAGACTATAGATTAAAGAATCCTTTCCAATAAAGGAATCTAGGATCTCAGGAATCCTTTCCAAAACAAGTTTGGTTTCTTGTTTTTCCTTTCAACGTCACTCGAGTATAAATAATCCTTTATTATTGTGACCTTTTGAAGGAAGTCATATTATTTACCTCCATTATTCTTTGAATATTTTCTTTGAGATTGTTTAGTTTTTGTAGGTTTCCGATATGCTTTGATAGCTTTGAATTACGGTGTTTTATCTCTTGCTTGCATGAGTTGATTTTAGAACGTTGTACCATGTTGAGATCTGGATGTGTTCGAGCTACTGCTACCGAAGTAATTCGTCATTATTGAAACTTAAGAGGAGCTCAAGTACGACCCAGTGGTCCCAATGAGGAGAAGCTAGATTATTGTGGTTTGAGGTTCAACCAAAGAGCGAAGATTGAAGTGTTGGTCAGACAAGGAGTTTTCACAACTGATACTTATTCTTGTCTTTGTAATTGAACACATAATTATTTCATTGTGGATTAGCTTCTTTTGGACTTGGTTCCATGGATGTAGACATGTTTCCAAACCATGTAAAATTGAGTTGTGTGCTTTATTTTATGTCGTGGATGGTTTATATATTTAATCGTTTGTTTAGCAAATCATTAAGCACAACGTGAACAAGTAATCTTAATTCCGCATAAGTTTTAATCAACATGATAAGGGTTTAAAACTTTCAGTTGGTATCAAAACATGTTCTGGAAAGTTATTTCAGTAGATCCTTGCTTCTTTTTTTTTTTTTGTTTTTTGTTTTGTTTTGTTTTTTTTTTTTTTTTTTTTTTTTTTTTTTTTTTTTTTTGTGCTTAAATGTTGATTTGGTTGCTGTTGACTTTTTTCTTTTATTTTTTGTTTTTGTTTTTGTTTTTACAGGTTGCTTACTACAGACCTCATGTGACCACATCTGTGTTCTATGTAACCATATCAGTCTTATGTGACGCCCTTTGCTGTTTTGTTTATTATGAGTTTATTTAGTGAATGAGGGTCTACCAATAGACCACCTTTGTTAGAGGGAACCAATTATGGTTTTTGGAGACCTATGATGATGAAAAGGCTTGGGGGGCTTGTATTGTTGGTTGGAAACAACCTAAAGCTGAAGAAGCAAGTGGAAGCAAAGGAAAAGCCATACATCAATGCACTAAGGCTGAGTTAGAAAAGTCTAATTTTAACTCAAAAGCACTTCATAATATTTTTAATGCTGTTAGTATTAATCAAATGAAAAATATTGCAAACTATGAAATGGCTAAGGATGCATGGGATAGACTCCAAGTAAAAAAATGAAGCAACAGACATTGTGAAAAAGACTAGGCTTAGAAGATTAATAACTGACTATGAAAATCTTGTTACGCATGATGATGAAACTATCTCTGATTTTCATGGTAGACTATGTGATGTTACAAATGAATGTTTTGCTTTGGGTGAAATATATACTGATGATGAACTTGTCAGAAAAGTGTTGTGCTCTTTACCCAAGAGATTCATGCCCCAAGGCCACCTGTATTGAAGAATGTCGTGACCTTGATGAGATGCAGCTGGATATATTGATTGGATCCTTGCAAACCTTTGAGCTAAACCTGAAACGATGGGATAAGAAATCAGGTAAAGGACTTGCACTGAAACATGATGTAATCTCTTAATCCCCTGTTTATGTTGATTCAAGTAACATTGATGATGATAAGTGTGCTTTGCTTGCTAATAACTTTGCAAAGTTCTTGAAGAAGAATATGAGAAAACCGAGTGAGGGTAAAAAGGAAAAAAAAAATTCATATCAAACTAGTCAGGAAGGGTTCTCGAATTTTTTTTTTGAGAGATTATGAAAAGAAAAACAGGGGTATAAAATGCTTTGAGTGTGAGGGGTATGGTCATATTCAGTCTGACTATGCCAACACTTTGAAGAAAAAGGGTAAAGCTATGGCTACCATCCTAGGTAAGAGTGACGACAGTGAAAGTAGAGGTGATGACTCTAATGAAGATAAAATTACTTGGCCTTTACGGTGAACCAAGAGGACAGTGACAGTGTATCCTCGGATGGCTCATGTGATGTCTACAAAGAGTAACAGGAGACTTATGACAAGATGTATGAGTCATGGTTAAAGGCTATCAAGAAGATTAAATCTCTTGAATCTGAAAAACGCATCTTGATAGAATATAAGAAAATTTTGAATGATAAGTTTAAAGTCTTATTTTTTGATTTCTCTGACAAGGAAAGTTTGTTAAATCAAGCTTCAAATGAACTAATTAAGGCTAAGGCCGTTGTTGAGAGGTTAAATGTAGGTTCATACAAGCTGGATGAAGTCCTTGCATAAGGGAAGACTTTCGGTGATAAAGCAGGTCTGGGATTTTTTCCTGGTGCAAGCACCTCCAAACCCAATGTGACCACCTTCATTAAAGCATCTGAATCAGTTCCAAAAGCTGTTGCTGAACCGTGTGAGAAAATTTCGAAGGCAAAAGAGTTCATACCAATACGTCATTTATGTCACAAGAAAGGACACATCAGACCAAATTGCTTTAAACAAATTTCGTACTTAAAAAGATGCATTGGAAATCATGAGTTTTCTTCTTTAAAGTCACCACATCAGAATAATTTTTCCAATAACAGAAAAGTGCGGAGACCTAAGTTAAGTGCTCACTATCTTGTTACTCATACATCATTGCTTGCTTTTCAAAATAACCAATAGTTCTTTAACAGTGGTTGTTCAAGGCACATGATAGGTAACTGTTAGAGTCATGAAAGTGACTCTATTTTGGTGATAAAAATACCCCATGTGTGATTAAATTGAAGTATATTGAGATAATTAAAGAATTTATGAATTTATTTAGGAAAATCGCTTCCTAATATTTTTTTTTATGAATTTAACGTGTTTGGAATGATTTTGGAAAGTATATGAGTTGATATTAGGTTGTGGTTTATAGATTAAGGGTGATTTTGTCTCATTTATCCTGTTTAGGGGGTAAAATGTCATGTTTTAAGGGGCTGATTTTGTCACTTTTCAATTATACGGGGACCAAACTGATATTTTACAATTTGTTCTATAAAAGAAAAATGCAGTTCACGTTTTCCAGGGGGGCTGTTCATCATCTTTTCCGGTGACCCTTCGTCTTCCATTTTTGGTGACCTCCGGCGACTCTTCGGCTTCCTCGTGCACAGATCGTCGTCATCCCATCGTCTCGGACCACCACTGCGAATCACGGAAGCAGCCGCGGGGTTTCATCTTCCACCACCGCGACTCTTCGTCTTCCAGGCCAGTTTTGGCAGTTTTTCGGCGACGTTCCAGCTCCCCAAGGGTCGATCTCCCTTCCCTACGGCCGGATCTACACTTCACTAGCTTGAACCGCCGCGAAAACCGCCGGAATTCGCAATTTTGCCGTCGCGACTCTTCATCTTCCAGGCCAGATCATGTTCATTTCCGATGACTTCTCACCTCCCCAAGACCTGATCTGAACTCCCCATCACCAGAGCTTTCCATCGGTACCTTTGGATCCCATTTCCGCCACCGTTTTTCGGAAGACCCGTCGGAAAATTAACGTTTTCCGGCGAAGTGCGGCTGTTCGTATTCCGGGCTGTCCGTTGGTCATTTTTGCCCCTTCTTAATCATATCGCTGTCGGTTACCTCCTCTCTGCCATGGTCAGCTCCGTTTCCACCGTTTCGGCCTCCGTCATCACTACCATGAGTGGCTAAGCTCCCGGTTGTCTGTTACGGCATAGGTGAGATCGGGATTGACTCCACGACTCTTCTCATCAGCTCTCGACTAGTTGGATGAGCCCGATTATAGGACATTTGGTAGTATTATGCTTCAGATTATATTTGTTTTCGTTTCATGATTGATTTCGATACTTTAATATGATTGGAGCATAACTTGTGATGAATATTGTTGTCCATTATGATTTAATGTTTTCATAGAACTTGCTGAATGATAAACGTTGGTTTGGAATAATTAAATGATGAATATTGCTTTTCATTACTTCGCATCGATTGTAATTGAGTTGTGTTCGGATTTAGTTTAATTTCTACTATTGTTGCGTTTATTGTGAAGTTGGTTGATTGGATATTACGTGTTGACAAATTGTATTTGTTAATCGCGTACCAACTAGTGGTATTGCCTTGTAGCGTTTATCGACGTTCAATGATAGTCTTTAACCAATCGAACTTGAGTGATCGGGTGAGACAGGATAGATTATACCTAGAGTGTCGGGAAACCATTTCATTGATTTACCTTGCCTTGTAGGTTTAGGGGATCGTAGAGGGTGGAGGAGAATTGTGTGAGTCGGTCTCGTGTCGAACCAAAACCGTAACGGCAACATTTTTATTATAAAGTCTTTATTTGTTTTAATTTCACTATTTCATTATTTGCATTTAGTCTATTTAGTTTCATTAATCCATTGCCAATTTCATTTCCGCTACTTAAAATACATTAGGTTGTTAGTCTTGCTCCCTGTGGATTCGATCCTGCTTACCGCTACTACGGTATTTAGGTTTAATTTTTAGATCGTGACGATCGGTCTAACAGTAACAAATCTTTATTGACTAATCTTGAATTTGGGGAAGTTGGTCATGTAACTTATAGAGATGGCAAAAGAGGTAAGATTCTTGGAAAAGGTTTTATTGTCATTCCTGGCTTCCCAATGCTGAATGATGTGTTTTATGTTGAAGGACTTAAAGCAAATCTTATAAGCATTAGTCAAATTTGTGATAAAGGTTGTATTGTGAAATTTTCAAAGAATATGTGTCAAGTCTTGAATGGTGATGGTACTTCTTTGCTTGAGGGAAAGAGGTCTAATGATAATTGCTATTTATTGTCTAACAAAGTTTCTTTTTTAAGCTCCAAAACTGATGGTGTGGATCTTTGGCAAAAGAAACTTGGGCATATGAACTTCAAGGATCTTATGAAACTCTCTAAAAAGGATGTTTTCAAAAGACTACCTAAGCTTGAGTATCCCAAAGTAAAGTGTGAGGCCCATGCCAACAAGGTAAGCAGACTAAGAGTCCTCACAAACCTTTATCTTGTTTAACTAGCTTTGGTGTTTTAGAACTTCTCCATATGGATCTAATGGGTCCTATGCAAACTGAAAGTTTAGGAGGGAAAAGATATATTTTTGTTTGTGTAGATGACTGTTCTAGATATACATGGGTTGATTTTTTAAGAGAGAATTCTGATGCATTTGAGGTCTTTAAATGTCTTGTCAAAAGGTTACAAGTGGAACAAAATTGCAAAGTAAAGAAAGTGGTAAGAATAAGGAGTGATCTGGGAGAGAGTTTGAAAATTCTGATTTTTCTAATTTCTGTGATATGCAGGGTATTTGGCATGAAATTTTTGCCCCAAAGACACCTCAATAGAATGGTGTAATGGAGAGGAAGAATAGAGTTCTTCAAGAGATGGCAAGAGTTATGTTAAATGCCATGAAGTTGCCAACAAGACTTTGGGCCGAGGCAATTAACACTGTATGCCACATTTCAAACTGAGTGTTCTTGAGGAAAGGTACATAACAAACTCCATATGAGTTATGGAAAGGTAAAAAGCCAAATCTTTCTTATTTCCATGTCTTTGATTGCAAGTGCTAGGTCGTGAAATGATAGAGATCGTTTAGGGAAATTTGATGCAAAGAGTGATGAAGGCATGTTCCTCATATATTCTTCAAATAGTAGAGCCTATAGGATCTTTAACATGAGAACTAAATGTATTATTGAGTCATTTAATGTGGTTTTCTCTGATTCAGAAGATTACTCAAAGTTCTCACAAGAATATGAAATTGAAGATATGACTGCCCCTGGTGATGTGACCACTGACCGAGACGGTGTGTTCACTTTGAATCCGACTGGAACACAAGATCAACCTAAGTTGATCGCCCAAGAACCTGATGTTACCACCACGGCTGCCCAACAAGGATCAGTTTTCGAAAGGCCAGGACCTGATTTGTTAATTGATTTGTCTGATGAGATCACTCAGAGAAAGCCTCCAAAAATGAAAGAACCACTCTCTTGGATCAAGGAAGCTCATCCACCATCCATTGTGATTGGAAATCCCAAAGAGGAAATGGTAACAGGACGAAAAAGGTTGAATTAAACAAATAACTTATGCTATGTTTCTCTTGCAGAACCAAAGAATGCAAAACAAGCTCTAGAGGATGATTACTGGACTGCTGCCATGCATGAAGAGCCTGAACAGTTTGAGAGAAACGATGTGTTGAGCTTGGTTCCTCGACTTGAAGGTATAAATGTTATAGGAACCAAGTGGATCTTCAAAAACAAGTCTGATGAGTTTGGGAACATTGTCAGAAACAAGGCCAGACTTGTTGCACTAGGATACACCCAAGTTGAAGGAATAGATTTTGATGAGACCTTTACTCCAGTGGCCAGATTGGAATCAATCAGATTGTTACTTGTTGTTGCTTGTTGGCCCTACCAAATAGATGTGAAGAGTGCCTTCTTGAATGGCATGCTGATGGAAGAAGTGTATGTGGAGCAACCTGTTGGATTTCAGGATCCTCACAAGCCATATCATGTATTCAAACTGAAGAAAGTGTTGTATGGGTTGAAACAGGCCCTAAGAGCATGGTATGAGAGACTTACCTCCTTTCTCCTTGAGCACAACTACAAAAGAGGTAATACTAATAAAACACTTTGATGACATTAAGCATTGTAATGGTGAGTTTTTGTGTGCACAAATATATGTTGATGACATTATTTTTGGATCCACACTCAAACTCTTATGGATGAATTTGTAGTCTTAATGAAAAATGAATTTGAAATGAGCATGGTAGGTGAGTTGAGTTTTTTTCTAGGACTTCAGAAAAACCAATTTGATGGTGGTATGTTTGTGTCTCAAACTAAATATGCCAAGACCATGCTTAAAAGGTTTAGTCTTGAAAATGCCAAACATGCTAAAACCCCCATGAGTTCTACACTTAAACTGTCCGAGGATGAAAATGGGAAGAAGGTAGATAATAAACCATTTAAAAGCATGATTGGAAGTCTTTTGTACTTAACTGCTAGCAAACCTTACTTGTGTTTTAGTGTAGGTATTTGTGCTAGATTTCAGGCTGATCTTGTTAGAGTAGGTACCCTAGAGCCAATCAATTATTATAAAATTGATTTTGTAATAAATGTTTATTTATCAATAAAAGGCATATTCTACTATGTCACGAAAATCATATTATATGTATTGATATATGTCCTTAGGATGGTAAAACCATGATGAATGTATCAAGTGTTTCAAATCTTGATAGTGAGAACCTTATGATCGTATATGGTGGCTATTCTAAAAACGTTCGTAGCCCCAGTATTATTCTGACAAGGGACACAGATAATACGGTAAGGCTATCATAATGTTGAACGACCCTGTCGAAAGGCAATGACTGATCTCAGTTGTCAAGGTTGTTTTCCAACAACCTAGTGCAACGCATAGGTGCTTGCTAGAGGCAAGTTCACTGGACAAACCCACCAGAGGATTCCATATGGATGGTAACCCCAGTGTCTATGGAATAAATCCCCTAACGGATGGTGGTGCATGTGACTCTTAGACTTCAGATCACCGGAACGCCTTGTGCAACAATTGGTGTAGTTTGACACTATTTAATCAGCAACCGCACTAAGGACGATAGCCATGATGATGGGTTATATCGCCGCGGCGAACGCTGATGTCCAACAAACGAGCACGCCTAACAACGATCGTGGCGGAGATGGGTTATATCGCCACGACGAGTGTAAAACCCCAAATGTCAAAGGTATGTTCCTAGCTCAAAATAGTCCTTTAGATGTTAATTTTATGTTAAAGTCATAAAATCTAACTAAAGGCAAAATAGTCAATTCATTTGGAACGGTATGAATCAATTATTCATAGAAAGGTATTAAGGGAAAAATAGTCATTTTGCCTATGGATAAGCATTGAAAAAGTCAAGGATGAGTAAGCTTAATTGCATTTAATGGTATTAATTAAGTAATAATTATGTCTCGTGTGAAATGACCAAAATGCCCTTATATGAAGAATTAAGGACTTATGAGTTATACAACTAAAATAATTGGGCCAATAGCATAATTTTGGAAAATAAATGAAATATTTTCCTATAAATGAGATGAAATTCGTTCAAGCCAAGGGAGAGAGCATTTCTTCAACATTTCTTCCATTTTCTCTCAAATCTTCCATGAAACAAGCTTTCTTTCTCTAAGTTTTAAAGGAGTTTTGCATAATTTTTCAAGGAGAACAAGATAGGAGCCTTGGATNGGTTGAGGAAAGATGAATATATGCTTTAGATGCTAAATAACGCGTAAGCACGCCTCCCGATGATATGAGCTCTAGATGAATTTGAGGCTAGATGATATGAAGTGCTTAAGATGCTAAGAAAAGTCCGATCGGCTAGACATTAAATGGTTCATATGCGTTTAATAGCATTATATGAGTTATGATGTTATTTATATTATGCGGTTATTTATGCTCATGTCAGATGATTTTAGATGTTATATCATGACATGTGATGTCCGTGCACTATGTTTACATACTTATTTGTATGTGTACACATTGATGTTATATAGCCATGGGATAAAATGTTATATCATGACATGTGATGTCCGTGCACTATGTTTACATACTTATTTGTATGTGTACACATTGATGTTATATAGCCATGGGATAAAATAATGAAAGACATATGAAATAGAAAGTATCCTTAGATGTAAAAGTTAAGTGGTGTGTTAACAAATATGTTTAAATAAAGGTCAAATAGCACATTTAGAATGAAGTGGATCATTCCTTACTGAGCGATTAGCGCTCACCCTTTCATTGTTGATTGTTTTGCAAGTAGACTAGAAGCGAAGGATGCTAGAGACAACGGGGCTACACATGAGGGGAGATGATTTATTTTCATCTTCATGTTATTATCTTGGTGTAAATAATGTAAATGATAAATGTTTATGAAACACCTTTGGAAGCTTCCACCCTGTAAATATGTTTTCATTGTGTAATTTTCGGATAAATTCTTAAAGTTTCTAAATTATAAGTTTGGATGCTGCGTGACATTTTATATGCATGTTTTGGATATTACTATTATTATCCTTGCACATATATTTTTTCTAAATACAACTCGTTCTTCAAACATGTATCCTCGGGATTCTCATTGAGGGATATTCAGAGGATACCTGATTGGAGGGGGGTTTTACATTTGGTATCAAAGCAACTATTTTGTTACTTTAAAAAGGGGTGTTTTAAGATGTTTTCCATTACGGAGTCAGGCATTTATGAGAGTTGATGACAGTATCCCTCATGTAAAGTTTCGCTGCTCAAGTTGTCCAATCGCTGTAAGTATGTTTACCTGATTTTATGTAAGGATTGATTAGATGATTAACATTATATGTGTGACTATGATAGGGAATAAATATGAGGAAAACCGGGAGAACGGATCCAGATCACAGTGATGCTTTGAATGCACAAGATGTTCCAACTGCACCTAAAGCTCCTAATCCAGCAGCTGCTACTTCAAGCGCTTTGGGTTTAGATGTTGCAACATTGGAGCGTATGATCCAGGAGGCTGTTAAGAGAGCTTTAAGGAGAACCCCACCGGAAAGTACAAGCACTCTAGTGACAACAGTGACAACAAATGCGGTACCAAGTCAAGCAATAGGGACGAGTACTCCAGAAGCAATGGTTGCTCCAAAGCAGATTGAACCGACTGAGGGCCTCTCAAGTAAATATCAGCCTCCAAAATTTAGCGGCACTAATGATCTAGTAGTAGCAGAACAATGGATCAAGTTGGTGGAGAAAGCTACTGCTCTATTTCCTATGACAGATCAAGAGAAGATCCGGTATGCTATGTACCTATTGAGAGGAGATGCTATGACATGGTGGGAGCTTATGAAAGAGACCCAAGATACCACCACTTTCACTTGGTCAAGGTTCAAGGAATTATTTGAGGAGCAGTACCGGACAACGGACATGATATCCTCTAAAATACAAGAGTTTATTAGTATGTAACAAGGAAATATGACGGTCAAGAGTATTCAATCAAGTTCAACTCCTTGGCTAAGTTTGCACCAACACTGGTCAGTACACCACAGACCCGATTAGAGAGATTTGTGGGTGGACTTCATCCTACTATCGCCAGAGATGTTATGTCAGGTCATCAGCCCTCCCAAACATATAGTGAAGCACTCGCCAGAGCCATCAGAGTAGAGGTGTACTTACAGAAGGAGACCAGATTAGCTCTTCCCCCAACAGTGGCTAGTAGTTCTCTCCAGTTTGGCCAATCCAGTAGTGCAAAACAAGTTGTTGGCAAAGACGATAAGGGTAAAGGCAAGAAAGGAGTCCTACCTAAAGCCAACAGGAAGGACATGAAGAAAAAAGGCCAGCAGATGAAAGGTGAGGTCAGTTACTGCAAGAAACGTCGGAGAAGACACAAGGGTGAATGTCTAGTGGGGACCAATGTTTGTTTTAGATGCTGCCAGCCAGGTCATATTGCTAGAGATTTCCCCATTGGTTCTACAACTTTAGTACCTGCAATTGGAGGCACGACGGCCAGGGTATATAATATGGCCCAGATACAGGCAGATGCCCGCCCTTCAGCATTCACTGGTCAGTTATTATTCCATGATACTCCCTTGTATGCCTTGATTGATTCTGGTGCTACTCATTCATTCATCTCCTATGGTATGATTAAAAGATTAGGGTTAATGCCTATTAGAGTAGAACAAGCCATTAGGATTGAATTGCCTGATGGTGAGGGTGTAGTGACCAGTGAAGTATTAATGGGGGAGTTAGTGACTATTAGAGGCCGAGATATGATGGAAGATTTGATTGTCTTCAATATGCCAGACTTTGACATCATTCTTGGGATGAACTTTCTTAGTAGATATGGAGTAAAGATAGACTGTCGCAGGAAAAAAGTCAAGTTTAATCTAGACCATGGGGATAACTTCATTTTTAGAGAAGGGTACCCAACTAGCATGATGATTAGTGCAGCAAAAGCTAGGAAGATGTTGAAAAAGGGGTGTTCTGGGTACATTGCATATGTAGTAAATAAGAAAGAGAGTTCGAGCCCTAGTGTACATGAGGTACCGGTGGTAAATGAATTTGTTGATGTGTTTCCAGATGAATTGCCAGGTTTACCTCTAGAGAGGGAAGTAGAGTTTAGTATAGAATTAGCCCCCAGTATAGCACCTATTTCAAAGGCTCCTTATCACATGGCCCTAGCTGAGCTCCAAGAATTGAAGAAGCAGTTACTAGAGTTGTTAGACAAGGGCTTTATCAGGCCAAGTCATTCCCCATAGGGTGCTCCAATTCTATTTGTGAAAAAGAAGGATGGGTCTATAAGGATGTGATTAGATTACCGTGAACTGAATAAAGTAACGGTAAAGAATAAGTTCCCATTGCCCAGGATAGATGATTTGTTTGACCAATTGAGTCAGTGTTTTCTAAAATTGATCTAAGGTCAGGATACCATCAGGTTAGAGTGGCTATAGAAGATATACCAAAAACGACTTTTTGAACAAGGTATAGGCATTATGAATTTGTTGTGATGCCATTCGGATTGACTAATGCACCTGCAATTTTTATGGACTTAATGAACAGAGTTTTTCATGATGTCCTTGACAAGTTCATAGTGGTGTTTATCAATGATATTCTAGTTTATTCCAAGACTTTAGAAGAACATGCCGAGCACTTGAGATTTGTTTTACAAAGATTAAGAGAGAAACAGCTGTATGCCAAATTTTCAAAATATGAGTTTTGGTTGGCTCGGGTTACCTTTTTGGGTCATGTGATCTCTAAAGACGGTGTATCAGTGGATCCTAGTAAAGTAGAGGCGGTGCTCGAGTGACAAAGGCCAAAGACAGTGAAAGAGGTTAGAAGTTTTCTAGGCTTAGCGGGGTACTATAGGAAGTTCGTGGAAGGCTTTGCAAAGATAGCCAGACCACTTACAGCTCTCACCAAGAAAGAAGTACCATTTGAATGGACTAAGGCATGTGAGCAAAGCTTTCAGGAGTTGAAGAAAAGATTAACTACAACTCCAATTCTTACATTGCCAGAAGAAGGCATTGAGTATGATATTTACGTTGATGCCTCCCATAATGGTTTGGGAGCAGTGTTGATGCAGTAAGGGAAAGTCATTGCTTATGCCTCTAGACAATTGACAGATTATGAGAGCAGATATCCTACCTATGACTTGGAATTAGCAGAAGTGGTTTTTGCTCTGAAGATATGACGACACTACTTGTATGGAGTGAAATGCAACATATACACTAACCATAGAGTTTGAAGTATTTCTTCACTCAGAAAGAGTTGAATATGAGACAGATGAGATGGTTAGAATTGGTGACAGACTACGACTACGACTACGACTACGACATCAGATACCATCCAGGGAAAGCTAATGCAGTAGCAGATGCCCTTAGTAGAAAAGTCTATTTATCTCAGATTACTGTATAGGGAAAATTACAGCAAGAGATCCTCCAAGAAGGAATTGAAATTGTCATCAAAGGAGGATTGGCCCAAATGGAGATCAAACCCACTTTGATGGAGGAGATCAAGATGAAACAGGGTAAAGATGATACCTGCAAGATAATCTGCCAATGGATAATAGAGGGTAAAGAGACAGACTTTAAAATATTCAATGGGGCACTAATGTTTAGAGATAGAATATATGTACCTCAAGATGAAGAACTAAGGAATAAAATCCTTAGTGAGGCACATAATACACTTTATACAGCTCACCCTGGGAGTGTAAAGATGTATCAAGATGTGAAGAAAAGCTATTGGTGGTCAGGTATGAAAAACAATATTGCCGATTATGTTACTAGATGTTTAAAATGTCAACAAGTAAAGGAAGAGCATCAGAGACCATCAGGATTACTCCAACCCTTAGAGATTCCTAAATGGAAATGGGAGGATATCTCAATGGACTTCATTGTGGGACTTCCTAAAGTTCAGCAAGGATATAATGCAATTTGGGTGTTGGTTGATAGATTGACCAAGACAGCCCATTTTCTACCTATGACAGATAAAATAGATGCATTTCGATTGGGGCAATTATATGTCAGAGAGATTGTGAGATTACATGGAGTACCTAAGATGATTATGTTAGATAGAAATACCAGGTTCATATAAGCTTTTTGGGTTAGAATGCAGAGAGCATTAGGTACAAAGTTAGCCTTCAGTATGGCTTATCATCCTTAAACTGATGGCCAAACTGAAAGGACTAACCAGGTGATTGAAGACATGCTTAGAGCTTGTTGTATAGATCACAAAGCAAAATGGAGTGATGTACTTCCACTAATAGAATTTGCATATAACAACAGCTACCAATCCACTATCCAGATGACCCCATATGAAGCATTATATGGAAGAAGGTGCAGATCCCTTTTGTACTAGGATGATATGGGAGAAAAAGACTCCTTGATTCAAGCAGTTGGACCAGAGATGACCCAGAAAATGATTGAAGATGTTAAGCTTATTAGAGAAAGAATGAAGCAAGCTCAAGATCGACAAAAGAGCTATGCCGACCTAAAAAGAAAAGAAGTGGAATTNTTAAAATGTTTTAAAATAAAAATAGATATATTTTTAAACTACAAGTTTATTCTTTTAATAGGATTTTAAAATAAACTTCTTTCCTAGGCGTGCGTTTTCTAGGTTCTCAATGGCCAAGGGATACTTAGGAAATACTCGGCTAGGGAGGGGTTTTACACCATCTTTCTTCTCCAACATAATCTTTCACCTGCAAATACAAAACAAAGCACATTAGACCAGCCACCTGAATCAGAAAACCACCCCACAACACCACCCAATCAATCTGCCGCCATCATCGTAACACAAACGTGACCGGAGTTGATCATCACAAACCCACCACCGTGAACCCACAGATCTGTCACAAACCCACCACTGTGAACCCACCTCAGATCTGTTACAAACCCACTATCGTGAACCCACCACCGTGAACACACCATAGATCTGTCACAAACCTACCACCGTGAACCCACCATAGATCTGTCACAAACCCACCACCGTCAACCCAACGTGAACCCACCACCGTTTACCCACCACCGTGAACCCACCTCAGATCTGTCACACACCCACCACCGTCAACCCACCTTAGATATGTCGCAAACCCACCACTGTCAACCCACCGTGAACCTACCACTATGAACCCACCTTAGATCTGTCACAAACCCACCGCTGTCAACCCACCACCATGAACCCACCACCGTAACCGAAGGGATCTGTCACAAACCCACCTCAGATCTGTCACAGATCTGTCACAGATCTGTCTACAAGGGAAATGTGTTTTGCTAAGTTTTTGTTTTGTTTGGCTGGTTTTTAATATCGTGTACACGCATGAATCCTTTTAATTGTGTTTGATGTTTAATTGTGTTTTGCTAAGTTTTTGTTTTATTTGGCAGGTTTTTAATATCGTGTACACGTATGAATCCTTTTAATTGTGTTTGATGTTTATCTGTCTCAGGGAAGGGAAAGAGACTCGCGAAGTACCCAAATCCAGTTTGTGAGCTTCTGTTACCTATTTGTTTTCAAGACACCGAGATGCAATTTTTTTCATTTTTATTTTATTGGAAATAATTTGTGTTAGTACTGTTTTTTTCTTTTCATTAATCCTTTTAATTTGGAAATATTTTATTCAGATTTCACTAACTGATATATTTGCTCTGTAGATTCCACATCGTTCTTTAATCGTAACAACAAATTACGCTCATATGCACAGATGTCAGTATAATTTGTCTCGACGTCGTAGGATTGATTACTACTTGCAGCAGAGGCGAAAGTTTCGACATTTTTCCAGACTTGGAGTTCGTCATACACCCTGTTGGTCGACATTGTCTGTATCTTCCCTAGCATTGACGTTTTCAAGCAGTGTCGGATCAAACGAGGTATAAGTTTATCTGTGTTTACTTGATTACATTAATGTAATACCCAAGATGTCAAAGGTATGTTCCTAACTCAAAATAGTCATTTAGATGTTAATTTTATGTTAAAAAGCATAAAATGTAACTAAGGACAAAATAGTCAATTCATTTGGAACGGTATGAATCAATTATTCATAGAAAGGCTTAGGGGCAAAATGGTTATTTTTCCTATGGATAAGCATTGAAAAAGTCAAGGATGAGTAGGCTTCATTGCATTTAATGGCATTAATTAAGTAATAATTATGTCTAGTGTGAAATGACCAAAATGCCCTTATATGAAGAATTAAGGACTTATGAGTTATACAATTAAAATAATTGGGCTAATTGCATAATTTTGGAAAATAAATGAAATATTTTCCTATAAATGAGATGAAATTCGTTCAAGCCAAAGGAGAGAGCCTTTCTTCAACATTTCTTCCATTTTCTCTCAAATCTTCCATGAAACAAGCTTTCTTTCTCTAGGTTTTCAAGGAGTTTTGCATAATTTTTCAAGGAGAACAAGATAGGAGCCTTGGATCTTCAATTTGAAGGGTTTAAGGTAAGGATTAAAAACTTTAGTTTTGATGTGATTTGAAGATTTGAGGTAGATGTTGAGGTATAATGTTATATATGTAGGATTAAGGTGTAAAAGAAGTCAAAGGCAAAGGATTTGTTGGAGGAAGTCTTTAAAAAGGTAAGGAAGAACCTCCCATGACTTTAGGGTTTATGCTAGGGTTTGTAGATTTTTATGAAACCTTAAATTAAGGCTTTAAGGCATAGAATTAGTTGATGGCAAGTGTAGTTGAACTCATTTATTCTACTTATTGCCTTGAATTCATTATACATGAAGTTATTGCTCTTTATGTTTTATGAGTTGTTATGTTTGATTGAAGAAAATGAAGTGTGGATACTGATTGTGGCAAAAATTGTAGTATTGGAGGCCACATGGTGTTGAATGGTTGCTATTAGAAGTGTTGATGTGTTGTTTGCATTAGCTTACAATGTTATAGCAATAATGGATGATTATGGGAATGAGATTTTACACTTCCTTTAAGATGTTAAAGACTATTAAGGGGAGGTTTATTTGATCCATAAGTTAACCTATTGGTTAATGTTAATAGGAATTGATGTGGCATAGTTAATATGAAAATTCGGATTTAGTGAGCTTAGGGGTTTTGTTAACCCTGCTTCTGTATTTCGACCATAACTTGAGTTATAAAAATCGAAATGAGATGATTCTTGAAGCATTAGAAAGCTAAGACACAGACCTATAACTTTTATGTTTATGCCAAGAGCCAATTCGTTTGAGAAAAGGATGGAAAATGGCCTGAAGCATAAACTGGTTATTAAAGTTTAAGATTTAACATAATCAATTCTTATGATTATGAATTGATTATTAATGTATTATTGTAATTATGCCATGTACTAATGTTTACCCATTAGTTAGATGATCTTTGAAAGATATACATGGTCATGATGTCAATGCATGATTAATGTTATGAAATGGCATGAAGATGCAATGTAATACATGTTTTAAGATGATGTATGTGAGCAAGAGGTAATGTAAATGGATTGATAATCCATAGATGAATTAAAAGTATTAAGCTCACCAAAATATGTATTTACATGCCATAAGATGTTAGAGATGCAAATAGACATGATAGAGATGCATATAGACACGATGGAAAACGCGTAAGCATATCCTCGTATACCGGTTGAGGAAAGATGAATATATGCTTTAGATGCTAAATAACGCGTAAGCACGCCTCCTGATGATATGAGCTCTAGATGAAATTTGAGGCTAGATGATATGAAGTGCTTAAGATGCTAAGAAAGGTCCGATCGGCTAGACGTTAAATGTTTCATATGCATTTAGTTGCATTACATGAGTTATGATGTTATTTACATCATGAGATGATTTATACTCATGTTAGATGATTTTAGATGTTATGTCATGATATGTGATGTGTGTGTACTATGTTTACATACTTATTTGTATGTGTACACATTGATGTTTATATAGCCATGGGATAAAATGATGAAAAGCATATGAATTAGTAATAAAAGGGGAAGTATCCCTAGATGTAAAAGATAAGTGATGTGTTAATAAATATATTTAAATAAAGATCAAATAGTACATTTAGAATGAAACGGATCAATCTTTACTGAGCGATTAGCGCTCACCCTTTCATTGTTGATTGCTTTGCAGGTAGACTAGAAGCGAGGGATGCTAGAGACAGCGGGACTACATGTGAGGGGAGATGATTTATTGTCATCTCGATGTTTTTATCTTGATGTAAATAATGCAAATGATAAATATTTGTCAAATACCTTTGGAAGCTTCCACCCTATGAATATGTTTTGATTGTGTAATTTCTTAAAGTTTGTAAATTATAAGTTTGGATCATGCGTGACATTTTATATGCATGTTTTTGGATATTATTATTATTATCCTTACACAGATTTTTCTAAATATAACTTATTCTCCAGACATGTATCCTCGGGATTCTCATTGAGGGATATTCAGAGGATACCTGATTGGAGGGGGGTTTTACAATTAACATGTGAGTATTATACTTTGTAATGTGATTGGTGATTTGTATCGTGTCCCAATGTTGGTTGTCCCTCACCGTACTATCCTTAGATGAGTGATTATGTGGCCTGGTCCGTTGAGACAACCCACAAATTTCTAGTCCTATTATCTGAGCGACCCAAAACTTCACACAATACTGCAATAAAAACAGCAGATTACTGGGAAATGTTGGACGACATATCATCAGTGGCTGGTAGGAGACTCAACATCACACAATTAGCCTCTAAGTTCTTTCGCCTATGAAGAGTATATCAAGCATGGCGAAAATTGCTGCAACACATGGGGTTCGGGTAGGATCACGAGTCACAAAATCCAACGTGTCCTGTAAAGGTTTGGCAAGAATATGAGTATTATACTTTGTAATGTGATTGGTGATTTGTATCGTGTCCCAATGTTGGTTGTTCCTCACCGTACTGTCCTTAGATGAGTGATTATGTGGCCTGGTCCGTTGAGACGACCCACAAATTTCTAGTCCTGTTATCTGAGCGAGCCAAAACTTCGCACAGTACTGCAATAAAAACAGCAGATTACTGGGAAATGTTGGACGACATATCATCAATGGCTGGCAAGAGACTCAACGTCACACAATTAGCCTCTAAGTTCTTTCGCCTATGAAGAGTATATCAAGCATGGCGGAAATTGCTACAACACATGGGGTTCGGGTAAGATCACGAGTTACAAAATCCAACGTGTCTTGTAAAGGTTTGGCAAGAATATGTCAAGGTAAATTTTCATATTTTTTAACTAATATTAATCAACGACACCGTAAGCGTTGGAATTTTTTTTTCGAACTGCTAAATATTAATATATTATTCTTTTAACTTACCAGCAAAACCCACTGGCACAACAATTTTACCACAAGGGACTTCCTCACAAGGAGCTTTATGAAATCATATTTGAGAAGAAAACTGCCACTGGGAGATATGCGTACACATCTACATCTCAATTGGTGGAGACCTTCACTTATTCCAATCAAGGCACGGTTCCTATGGATGATAGCGACTTTGAACCTGATCTAGATCGAACGACAGAGGAAAAACGGCCAAACACATCTGGCCATGGAAGAACAAGAAATAGGAGGAACAGAAGCCACTCGGGACAATCACTTGCGGATGTCATTGGTAGATTGACAGATAAGCTTATGGAGAAGTAGACTATGGGATCGAGGGCTAGCAATCGCAGTGCAGATGAGAGGGACGAAGAGAACACCAGTGCTCTATCTGATCCTTTTTACATAAGCAATTGTATTGACATCATGACAACCATGCAAGTACCGACATAGTTTTACCTACCGGTTGTCCAGTACTTATATGAAAATCCAAGGTAGCGGGAGATATTCGTGAAACTCCCGCTCGAGGAAAAGGCTAACTGGATTTATAACAAATTTCCCAATAAGTAGATGACACTATATTTCCCATGTGTTTGGCAACAATTTTGTATGCGTCAGTGGGCAGTTGTCATTACAATTACATTTTATAACGCTACTGTATAAACTTATTAATTATGGTACAGTTTTATGTGATATTATATGTTTAAACACCGTTTTGGATTGTTATTAGAATTCAATATTGACTATTATATTTTGCTAAGTAGTGCAACAACTGTTAATTATTGATAAATGTTTTGCAAATGTGTAGGTTTAAATGGCGTCGTCTAGCCATATAGGAAGAAGACGATGTGCGACAGATGGCAAAGAAGAAATACTGACAGATATAGCCATTGCACTATGCGGTGTTGCCGCGTTAGAAGTAAGTGGGCGTGAACTACGACATGCATCCGTATTAACTGGTCATGAGTACATGTTGGAAGTACTCAATGGTCATCCTGACAGGATCTATGACAAGTGCCACATGGACAAAGACTGTTTTACATACTTATGTGAAATTTTGTCCAATCAAGGCAAATTGTAGCCAACTAGGAAGACGAGTTTGGAAGAACAAGTTATGATATTTCTAACAATCGTTGGAAAAAATGAGACAATTAGAACGATGATAGAGGATTTCCAACATTCGGGTGAGACGATCTCTAGACATGTTTGCGCAGTTTGCGACGCTATATGTGAGTTAAAGACAGAGTTTATCAGACCACCTAACTTCAATGATGTTCTATGGGAAATATCAGCCAACATAAAATATTACCCTTTCTTTAAGGTATTGGTTCATTATGTTTTCTATTAGTGGATAGTTAAGTTCATTGTGTTATTAATTTTGATAGTTGGTTAATATGAGTAAAATTCAATTTTCATGATAGGACTGTATTAGAGCCATTGATGGCACACATGTATACGCTTCGGTTCCACATGAAATTGCCGACAGGTACCGAAATCGTAAAGGAACGTTGTCACAGAATGTAATCGCTGTATGCGACTTTAGGATGATGGTCATTTATGTCGTTATTGGATGGGAAGGATCTACGTATGATTCAAGAGTTTTAAATTTAATTCTTGATGATCCAAATTTTGGATTCCCATATCCTCTACCAGGTATAAGTATTTTCTTTATGTATTATAGCGTATTTGCTCCACTGTTGAGGCCCTGTAATTCAAATAAAATGTCTGATATTATTACAGGGAAATACTGTTTGGTTGATGCGGGTTATCCAAATAGAGATGGGTTCCTCGCCTCTCATAGGCGAGTGGCTTACCATATTTCTGATCACCGCCGTAACCGAAGGGGGCCACAAGAGTTGTTTAACTACAGACATGCTTCACTCCGCAATGTTGTCGAGAGAACCTTTGGTGTTTTGAAAAGACGGTTCCGTATTCTGAATGGAATGAACAATTACCCGTTGGACAAACAAGGAAAGATTGTTATGGCATGTTGTGTACTTCATAATTTTATCAGAATGAACAATATGGACGACCATATCTTCGAACAAACCAATAATAGTACGGTTAATGAGCAAGTATATCATGATCGTCAAAACATGACAGAATATGGCCAAAATAGAGAAGGATCGAGTCAACTGCAATAAGGTATTATAGACAACATGACGACTGTACGGGATAACATAACGAATGCACTATGGGCAGCACATTGGACCATGTCATAGTTGTTAATGGAGTATACGTGTAAGAATGATTGTAAGGGTTAATAATTAGTACTTTTGTCATATATGTATCAATGTGATGTTTTTAAACAGTTGGATTAGTACTTGAAATTAATATGGGTTTTTGTTTTTTAATATTTACGGGTGACAAAATTACCAATAAAATGTTTAATATTATTAAAATGTAAATTGATAAGTTATATATATAATAATACATTATTTTAACAAAATGCAACAAAATATTATATTAATAAATCATTTATAAAAAAATATATCAATTAAATATTCAACACAAACATCAAGGTCAAAATACTCAACCAAACACATATTCTGCAAATCTTATTCTCGTAATCATAACCCTACTCAACTATCCAATATTATTCCCAAAATCCTATCCAAAATAATGAACCAAACGCACCCAATAATATCCAATTAAAAGATTCTTGTAAGATTATAAAAACAATTAAATAATATATTGGAATTGAATGAATTTATTAAGAGGTTAAATTTATGTTATTATTTGAAAGTAACTAAATGAGTTTTAAATGTTTTGTTGTCTTTCGCTTATATATGCATGAAATAGAGTACTAATTTATGAGCGTGCGAATACATCAAACCCATTACATACTGAATGCTTAGGCCTATAGCGACTTATAATGCTTAGTTTGCTGTAAAGATAATTTGGTTTCCAAAAAATTTGAAAGCAACAATTACCTATATTCTATCCAAATCCGTTAGTAAAATTTGTTTAAAGAAGGACAATATGGTAATTTTATATCCAACTAGAAAATCCAACAGTCTGCATTGGCCACGTGTCCGTTCTCTTTAATATTAATTTTATAAAAATCTTCCTTCTTAATTTTAATTATTTTATTTTTATAATTAATTTTAATTAAAATTCCACCTTCATCTTCTTCATCTCTCGCTAGAACGATGTGGCTTGGAGCCGCTAGAATTGCACCCTGATCTGATGCGATACCGATCGAGAACATCAGAAAGCAGAAGACGAGTAGTCCTTCTTAGCAATCCTTCTTCTCTATCTTAACCTCATAAACCAAAATCCCCACCACAACACAGAATTAAAGCCCAAACACATAAAATATAGTTCAAATTCAAGCCCTTTATAAGATAAACCTGATCAAAATAAAAACTTTTTTTTTTTTATTTTTAAATTCTTTTACCTTTAGCCTTGATATAACCCATAATAATTACCAACCCACTTCAAAAACCTGCAAAAACCAACTAATAACACGTAACCTCAGTACTGATTAGGCAGAAAAGAAAACGCTCAAAAAATAGTCATCGATTCACCCACAATTGAGATCCAATACCGGCTAAAAAACTGAGTCAAACGGGATTTCGAGCCTATGCGGCTTTTTGCTTGTTTTATCATCATATTTTCAACGAGATCGAGCATGATGTTTACCTAACCTCAACATTGATTACAAGGAAAAGAAAACGCTAAAAAAATAGTCTTCGATTCGCCCACAATCGAGATCTACTACCAGTTGAAAAACTGAGTAAAACAGGGTATAAGACATATTTGGCTTTTTGCTCGTTTTATCATCAGGTTTTCGATGAGATCAAGCATGTTGTTTCCCTAACCTCAATATTAATTAGATAGAAAAGAAAAAATTCAAAAAAAAATAAGTCCTCGATTCACCCACAATCGAGATCCATTACTGATTGAAAAAATGAGTAAAACAGGGTATCGGGCTTATGTTGCTTTTTGCTTGTTTATTATCAAATTTGGGATAGGATTGAGCATGTTGTTTCTCTAACATTAGTATTTATTAGATGAAAAATAAAATGCTCCAATAATAGTCCGCGATTCACCCACAATCGAGATCCATTACTAGCTAAACAACTGAGTAAAACGGGGCATCTAGCCTATGCGGCTTTTTGCTCGTTTTATCATCAGATTTTTTATGAGATCAAGCATGCTATCTACCTAACCATAGTATTGATTATACGGAAAAGAAAATACTCCAAAAATAGTCCTCGATTCACCCACAATTGAGATCCATTACCGACTAAGAAACTGAGTAAAACGGGTGTCGGGCCTATACAACTTTGTGCTCATTTTATCATTATATTTTTTATGAGATCGAGAATGCTATTTACCTAACCTCAGTATTGATTAGAGGAAAAAAAAAAGGCTCCAAAATAGTCCTCTATTCACCCACAATCGAGATCCATTACCGGTTGAGAAACTTAGTAAAATAAGGTATCAGGCCTACGCAGCTCTGTAATCTTTTTATCATCAGATTTTTGATGAGATCGAGCATACTATTTATTTAACCTTGATTCACCCACAATTGAGATCCATTACTGGCTAAAAAACTAAGTAAAACAGGGTATCGGGCCTATGTGGTTTTTTGCTCATTTTATCATCATATTTTTGACGAGATCAAGCATACTGTTTACCTAACTTCTACATTGATTAGACAGAAGAGAAAATGCTCAAAAAATAGTCCTTAATTCACCCAAAATCGAGATCTATTACTAGCTGAAAACTGAGTAAAATGGGGTATCGGGCCTATGTGACTTTTTGCTCGTTTTATCATCAAAATTTTGATGAGATCGAGCATGTTGTTTACCTAACCTTAGTATTGATTATACGGAAAAGAAAATTCTCCAAAAATAGTCCTCGATTCACCCACAATCGAGATCCATTACGGGCTAAAAAATTGAGTAAAATGGGGTATCGAGCCTATACAGCTTTTTGCTCGTTTTATCATCAAATTTTTGATGAGATCGAGCATGCCATTTACCTAACCTCAGTATTGATTAGATGAAAAATAAAACACTGAAAAAATAGTCCTCGATTCACCCACAATCGTGATTCATTATCGACTAAAAATTTGAGTAAAACAGGGTTATCAGGCCTATGCGGCTTTTTGCTCATTTTATCATTAGATTTTCGATGAGATTGAGCATGTTGTTTACCTAACCTAAGCATTGATTAGATGAAAAATAAAAGGCTCCAAAAATAGTCCTCGATTCACCAGATCCATTACTAGCTGAAAATCTGAGTAAAACGAGGTATTGGGCCTATGCAGTTTTTTGCTCGTTTTATCAATAGATTTTTTATGAGATTGAGTATGTTGTTTACGTAACCTCAGTATTGATTAGATGAAAAATAAAACGCTCCAAAAATAGTCCTCGATTCACCCACAATCGTGATTCATTATCGACTAAAAATTTGAGTAAAACAGAGGTATCGAGCCTATGCAGTTTTTTGCTCGTTTTATCAATAGATTTTTTATGAGATTGAGTATGTTGTTTACATAACCTCAGTATTGATTATATGAAAAATAAAATGCTCAAAAAATAGTCCTTGATTCACCCACAATCGAGATCCATTACTAGCCAAAAAACTAAGTAAAATGGGGGATCAGGTTTATACAGCTTTTTGCTCGTTTTATCATGAGGTTTTTGATGAGATCGAGCATGCAATTTACCTAACCTTAGTATTGATTAGATAGAAAATAAAACACTAAAAACATAGGCCTTGATTCACCCACAATCGAGATCCATTACTAGCTGAAAAATTGAGTAAAACGGGGTATCAGGCCTATGCGACTTTTTGCTCGTTTTATTGTTAAATTTGGGATAGGACCGAGCATCCTGTTTACCTAACATTATTATTGATTAGATAGAAAATAAAATGCTCCAATAATAGTCCTCGATTCCCCCACAATATAGATCCATTACTGGCTGAAAAACTGAGTAAAACGGGGATTGAGCCTATGCGGTTTTTTGCTCGTTTTATCATCAGATTTTTGATGAGATCGAGCATGTTTTTTTTACCTAATGCTAGTATTGATTAAATAGAA
Source organism: Pistacia vera (assembly GCF_008641045.1). Lineage (NCBI taxonomy): Eukaryota > Viridiplantae > Streptophyta > Magnoliopsida > Sapindales > Anacardiaceae > Pistacia > Pistacia vera. The sequence continues at coordinate 361,289 of NW_022195170.1, read as the reverse complement.
AATAAAATGCTCCAAAAATAGTCCTCAATTCACCCACAATCGAGATCTATTACTGACTGAGAAACTAAGTAAAATAGGGTATCGGGTCTATGTGGCTTTGTGCCCGTTTTATCATCAGATTTTCAATGAGATCGAGCATGCTGTTTATCTTAGTATTGATTAGATGGAAAAGAAAACGCTCAAAAAATAGTCCTTATTTCACCCAAAATCAAGATCCATTACTAGCTAAAAACTGAGTAAAATGGGGTATTGGGCCTATGTGGCTTTTTGCTCGTTTTATCATCAGATTTTTGACGAGATCAAGCATGTTGTTTACCTAACCTTAGTATTGATTATACGGTAAAGAAAATTCTCCAAAAATACTCCCCAATTCACCCACATTTGAGATCCATTACCAGCTGAAAAACTGAGTAAAATGGGGTATCAGGCCTATGCAGCTTTTTGCTCGTTTTATCAATAGATTTTTGATGAGATCGAGCATGCTGTTTGTTAGAGTAGGTGCCCTAGAGCCAATCAATTATTGTAGAATTGACTCTTTGTAATAATGTTCATTAATCAATAAAAGACATTTTATTTTATATCATGCAAATCATAATTGTATGTATTGATCTACGTCCTTAGGATGGTAGAACCATGACGACGGTATCAAGTGTTTCAAATTTTGTAGTGAGAACCTATGGTCACACATGGTAGCCATTCTAGAAATGTTGTAGCCCCCGTATTATTCTGACTAAGGACACAGATAATACGGTAAGGCTATCATAATGTTGAACGACCCTGTCGAAATGCAGTGACTAATCTCACTTGTCAAGGTTGTTTGTCGACAACTTGGTGGAACACATGGGTGCTTGCTGTAGGCAAGTTCACAAGACAAACCCACTAGAGGATTCCATATAGATGGTAACCCAAATATCTACAGAATAAATCCTTTAACGAATGGTGATGCATGTGATCCTTAGACTTGAGATCACTGGAGCGCCTTGTGCACTGATTGGTGTAGTCTGATAGTAGCCCAATGTAGTTCTATTTAGAGCTATCAATATAGTAGTGATTGGCTGAATCGAGGAGTGTATCAAGACTATGGTGGATCGACAGATGATTCATCACTCCTGGGTACAGGGAAAGTTATCTTTCAGCGCAATTCAGTGAATGACAATGACACTAAAGCTTTGGCCACAATGGGATTGAGTTGTTGTTCAATCCAATTTATTATTCTGGTCATTCGTCCAGTAACTAAATACAAAAATATCGAGGATAACTGAGGTTGACAATATTTCTGTACCTCAACCTCAATGAGATAACAGATGATGAAAGGATTTAATTGCACGGTAACCATATCGTTGATAGGTAGCTATTTCGCTGAATCTGAATCTATCGGGTGGTCATGATGAGTTGCTAAGGGCCAATCTTGGTCTACGAGTAATGGGACAATTGATTGGTGTCAATCGTGATACTACTCATTACCGATATGATAAGGAGCCTATAGGGTCACACACTTAGAACACAGTATAAGGATGGTAAATTTTGATAGGGTATATTCGTCTTTTAGATGAATAGACATATTGGTAATTTTGCTGTGTAATTAAATTTATTGAGGTTGTAGGCTATGTCCAATTTTATTATTGGAGTAATTTAGCAAAATTATAAATTTAACTATTAGAGTTAATATTAATATTTAACTAAATCATTAAATAAGGGTTAATATGCAATTCTACCTAAAGTTTGGGTTGATGCTAAACTTTTGGGTTGAATGGATATTTCCTTTATTATTTAAGTAAAGCAAAATTAGGTTTTATACAACCTAACTTCATTTGGCCGTCCAAGGCAAATTTTGAGAGAAGAATTTCATTCTTTCATTCTCCATTTTTCTTCCAAAATTGCATTCCTTAAAGCCGAGAATTAATTCTAGCCAAATTAGTTCTTGGTCATTGGCATACTATCTTCATGTAGACGACGCGAGATCGATTCCATTCTCAAATTGGTAGTGAATGTTAAGAATCGATCTACCTAATGTAGCGGAAAAACAAAAATTAAAGGATAAATCAATTCTTTTAAAGCCCAAAATCAGGGTACAGATTATATAGTTAACACATTAAATCAAAATTTTGCACAAAATAATATCAATCCAGACAAGGATTAGAAATCTTACGGACGTTTGGAGGCTTTTTCAAATGTCTCTGAATCTACTTCGCTACTGATTCTATGTGGAACCGAACAAACGGTGATCCACACGAAGACAATCTGAAGAACCAAAGAGGGATTTGCTAGATCCTCTATTGGCTTCAAGAATCAATTTGAAAATCAAATAAAATCTTTGATTCAAGAACCAAGGGAAACATGAGAGAGAAGGGAGAGAGAGGGCTGCCTCTTTTCTTTCAAATAATGAATGAATTGAATTAATCAATTTCTTTAACACACATGCACTTATATAGTGCATATGCTAAAACCCTATTCCAATAAGGAATAGGCATAGGCTCCAACCCTAATCCACCCTTGCATCCAAACACCCTTCTCTCGGTATTTTTATTTTAATTAATTATTATTATAATTAAAATCAATTAATATATTTATGAAATATTTTAACATTTAATTAATAATAATAATTTATTTAAATATATGTGTACATATGTTTAAATATAATCTCACTAATTTAATTTTAATATTAAATTAAATCCAGGCAACAAACTTAGCAAATTTAATTACACTGTGAGATTACCAAAATACCCTTTCATCATAAAAGACGAAAATACCTTTTGAACAAAACGATTCTTAAATTATCTTCTAAGTGTGTGACCCGTAGGCTCCTCATCATACCAGTAGTGAGTAGTATCGTGATTAATACCAATTGATCGTCTCACTACACGTAGACCAAGAATGACCCCTAGCAAAGCATCATGGCCACCCGATAGATACATATTCAATGAAATAGTTACCTATCAAAGATATGGTTACCGTGCAATCAAATATTTTCATCATCTGTTATCTCATCGAGACCGAGGTACATAAATAGTGTCAACCTCAGTTACTCTCGATATGTTTGTTTTCAGTTATTGGACCAATGACCGGAATAATAAATTGGATTGAGCAACAACTCAACCCACTGTGGCCACAACTTTAGTGTCATTGCCATTTACTTAAATGTGCAGTGAGATAACTTCTTCTGTACCCAAGAGTGATGAATCTTTGTCGATCGACCATAGTCTTGAAACACTCCTCGATACAGCCAATCACTACCGTATTGACAACTCTGATTAGAATTGCGTTGGGCTAGTGTCAAACTCTACCAATCGGTGCACAAGGCGCTCTGGTGATCTCAAGTCTAAGGATCACATGCACCACTATTTGTTAGAGGATTTGTTCCATAGACGCTGGGGTTACCATTTATACGGAATCCTCTAGTTGGTTAGTCTAGTGAACTTGCCCACATCAAGCACCCACCTTGACAAATGAGATCAGTCACTGCCTTTAGACAGGGTCGTTTAACACTATGATAGACTTATCGTATTATATGTGCCCTTGATCAAAATAATACTAGGGCTACGGACATTTCTAGAATAGCTACCATATGTCATCATAGGATTCTTACTATCAAGATTTGAAACACTTGATACCCTCATCATGGTTTTACCATCCTAAGGACATATATCAATATATACAACTATGATTTACATGATATAGTAAATAATGCCTTTTATTGATTTATAAACATTATTACAAAGAGTAATTCCACAATAATTGATTGGCTCTAGGGCACCTACTCTGACAATCCCACTTGCACTATAGCCAAGCATTCATGTATTTAACATCGAATGACCCTAAGTGTCCATCATGCTTCTGCTGTAACAGAAACTTCAACAGTGGGTTAGTTGGTATTCTGCAAATCTGCACATTCCCTTTTTGATCGATTTCTTAGATCAGATTGAATCAACTAAGTAAGTGTTCAGATTACTGGTGAGATCGTGATTCCTAAGCCACAACAATGGCTCCATTGTTATTGCAGTAGAACTTTATTGGATCAACAATGCTTGGAACCACATCAAGTTCAATAATGAACTTCTTGATCCAAACCGCATACACAGCTGAATTAAATAATGCGATATACTTAGCATCAATTGTAGAATTCGCTGCAGTACTCTACTTTGAGCTCTTCAAGCTCATTACAGCTCTATTGAGATAAAATATAAACCCGAATTACAAGCGAAAATCATCTTTATCTGTTTGGAAACTAGCATCATTGTATCCTCTTACAGTGAGTTCATCTTCCCCTCCATAATCCAAGAACATATCCTTAGTCTTTTTCAAGTACTTAAGGATGTCCTCGACACCCATTTAGTGTTGCTCACTTGGATCTTATAGATATCTTATACTAGCACTGAATGCACATAAGACATCAATCTAAGTACATAACATCACATTGCTCACTTGGATTCGATTGATATCCACTACAAGTGCTTAATGCACATGAAATATCATGTCTAAGCATGCAATCAAGACATCACTCACTTGGATCTGGTACTACAAGTGTTTAATGCACATGGGACATCAATCTGAATACACAAGATGGAATGGGATCCTCTTCATTCTATCTCCTTTATTGTGTGGTTTAGGACATATATTCTTTGAGAGATAGACACCATGTGTCATCGGAGGAAATCTCTTCTTGGATTCTTCCATACCGAATCTCTTGAATACCTTGTCTATGTATGTACTCTGATTTTAGGCCAAGCAACCTACGCAATCTATCTTGTTAGATCCTTATTCCGAGAATGTAAGCTGCTTCTCCTATGTCCTTCATGGAGAAACACTTGGATAACCAAGTCTTTACTAATTGCAAGTTCGGTATATCATTACTGATCAGAAGTATGTCATCGACATACAACATTAGTAATGCCACTGTGCTCCCACTTACCTTCTTGTAAACATAGGCCTTATCATCATTCTTGATAAAACCAAATTCTTTTACGGCTTCATTGAAACAAATGTTCCAGCTCCTTGAAGCTTGCTTGAGTCCATAAATGGACCTCTGCAACTTTCATATCCTTTAGCTTGTCCATCAAGAACGAAACCATTGGGTTGCACCATATACACATTATCGTCAAGGTTTCCATTCGGGAAAGCAGCATTGACATTCATTTGCCAAATCTCATAGTCATTAGCTTGTCCATCGAGAATGAAACCATCGGGTTGTGTCATATACACATCTTTTTCAAGGTTTCCATTTAGGAAAGCAGTTATGACATCCATTTGCCAAATTTCATAGTCATGATATGCAGCAATTGCAAGCATAATCCAGATGGATTTAATCACGGCAACCGGCAAAAAGGTTTCTTCATAGTCAATACCATGAATTTGTTTGAAACCTTTGGCAACCAGTCCTGCCTTATAAGTATGCACCTTGCCATCTATGTTAGTCTTCTTCTTGAAGACCCATTTACACCCTATGGTTTTACCCCTTCAAGTGGATCCACCAGAGACCACACTTGGTCCTGGTACATGGAGTCCATCTCAGATTTCATGGCTTCAAGCCATTTAATGGAATCTGGATCTGATATAACGTCTTTGTAGGTTCTGGGTTTATTGTCTTGGTAGACCAGTACATCACTATGTTGAGTTATGAGATAACCATATCTCTCGGGCTCACGACGTACTCTCCCAAACCTATGTAGCTCCTGTGCTACCTGAGGTGGTTCACTTTGATCCACAAATTATGGAGTAGCATTTTCATAATGTTCAACCACTTCTTGTGGCACATCTTCTCGTCCTTCATCAAATGTACTTTGTGGTTCTAGAACTTCATCAAGTTCTACTTTTCTCCCACTAGAACTTCTTAGAAAAAATTCCTTTTCTAGAAGACACCAGTACGAGCAACAAAAATTCTACACTCTTTTGGATGGTAGAAATAATATCCTTTGGTCTCCTTAGGATACCCCACAAATATACATTTGTAGGATTTCATGCCTAGCTTGTTCGAAGTCAATTTCTTGACATAAGCTTCACAACCCCAAATCCTTAGATAAGACAAGTTGGGCTTTCGCCCACTTCATTGTTCATATGGAGTCTTATCTATAGACCTTGATGGCATAGGGTCAGTGCATAAGTCGCAGTTTCCAGGGCATAACCCCAAAATTATGTGGGCAAATCATTAAAAACTCATCATGGACCTAACCATTTCAAGTAAGGTCATTTTCCTCCTTTCAGACACACCATTATGTTGGGGTGTATATGAAGAGGTGAGTTGTGATACTATCTTACATTCCTTCAGGTATGTTTAACTCAACTTGCCATAGTTGGCATAGTTGTTATTTTGAGAATATCCTTATTGTCTATCTTAAGAACATATTATTATGAAACAGTTCCATAAAGAATATTATTTATACTCATGGACAACAATCCATTAGTTAAGTAATATTCTCACTTGTCCTAAGTGGACATAGAAAAATAATTTCTAGAAACTGAAGAAATATCATAATAATCCACAAGTTCCAAGAAACAAGCTCATAGGAAAAATTAGATGATAAGATCCTACAGCTAATGTAGCATCACGTGCTACATTTCCAATTGATAGGTCTACCTCTCCCGCGATGAGCAATCTACTCTGTCGTAGTTCCTGCACATCAGAACAAATGTGAGTACCACATCTTATGTCAATGACAAAAAGATGTTGACGAGAGAAGTTAATCTCAATCAAGAACGTACCTGACGAAGAAGTAACATTCTTCTTCCCTTTTGCTAGGAATGCCTTGCAATATTTCCTCTAGTGGCTGGGATTCCCATAGTGAGGACAAACATCTTTCTTATCTAGAATAGTTCCTTCCAACGACTTCTAAGCCCTTTCTTTCTCACTTGAGTAGACTTCAACCAATGTCAATGTTTCTGACATTTTCATGCCTGACTCATTAGCCTTCAACATATCCAGAAGCTCGAAAAATGTATTCTTCTTATCATCCTCAATGAAGTCATAGACAAATTGAGAGTAAGAATTTGGCAAAGACTATAATATTAGGTCTATCGCTAAACCCTCACTAAGCCTGCCTCCCAAAATCTCAAGCTTGTTCATATACTTGGTCAACTTGAGTATATGATCGCCAATTTTGGTACCCTCTTCCATCTTGCATCTGAATAGTGACTAAGACACCATATGCTTCTCATTTCTCTGAAGAAAATGAAGAATAGAAACTAAGTCCATTTTTCTGGCACTGCTATCGTAGTAATGGTGTCATTGATGTAAGAACAATGTATCTTGTCATTTTTGCTTTTGTATCATGTGTATGCTTCATATATACATACCCAGTCTCATGGATAGAACTATCAACAAGCTCTAGGGACAAAGCCTGCTCAATGGTGTATAGTTTATTGCTTGACTGAAGTATATTGTTTATATTTCTATACCAGTCAACGAAATCCTTACCATTCCATTTGTTTCCTAGTTCGATGATTTGTCGCAGTGATGATGAGATCATATTGCTCAATATTTTTACGTGAATCTACAAGTGCAGAATAAGTAAACGTTATTACAATGCTTATTATTATTATTTAATGAGGCCTTTTATTAAATAATCGCTCCCACTATTTTCCTCAAGTCAATAGCCCTCACTATTAACTCGAGAAAGCCTTTTGGCTTTCCTAGTGGACTGAGATCTCATCTAGCCCATTTCAAACCTTTGCTTTGGTGAACAAGGCAAAACGAGTTGATTAGGTAGGCCAACAAACTTAATCCACACTAGTTGATAGCTCCCACTATCAACCTCAAATGTGAAGCAAGCCAACAAGCCAATCACACAATTCAATGGCCTAGCCATTGTCTTCAAGTGTGATTCTCATTATTAATAAAGTGGACACTACATGTCGCTATGTACACACAATAAGTGTGCTTCTCTACTATGCCTATGACATGCTTATCAATCTTCACTTTGGTGAACAAGCAAAACATATCATTTTAAGTCGACCCATCACTATTAAGGAAAACTCCAATGAGCTTCAACCTCCCACTGGTAGAAGTGTACCGTTCGCTTTGGCGAACAAGGTTCCGATGAACAGTTGTTTGATTAAAGACATGGTGATGGAAAGCGTTTCAATGCCTTAATATACTTTTATTGAGGGTTTTTATTTTACGTCTTACTAGTTTTATTATCTTTGTTAGAATTGTTAGAGTAGATGCCCTAAAACCAATCAATTATTGTAGAATTGACTCTTTGTAATAATGTTCATTCATCAATAAAATGCGTTTTATACTATATCGCATAAATCATCATTGTATTGATATATGTCATTACAATGGTAGAACCATGACGAGGGTATCAAGTGTTTCAAATCTTGTTAATGAGAACCCTATGAGCACATATGGTGGCCATTCTAGAAACATCCGTAGCCCTAGTATTATTCTGAAGTAAGGGCACAAATAATACGGTAACGCTATCATAGTGTTGAACGACCCTATCAAAAGACAATGACTGATCTCACTTGTCAAGGTTGTTTGGTAACAACTTGGCGTAACACATTAGTGCTTGTTGTAGGCAAGTTCACTAGACTGACCTACCAGAGGATTCCATATGGATGGTAACCCTAGTATCTATGGAACAAATCCTCTAACGAATGGTGGTGTATGTGATCCTTAGACTTGAGATCACCAGAGTACCTTGTACACCGATTGGTGTAGTTTGACACTAGCCTAACGCAGTTCTATTCAGAGCTATCAATAAGTAGTGATTGGCTACATTAAGGAGTGTATCAAGACTATGGTGGATAGACAGAGGATTCATCACTCCCGGGTACGGGAGAAGTTATCTCATGGCGCAATTCAATAAATGGCAATGACACTAAAACTGTGGCCACAGTGGGATTGAGTTATTGCTCTATCCAGTTTATAATACAGGTCATTAGTCCAGTAACTGAATACACAAAATCGAGAGTAACCGAAGGTTGACACTATTTCTACACCTCAGTCTCGTCGAGATAACGGATGATGAAAGGATTGAATTGTACGGTAACTATATCGTTGATAGATAGCTACTTTGCTGAATCCGAATCTATCGGGTGGCCATGATAGGGGCCAATCTTGGTCTGTGTTTAGTGAGACAACTAGTTGGTGTTAATTGTGATACTACACACTGTCGGTAAGATGAGGAACCTATGGGTCACACACATAGAAGATAATTTAAGAGCCAGAAAGAAAGAATGGTGTTTTCATCTTTTTAGGCAAAAGGATATTTTGGTAATTTCATAGTGCAATTAAATTTGCTGAGGTCGTAGCCTTTATTTAATTTGTTAGAAAAATTAAATAAGTGAGATTACGTTTAAATATGTGTTCACATATATTTAAATAAATTATCATTATTGTTAAATGTTAATATATTAAATATATATCAATTGATTTTAATTGAGATAATGATAAACAAAATTAAAATATATAAATGGGAGTGTTTGGAAACAAGGGGTGTTTGGGTTGGAGCCCAAGCCTATTCCATAAGGGAACAGGGCAATTAAACTTGCACTATAAAAGAAAATGTTTAATTGAGAGAGAGTAAGATTTTTCATGTTTTTCATTTCACTCATTGAAAGAAAACTTTCCAACCCCAAAAACAGTCTCCCATGCCAGATTGCTTTTTGCTTAGAATCAAAGTATTCTTTGTTTTTTCTTTCTTGTTTCTTAAGGCTAAAGAGGATCTAGCAAATCCCTCTTTCGTTCTTTACGATTATCTTTGTGTGGACTACATCGGTTCGATCCTACATTTGGGTCGGTAGCAAATTACGTTCAGAGACAAAGCTGGAGAAGCCTCAAAACGTGCGTATGATTTCTTAAACTCTACACTAATTTTCTACAGATTCTTATTTTGATATAAATTGTAAATTTGTGCCCTTATCTTGGTTCTATGGAACGATCCATGTTGTTATTAACTTTTGTTTTTCGCTGCGTCAATGGATCGTTTCCTAACAAGAATGACATCGTTTGGCGTGTTATTAAACATTCAACCTTAGCATGCATTCTAAGTAAAAATATTAACATGCTAGCACATGGCCCAACTAAAACCAATTTCCTCGAACCTAGAGGAATCTGTGGGTCACCTAGGGGTCCTATAAAAATATCTTGAGACTTCAAGTATGATCGCTTCGTCCTTGCTCCATCTTCAAGTACATTACAAGAACATCATGCTAAGTTTACAGTGAAATTAATCTTAAACTAATTTACATCAATAAATTTAGAAACCTTAAGTTACGTTCGAAAGGAATGAGATGAGAAGAGAATGTACATTGAGAAAGGGGAGAAAGGCAGGGCGCAGAGGCCCTATTAAAAATTTACAATCATACATACCCAAAAATACTTTAAAACATTCATCAAAGGTCTAAGGCTCATATACCAGGCACCATGCAATATTCAAACAAGTACATTGCATACATTAAAAAAAATAAAAATTTTGAATTGGGTGGGTGAAATTATTAATTACCCTCTGATAATTTACAGATCTTCTTTTGGTCCAAAAGATTTGAAACTTTTCACTTAGGCCCCTGCACATTGGAAAGTACGCTCACCGCGGCGATGGGATATATTGCCGTGGTGTGCCCTGATTATCGTCATGTACACGCATAAGTGCGATCGCTGCGGCGATGGGTTATATCGCTATGACGAGCGCTGTTTTTATTCAGCTTGCACGTTAGACTGTGATCGCCGCGGTGATGGGTTATATCACCTCGGCGAGTGTACACTGATCTGCAACATATCAATTCAACCAGCCGCATAGAACACCAAACAGATTTTGCAATCAATCTTAACATCCGGTCTCAACAAAAATCCACGCATATTATACCAATCTTGCGGATCATCAACAAATTAAAAATTATCAAGTGTATTGAGTCATTCAATTACTCAAAACATGCCATTAACACAGAATTTATACAGATTTAACATAATAACATGTTATCAAATAAATACATGTTATCAAACACAAATTAAACTATATAATCTGGTACCCGAGGTTCTGATAACATTGTTAGGCATCAATCTACCAAATGTAGTGGAAAAACAAAAATTAAAGGATAAATCGATTCCTTTAAAGCTCAAAATCAAGGTACAAATTATATAGTTAACACGTCATATCAAAATTCTGCACAAAATAATATTAATCTAGACAAGTATCAGAGATCTTACACATGTTTAGAGGCTCCTTCAAATGTCTCTGAATTTACTTCACTATCGATTCAACGTAGAACCGAACGAACGATGATCCACACGAAGACAATCTAAAGAACAAAAGAGGGATTTGCTAGATCCTCTATTGGCTTCAAGAATCAATTTGAAAATCAAAGAAAAACTTTGATTCAAGAACCAAGGGAAACATGAGAGAGAAGAGAGAGAGAGTGCTGCCTCTTTTCTTTCAAATAATGAATGAATTGAATTAATCAATTTCTTTAACACACATGCACTTATATAGTGCATGTGCTAAAACCCTATTCCTATAAGGAATAGGCATGGGCTCCAACCCTAATCCACCCTTGCATCCAAACACCCTTCTCATGGTATTTTTATTTTAATTAATTATTATTATAATTAAAATCAATTAATATATTTATGAAATAGATTAACATTTAATTAATAATAATAATTCATTTAAATATATGCGTACATACATTTAAATATAATCTCACTAATTTAATTTTAATATTAAATTAAATCCAGGCAACAACCTTAGCAAATTTAATTACACTATGAGATTACCAAAATACCCTTTTGTCTTAAAGACAAAAATACCCCTTGAAAAAAACGNATGTTTTTATCTTGATATAAATAATGTAAATGATAAATATTTGTGAAATACCTTTGGAAGCTTCCACCCTATAAATATGTTTTGATTGTGTAATTTCTTAAAGTTTGTAAATTATAAGTTTGGATCCTACGTGACATTTTATATGCATGTCTTTGATATTATTATTATTATCCTTATACAGATTTTTTCTAAATACAACTCGTTCTCCAGACATGTATCCTCAGGATTCTCATTGAGGGATATTCAGAGGATACCTGACTGGAGGGGGGTTTTACATAGTTCAGTACGAAAGATGTTCAAAAATCACTCAGAAGGCCATGTACTTGACAGTGGCAACCATGGTAACATGCATATTTTAAGGCTTTTCCATGCCTATTTACCTCCACTTCCACCCTAACCTTTCCTAACCATTCTCCCCTGTGAAAACATGTTAAATGATCAATAATAACCTCCCTTGTAATATGTTAAATGTTCATGACACAACCATTTCCATTAATTGCCATCAAACTTCAATTTTCTACAATTCACATATAAATCCGTCAGTTGCAAATTATAGCATCAAACCGAGCTCAATTTCTTTTGTGTGATAGGAGTTAAGGTTCCCTAATACTAAACCTAGAAAAACTAATTCTTATTTCATATCAAATAGAGGTTTCCCTTACCTTGTGTGAAGAAACACACTCTTTTGCAAATTTCCTCCTCCTTGTCTCCAATTGACTCTTTATCCTCCTAATGTCCTTAATAAAGGAAGAAAGACAAAACACTTGAAAGATTGCAACTAAGAAGCTTGAAATTTTAATGGAGGAAATAGAATTAATGGAGAAGTATTGAAGAAGATGATGGAATATTGTAGAAATATTGAAGAAGATCATGGAAAGTGGAAGAATACTTGTGTTAGCCGACTTATACAAACTAAAATCAAGATTTTTTTGCAAAAATTTCATTCATTTGTCTTTTGCATTTAATGACTTACAACATTATTTCCCTTTTTGCCCTTAAACAAATTTCTTTTAATTACTCCTTAATCCTTCATCATCTTTATCTTGTCAAGCCAACAAAATATCATCATTCTTTTACCACTTTACCCCTAAGGCATGTTCATGGTAGTTAACTTAGCGCATAAAAAATAAAAGACTATTTTACCCTTGGACATACTAGTGGGGTTTTCATTTCTCCCCTCCTTATAGGAATTTCGTCCTTGAAATTAATCTAATAACTCTAGGTAGTGGTCTCTGATGTCTTTCTCCACTTCCCAAGTAGCTTCCTCAACCCTGTGATTTCTCCAAAGAACTTTGATGAGTGGAATACTTTTATTCCGAAGCTCTTTAATCTTTCTATCCAATATTTGGACTAGACGCTCCTCATAAATCAAATTCTCCTTCAGTTTCACTTCCTCTGCTCGTAATACATGAGAAGGATCATTTATGTACTTGCATAACAATGGCACATGAAAAACATTATGCACTTGTTCCATGCTCAATTGTAATGCAAGTCTATAGGCTACTTTTCCAATCTATTCTAACACTTCAAAAGGACCAATGTATCGTGGAGCAAGCTTTCCTTTCTTGCCAAATCTCATGACATGCTTGTATGGGGCAATCGTAACAAACACTTTCTCCCTTACTTGAAACTCCACTTTCTTTCTCTTCAAGTTTGTATAGCTCTTTTGGCAGTCTTGGGCTTGTTTCATTCTCTCTGATTAACCTGATATCTTCAATCATCTTTTGAGTCATCTCTGGTCCTAAGGCTTGAAACAAAGACTCCTTCTCTCCCACTTCATCCCAATACAAAGGTGATATGCACTTTCTCCCATATAGAGCTTCATATGGTTCCATCTGGATAATAGCCTGATAACTGTTATTATAGGCAAATTCCGTTAATGGAATTGTATCTCTCCAACTTGCTTTATGATCCATACAACAGGCCCGTAACATATCTTCAATCACTAGATTGGTTCTCTTAGTTTGGCCATCTGTTTGGGATGATAAGCCGTACTAAAAGCTAACCTTGTACCTAGCGCCTTTTGTAACCCATGCCAGAAGGCTGAAACAAATCTTGAATGTCTATTTGACACTATTTTCTTGGGCACATCATGCAACCTCATAATTTCTTTTACATAAATCTGACCTAACTGATCTGAAGTAGTTGTATCCTTCATTGGTATGAAGTGCGCTAACTTAGTAAGTCTATCCACAATCACCCATAACGTATTTTACCCTTTTTGTACTTTTGGGAGGCCAACAATAAAATCCATAGATATGTCTTCCCATTTCCATTCAGGAATACTAAGAGGTTGTAGTAATCCTGATGGTTGCTGGTGTTCAGCTTTAACCTACTGACAAATTAAACATTTAGCCACATAATCACTGATATCTTTCTTCATACCTAACCACCAGTAGCTTGTCTTTAAATCTTGGTATGTCTTTACACTCCAAGGGTGGGTTGTATAAAGTGTATCGTGTGCTTCTCTAAGAATTTTACTCTTCAACTCTACATCTTGAGGAACACACAACCTATCTCGAAATTTCATAATACCATTCACTACTCTAAAATCTATCTCTTTGCCCTCATTTCCTTGCAGGAATCATCAACTACTTGTTTTTCTTTGATCTCCTCTATTAAAGTAGACTTGATTTCCAATCTAGCACATCCTCCAATTACAACCTCAATATGCTCCCTGAGAATTTCTCTTTGCAACTCTTTTTGTAGTGTGATCCGGAATAGAGGAACTGTCCAGCTTAAGGCATCTGCTACTACATTATCTTTCCCCAAATGGCACTTGATTTCATAGTCATAGTCTTTGACTAACTCTAACCATATTCTCTGCCTCACATTCAACTCTTTCTGAGTGAAGAAATACTTTAAACTCTCATGGTCTATGTGAATATTACTATTGACACCATATAGGTAATGACGCCAGATTTTTAAGGCAAACACCACTGTTGCCAATTCTAAATCATGTGTAGGGTACCTCAGTTCATCATCTTTTAGCTGTCTAGAGGCATAGACTATGGCCTTCTCATTTTGCATCAATACTGCCCCAAGACCACTATGTGAAGCATCGGTATAAATGTCATAATTAACACTCTCCTTGGGCAAAGCTAAAATATGGGTTGTGGTCAATCTTCTCTTTAACTCCTAGAAACTCTGCTTATATAAATCTATCCACTAAAATGGAGTCTCTTTCTTGGTAAGTGCAGTGAGTGGATGAGCAAGTTTAGCAAACCCTTACACAAATTTCTGTAATACCCAGCCAGGCTTAGAAAACTCCTTACCTCCTTCATTGTTGCTGGTCTTTTCCATTCAAGTATTGCCTCTACCTTACTAAGATCTATTGGTATGCCTTCCTTGGAAACCACGTGACCAAGAAACATTACCCGATCCAACCAAAACTCACATTTGGAGAACTTGGCATGCAATTGCTTCTTCCTTAATCTTTGCAATACAAACCTCAAATGTTGTTCGTGTTCTTCATTTTTTTTTTTTTTAGAGTTGACCAGGATATCATCTATAAACACCACAAGAAACTTAACTAGGCAGTCATGGAGAACCATATTCATCAAGTCCATAAATACTACTGGTGCATTGGTCAACACGAAAGGCATCACAACAGACTCATAGTGTCCATACCTAGTTCAGAAAGCAGTTTTCATAATGTCATTCTCTGCAATTTTGACTTGATAGTAGCCTGACCTCAAATCAATTTTAGGGAACATTGAAGCACCTCTTAGCTGATCAAATAAGTCATCGATACAAGGCAATGGATATTTATTCTTCACTGTCATGTTATTCAACTCCCAATAGTCTATGCACATTCAGAGGGATCCATCCTTCTTCTTGACAAACAAAATTGAAGCACCCTATGGTGAATGACTCAGTCTGATAAAACCTTTATCTAATAATTCTTGAAGTTGCTTCTTTAACTCTTGGAGTTTTGCTAGAGCCATTCTATACGAAGCTTTTGAAATCGGTGCGGTACCCGTATCCAACTCTATACAACATTCTACTTCCCTTTCTAGAGGCACACCTAGTGATTCACTAGGAAATACATTCGTAAATTCCTAAACTAAGGGGACATCATACACACTAGGGCTCGAAGTCTTCGCCTTACTCACTACATGGGCTATATACCTTGTACATCCTTTTCTCAACATTTTTCTCACTTTGATGGCACTTATCATACCACTAAGTACGTGACCCTCTCCAAAATTAAACTTATCCTATTATCTAAATTAAATCTAACCCTTTTCTTGCGATAGTTTATCTCTGCTCCATACCTACCTAGGAAATCCATGCCTAGGATAACATCAAAATCAGGCATATAAAAAACAATCAAGTCAACTTCTAACTTTCACCCATCAATAACTATTGTTTCCTCAGAAAGAACCTCACTAGTTAATACACTTTTCCCATCTGGCAACTCTATCTTTAAGACTGGTTCCACTTTATAAGGCTTTAATCCTAATCTTTCAACAACTCTATAGCAAATAAAGGAGTGGGTAGCTCCTGAGTCAATTAAAGCATATAATGGGACAGAGTGAAAATATAATTGACCATTGACTGTTGATTGGTTGGCTTCTGCCTAGCTTTGAGAGACAGTGAATACTCTGGCATTAGCTCCTCCAATTGTCTGAGTTACCGGGGGGACAAGGGTCTTGACAATCTCTTGCCAAATGCCCTGGTTGTTTGCACTTGAAGCACCCATTTTTTCCTTATTAGACATTCCCCTTTATGCTGCTTGCCACATTTTTGATAGTAAGGGAGATTGTTCTTCTTCTATTGTAGCCTTTTACCCTTCCAATTCTTCTTATTTACCCAAGGTTGAAAGTTCTTCTTATTCTTACTATCTTTGGTAAAGGAGATGGCTTCATCACTACTCTTTTATGGCTCTAAAAGAGGATTATTTGCTACAACCACTTATTTGGACTGTTGAATAGCTATATTGACATACACTTCTGCCTGCAGTGTTTAATTCAAGGCCTCACCATACGTCTATGGAGGCTGAGCACCTTCCATAACATCTCGAGCTATCTCGGGGTGTAACCCATTTACAAATCTTTGCATTCTCGATAGAGGAGTACCAACCATAACTAGAGCAAATCAAGCTAATGAGTTGAATAGAGTGGAATACTCCTTAACTGTCTTACTCCCTTGTTGTAGATTCATAAACTTTTGAGTCTTAACAAACAACATATCTGATGGCCTATACTCTGTATCAAACAACCTTTTAAAACCACCCCAAGTAAGAGCGGCAATATTGTGAGTCTATTCCATTAATTCCCACCAAATTTTGGCATCACACCGTAGCAAATAATTGGCATATCGAATCTTTTCCTTATCTGTCATCGTAAACAACGCCATTGCCCTCTCTATTGCTTTGATCCATTATTCAGCTACTGATGGATCAGTAATGCCACTGAAATTAGGTGGCTGGTGCTTGCTTGGAAGCCCATAAATAGGTTCCAACTATGCTTAAGAAGTTATGGGTGTTGATGAGCTGAGCCTTGCGCCCTGATTTGGAGGTGGTACAATCGTATTCTGATTTCCTAAGACCTTCCTTATTGCCGCATGGATCATATCTCCCACTGTGGCAACAACCATTCCTGTTGTAACATTTGGATTGGTACCTATAAGTGGAGTTAGAGTCTGCTTATCTGGCCTGGATCTAGTTTCTCGACTCATCCTGACACTTATAGAGTCAAAAGAAATGAACAAACTCCATTAGTTCATCAACATAAACTTAAACAAGTAAAGGAAAAACTTACAACAGTTAACTTGCGAGGGCGTGTCAATGTAGCATGAGGGACATACTAATAACAATCTAGTTCCATAAAATAGAAAACATCTCTTAAGTACCAGAACCGTTCTCTGATACCAATAGTAATACCCCTCCAGCCAAGTACCCTCTAAGTACTCCATTAGGATGGAAACTTAGAGAATTCACACTCGGAAGGTTGTGTAATTTAAAATGTAAATCCTGGTTACAAACATGTACTATATGAAAATAAATAAATAAAAACTTCTCTCATTTACATTACTTTCTTAATCAACCTGTCAAAAATGACTATATATGGTTTAAAGAAAACAACTACATCAATTGTTTAATAGCAGAAGCAAATATAAAATATCTCCCATCATTTACAAGCAAAACATATTCATTATTTCATAAAACTTAGATTATGGACAATAAAATATATACATTTAATTCAAAAACAACATCCTTTATATAAGATCATAAGTTTAATAACAACAAAAGTTAACATGCATGCCTTTAAGCCTCCTTCATTGCCACTCACCATTACCGCTTTAAGCATTACCTGAAAAACATGGAAACTAGGGAAATGAGTACTAATCACTCAGTAAGGGTACTGTTCATTTGACCCTATATAACATTCTTAAACTTGGAAAGCATCTTACTTACTTGTACGTGAACCAAACATTAATAATATAAATGTAATATAACATAGCATATTCAGTTCATATCACAATGCCTCATATGATTCATGTAATGCTTTCCTTTTATGTTCATGAATGATGCACTTCAATACCCTGCATGCATAAATACTTTTTTTTTTTTTTGAATACTTTTCACTGTCTACTGATCAGACTAAGCTGATGCATGGATTACGAAACCTTTGGCCAATGAGCTAACCTTAACTTATAACACAGTCCCCATGGTCATGCACGTTGTGGACTATTCATTTCTTTTGGTCTAGACAAGTGCATGAGTGAGCTCAGGTTCCCTATAACATGACAGCAACTCCATAAAGCTTAAAAAATCATTTTGTTCACAAAAATGCATGTCTTTGTACATTGAAAGCATTTTGCTCAAACTTGGGATCAAGTCCCCCTTTCTTCATCATTAATATGCTTGACATGCTTCATTCTCTAAAAACATACACTTTCCATATATGAACATATCATTTCATCATGACCATTTCATGCATGCATAACAAATTCATAGAAACATATCATACTTAGGCTTGTTTATACATAAATCAGCTCATAATTGGGTAGTACATAACATATTACACATAACCTCCATGGTCATTCATTACATCAAATATATATGTTCATACAATCATTAAATAATCACAAAGATCACTCATTCAAACATGCTTCAAAACCCTTTAAGCATTATTTCCATAATTGGAATCAATCATAGATTATTAGTCTAAAAAATAAATTAAGAAATTGGAAGCACTTTTGAGGTAGTCATGCTGCGCAGGTCAAATTCAAGAAGGTATATCTCGAGTTACACACATCGGATTGATATGATCTTTTTCTCTCTTTAAAGCTTATAGAAAGGGTTACAAGTTTATGTTTAGGCCTCAACCCAATTTGGTAGATAAGATGTCCAAAAATCACTTACAAGGCCACGGACTTGACAGTGGCAACCATGGTAACATGCCTTTTTTAAGGCTTTTCCATACCTATTTACCTCCACTTACTCCCTAACCTTTCCTAACCATTCTCCCCTATGAAAACATGTTCAATGATCAATAATAACCTACCTTGTAATATGTTAAATGTTCATGACACAACCATTTCCATGAATTGCCATCAAACTTCAATTTTCTACAATTCACATATAAATCCTTCAATTGCAAATTATAGCATCAAACCAAGCTCAATTTCTTTTGTGTGACAAGAATTAAGGTTCCCTAATACTAAACCTAGAAAACCTAATTCTTATTTCATATCAAACGGAGGTTTCCCTTACCTTGTGTGAAGAAACCACACTCTTTTGCAAATTACTTCCTCCTTATCTCCAATTGACTCTTCATCCTCCTAATATCCTTAATAAAGGAAGAAATATAAGACACTTGAAAGATTGCAACTAAGAAGCTTGAAATTTTAATGGAGGAAATAGAATTAATGGAGAAGTACTGAAGAAGATGATGGAATATTGTAGAAATATTGAAGAGGATCATGGAAAGTGGAAGAATACATGTGTTGGCCGACTTATACAAACTAAAATCAAGATTTTTTTTCAAAGTTCCTTCATTTGTCTTTTGCTTTTAATGACTTATAACATTATTTCCCTTTTTTCCCTTAACAATTTTCTTTTAATTACTCCTTAATCCTTCGTTATCTTTATCTTGTCAAGCCAACAATATATCATCATTCTTTTACCACTTTACCCCTAAGGCATGTGCATGGTAGTTAACTTAGCACATAAAAATGAAAAGACTATTTTACCCTTAGATGTACCAGTAGGGTTTAAATTTATATAGCCTAGTGGACTCATGTTACTTGGCCAAGGTATAAGTCTAAGGTTCAAGTCATGAGAGAGGCGTTCACAAGGTGGAGAGACCATGAAGCGAAACAAAGTCGTGAGGATTCAAAGGAGGCGTGACTAGAAAGGCCCATTGCGGACAGTACCTCGGACGTGTCCGGCGTGTGGGAAAGCCCTCTAGCTCGAAGGTGGCAAGATAAAGGATAACCCCCCTTCGTGACAACAAGATTTGTCGCATCTGCTAGTTTTCGACGATGATTTGTTGTTAGTGGGTAGTTCATATTGTTTTTTTTGAAGTTTCCAGTTGCTATCTTTTTATATTTATATTTATGCTTGCCGTAGTTGTGGTGTTGGATTTGGATTGTGAATTTATTGTGATTTGGTGATTTGGGTTGGTTGAATATTGGTGATTGGAGGTGTGAATTTGTTGGTTTAGTAAGATATGGCAGAGGTTGGTAAACAAATGGTAACTAAAATTTCCGTCCACTCATTTGCAAAGATTACTGATAGGAAGTTACTGGGAAAGCAGAATTATGCTCAATAGAGATGAACTACTAGGAGGTATATTTCTAGCATTAACATGGGGGATCATTTGACTAAGGATCCACCTATGGATTCACCTCTAGAAAGAGAGAGTGACAAGCAACCAGAGGGCAGTGATAAGAGATTAGAGAGTGCTAAGAGAATTCGAAAGAAATGGTTCATGGAGGATGATAAATTGTTTAATCAGATTTAGAATACTCCGGATTCCATGGTGCATGATATTACTAATCATTGTGATACTGTTAAAGAGTTATGGGAGTATCTAGAGTTTCTCTATGCTAGTAAAAGGACTTGTCTCATGTTCATGAGCTGTTATTATGTATTTATCGAGTAAATATGCAAGAGAAGACATTACTTGAATACTATATAGAAGTGAATCAAGCTTTCAGGAAAAACGACCTATATTCCTTGTGACTGCAAATGTTGTGCAAATGAAAGAACAAGAAGAGCAAGTGGTGGTACAGTGTTTTCTGTGTAAGAGTAGGTGCCTTAGAGCTAATCAATTATTGTAATATTGACTCTTTGTAATAATGTTTATTTATCAATAAAATGCATTTACATCTGTAATATTCTTTCTAGCTAGTAATTCTTTAAGAAATATATGACAAAATCCACTAAATAACTTTTGTAAACATATATACATATAGGTATCTAATGTAAAATCCGAAAGTTATAATTTTAATTCATATAAATATATACACAAAATAAATGTTATACTTTAATATGTACAAGATAGTCTTGGATAGTGCCGCCAAACTCCTCTGCTTCTTGACGCCCCACCAGACTGTAAATCATCTAGTACCTGCAAAACAATAAAATAACAGAGTGAGCACTAAATTCTCAGTAAGTAAACCAAACTGCACTACTGTTTTTCCTCCGTTACTCATATTCTGACTTTATTTTTTTCTGATATGCTGCATTCTTTTCTAATATTCTGCATTCTTTTATGATATTCTGCATTCTTTTCTGATTTTCTGATTTGCTACTTACTAAAGTGCAAAGACAATTAATAAAACTGTTCATCGTCGAGCACATAAGAAATGCTAAATCATGCAAGTAGCATAATACATATGCAGAATAATAAACTTTTCTGAGAAAACAATTTTCTTTTCTTTTCAATTTTCTGTCTCTTATGTTGTATCTCTTTCTTTTCTTTTATGTTTCTCTTTCTTATTCTGTTTCTCTTTCTTTTCTTTTCTATCCTGGTTTGCTGATCAGACTAGGTTGAGGCATGGATTTTGAACCCTAGACATGTGAGTGTATACTGGGTACAGTCCTCATCTACATGCACTGTTGACAAACTATCCTAATTCTGTTCTGTTATGCTGAGGCCGCTCACTAATGGCGGTGTGCATGTAGGTATTTTCTGCTGGGTACAATCCTCATCCACATGCACTGTTGACGGACTGTACAAATTCTGTTCTACTATGCTGAGGTTGCTCACTGATGCCAGCGTGCATGTGGGAATTTTCTGCATCTCTGTCACTCACGGGTTCCCCATCACAACAACCTTATAACATAACATGCTGTACAAAGAGATACTATACACATTTCTAAATGAATTTCCAAGCTATGGAAATTCTACACTTGCATTCTTTAGTAAATGAGAAAATATACATATTTGCATGTTAGCTTAAAAAGAATCAATAAGCCATTTTTTTTCTTTCTTTTTCTCATTCTTTGTTAACATTTTCTTTAATATTCTCATTTACCAAATCAAGGCTATATATAAATAAATCATATTGTTGCGTTGTTACTACAACATGCAATGATAGCAAGTGCACTAGTCGCACAAAGTAATAAAGTGATGAGTGGGTATCGTTCCCATGGGGATTGATTGTTAAGCACTAATTTTCCTAAGTGTTTTTCAAGTTGGAGAAACCAAAATTGTTTAGATTAATAGGAGATTAGAGAATAAGCTAACAAAAAACTTACTAAGTATTAAAAACTAATTAATGAGAGCAAGAATTGAAAACAAGAGTAATATCAATTTAACAAAAGGTTAGGGCTTTGACTATTCGGACTCTATGGATGAATTTTACGGATTATGCTATTTTCACACTCACATGCATGGATTGTAAATCGAATTCTCTAAGTTGTCAAACATACCTTCTCAGGCTATGAATTCCTACTCTTCCCTATTAAACTTCTTTACCCAACATTTTGAAGAATAATTGATCTTAGTTCATTAAGCTATTGGAATCCTAGATTGATTTCATTGATTCTCAAATCTATCTCTAGCATTCAATACTACAATGGTGATTACCCAAGAAGCTCAACATGATTCATTTCTCAATCTCATCATATTCATCAAATAAAATCAATAAAAACAGAATAACCACACAATCTTTGCAATAGAATATGAAAATAACAATAATCAATTGATTAACCCATAGAAATCCAAGTTACATCAAAACCCTGACCGAAAATGGGTTAGTTCATAACTAAATCAACACAAACAGCAAGAAAAACAGTAAACGTAGCATTTAACATATTGAAATAAAGAGAAAAGAAAAGAAATCACCCCTAGTTGAAGAATCCAAGAGGTTGAATCTCAAATCTTCTCACTTTCTCAACAAAAATGTCAAATCTATTCAAAACTCAATGAAAACTAGACGAACTAGCCGACCTCCCTCAAAATGATAAGGTTTTCCTTATATAGCTTGCCTAAAAGACCTAAAATTTTCCTAAAATAAAACTGTGTGTTTTAGAGAAAACTAAAATTCGCAGACTGTGACGAGGTAAAATGGACTCTCGTGCTTAACTTCTTTCGCCATGGTGAACCTTCATGTAGAATTCTGAAATTACAAAATTGCCCTCCGCTTGCTTCTTCGCTTGAATCTTCGATCTTCGATGCTCTCCCATGGGAACAAGCTTCATAGTGCTTCACTCTACTTCAGAACTCTCCCAAATTCTGAGATCCGCTTACTTTTGGGTCCAAAAACTCCAATTTGCTCATTATTTGCTTAAAATGTCCATTTTGGCCTGAAACATAAAGTATATAAAATTAAGTAGCAATTCAGGCATAAATGAACTAAGAAGTATCTAAAATCTGGCCAAAAAGCCTAATTAAAATAGTATAATTCTCGGATTATCAAATACCCCCAAACTAAAGACATGCTCGTCCCCGAGCATCAGGTACAGAATACAAAGAAAGAAAAACAACAAACAACCAAAAACACCAATCAACAAAACTGAAAACGAACAAACAAAAATTAGACTCAAACTCAACATAAGAACTGCCTAGAATTTACACAAGTCTCAAAAAGTTTGTTGAAAAATTATTACTAGAAAATGTTCAACACTCCAAGAAGTTATAAGTTACATATGTTAGAGTAGATGCCCTAGAGCCAATCAATTATTGTAGAATTGACTCTTTGTAATAATGTTCATTAATCAATAATAAAAGGAATTTTATTCTGTATTGCGTAAATCATTATTATTGCAATATGTATTGATATATGTCATTAGAATGGTAGAATCGTGATGAGGGTATCAAGTGTTTCAAATCTTGATAGTGAAACCCTATGAGCACATATGGTGGCCATTCTAGGAACGTCCGTAGCCCCAGTATTATTCTAAAGTAAGGGCATAGATAATACGGCAAGGCTATCATAGTGTTGAACGACCCTGTCAAAAGGCAGTGACTAATCTCGCTTGTCAATTCTGTTTGGTGACAACCTGGTGCAACACATGGGTGCTTGCTGTAGGTGAATACCTCGTAGCAAGTTCACTGGACTGACCCACCAGAGGATTCCATATGGATGGTAACCCTAATGTCTATGGAACAAATCCTCTAACAAATGGTGGTGCATATGATCCTTAGACTTGAGATCACCGGAGCGCCTTGTGCACCGATTGGTGCAGTTTGACACTAGCCTAATGCAGTTCTATTCAGAGCTGTCAATATGGTGGTGATTGGCTACATCGAGGATTGTATCAAGACTATGGTGATTGACAAAGGATTCATCACTCCCCGGTACGGGAGAAGTTATCTCACGGCGCAATTCAGTATATGGCAGTGACACTAAAACTGTGGCCACAATGGGATTGAGTTGTTGCTCTATTCGAATTATAATACAGGTCATTGGTCCAGAAACTGAATACATAATATCGAGGGTAACCGAAGGTTGACATATTTCTATGCCTTCGTCTCGTCGAGATAACGAATGATGAAAGGATCGAATTGTACGGTAACCATATCATTGACAGGTAGCTACTTTGCTGAATCCAAATCTATCGGGTGGCCATGATGCCTTGCTATAGACTAATCTTGGTCTGTGTATAGTGAGACGATTAATTGGTGTTAATCGTGATACTATACACTACCGGTATGATGAGGAGCCTATGAGTCACACACATAGAAGATAATTTAAGAGCCAAGAAGAAATAAGGGCGTTTTCGTCTTTAGACGAAAGGGTATTTTGGTAATTTCATAGTGCAATAAAATTTGCTGAGGTCATAGCCTTTATTTAATTTATTAGAAAAATTAAATAAGTGAAATTACGTTTAAATATGTGTTCGCATATATTTAATTAAATCATCATTATTGTTAAATGTTAATATATAGATTAAATATATATTAACTGATTTTAATTGAGATAATGATGAAATAAAAAATAAATATCTAATTGGGAGTGTTTGGTAACATGGGGTGTTTGGGTTGGAGCCCAAGCCTATTCCATATGGGAATAGGGCAAATAAGTTTTCAATATAAAAGAAAAAGGTTATTTGTAAAATGAGAGAATTAATTCATTGTTTATTTTTCTCTTTGACAAAGAAAAACATAGCTGCCCCATATTTCCTCTCCCACGGCAGAGTTCATTTTTGTCTAAAATCAACTTATTTGATTTTTCTTCTTTGATCTTAAAGCTAAAGAGGATCTAACAAATTCCTCTTTAGTTCTTTGTGATTGTCTTCGTGTGGACTACGTCAGTTCGATCCTACACTTGGGTCGGTAACAAAAAAGTTCATAGACAAATTTGGAGGAGCCATCAAACATGCATATGTTTTCTAAACTCATGATTAATTTTTTTGCAGATTTCTACTTTAATATAAACTGTAAAATTATACCTTTTATCCTGGCTCTTTGGAACGATCCTTGTATTATTGTTTTTATTTTCTGCTGCGTATATGGATCGTTTCCTAACAACATTGACTATCTTTCTCTATTGGTTCCCCGAGTAGGTGATCCCCACTTCAATCCACATTCCTACTTCCTAGATTATTTTATGCAGAAATGCAAAGTTTATCAAATGGCGGCAGACTCTATAAGCCTAAGTATCGAACTACTCTCCACTAATGAGGATTAGACATCACTAAAGATCAAAAGGTCTTTACAAGCTTGTAACATTAGGCTCGGTTACTGGACTTCAAAGGAAAGGAAAGGATAAACGAACAAGAGAACTTAGTTTCCTTAAAGCAAACACTTAGACTTAATCAACTTCCACTTTCTTTCTCAACCATCACTCACTTAATCAACTTCCATTTTCTTTCTCAACCATCACTCAAGATGTCATCCATGTTACAACCCTCAACCATGCATAATTCTTATTTTTGCTACTACAATGTAGTTCTCGAAATGGAACTTTGTTTTTTTTTTTTTTTTTTTTTTTTTTTTTTTTTTTTTTTAGAAATAACAATAATCACTAATTTGAGGTTAATTACCTCTCTTATTTTCTTGCCCTTCTCACAACCCCCAAACTATTCTTTTAGTTCATTCACACAACTCTTCAAGCTCTTTGTGTTTGCATTAGGCCCATAATTCTCCTAAAGGGTATGATAAAGTGTTTAGGGTAAAGGGATTCGAAAATTTTTGGTTTGCAAGGAAAATAAAGCAATGATAATCTCATAAGGCTTAAATGGGTGACAAGGGAAAGATTCATTCATGGGTCAGCTGGAAAGGCTTAAATGTTCCGAAAACTACTTAAATCACTTCCTCAATAATGGCTATTCCTAGAATTTCGCTTCAAGCACTTCTCAACTAGGTTCTAGGGTGCGTCCACATTAGCAAGACTTTACCTAACCACATAAAATGAATCTAAGCATGCCGAAATAATGAAAATGGTGGTTGAACCACTCAATAAACCTCAAGCTAAATTCAGTCAATCAAAATAAACTTGAAGCAATGCTTAACATTTTTCAACAATAAAATCCTAACAATCTTATTCTCATCATAGACTTATGTAATTCATCATTGGCAACACAACAAAACACAAAATTAACTACACAAAAATAAAAAATTTCTCAAATTTCTCCTACCCCAAACTAAAGATGCATTGTCCCCAATGTCACATTATGCACGAATTAGGAATAGAAAAACAAAATCTACAAAGATACGAGATAGTTCCCTAATTAATCTGTGAAGTTGAAGTTTCGCTCAACAGCGTGCGCACCTGGTCCTTGGCTTTCTCATCACCATAATCTATAAAAACAATGGAAATACTATGGTGTCCACTATGTTAGAAAAGTTCACTGACTAATATGAATATATTACAATCCTAATCTCGCCTTTACAACTACTAGGAAATTAAAACAAAATTTAAACCATCCAAAACAAAAAGCAATTTAGTTCAATGTTCGAAATGAAGTACAAAAACAATTAAACAAAGAAAATAAAATATAAAAACAGGCGTTCAGGTTCATTCTTCGGCCTCCTTCTCTCCCTCGGTATCGTCCTCTTCTGAGTCAGAGCCCATCCATTCATCTGAATCCCAGTCTTCCCATTGGAATTCTGAAGTATTAATATTGAGATTGTTGCAGCAGCTCTGTTGTAGATTATAAATCATTTGGGTCTGCTCTGCCAGCTAATCCTGATGTCGCTACATCCGTTTCATCTCACCCATCATCTTCTGCAGCAACTCTTTCATTATGGTTGTTAAACTGGATGAGGTTGCAGCTGCTATGGTTCTTCTTCTTTTGGTTCCGGATTTAGGTGCTTCACTCGGAGTATGCCTAAGTAGCTTCCGATAGTAGGATGTGTCGAGAATGGGGCAGCATGGATAAGTGGTTCATCATCCTTCTTCTGTACTTCTACTTTAATGCACAACTTGGTGATGAGATGTGGGAAAGGGAAACTCCCTTGCCCTAGTTGGGCTGCATTCTGTATACTATTCAAGATGATATTCCCCACATCCATCTTCTTTCCGGTGGCAATGGAGTAAAGCAGCAATGCCTTGTCAAAAGTTACTAAACCATAATGTGTTTCCGGCATCATCCGCACACACACAAAATATTGCCACAACCTAGCTGTCGGAGTCAGATTAGTTCCCTTGATGCTCTTCTTTCCCTTTTTTGAAACCTCCCAAGGGGTATCCAATTTTGCTATAACCTTAAAGATCTCATCCTTCTGAAATTGTCACTTTTTAAACTCCAAATACTCATCAGGATCAATCGAAGGCAAGTGAAAAAAATCATTGATGACATTCGCATCAAATGGCACATTAGTACCCCTCACAAACACATGACCAGGATCACACTCAAGGAGGTTGGCGTAAAACTCTCTTATTATCGGCTCTATAGCAGCATATTCGGGTTCATCCATAAATGCATTCCACTTTCGCCCTTCACTCCACTTTCAGCATAAATAGTGGTCAACCCCGCTCGGCAATAAATCCCTTATCTTTCCCTTAGATTGCCCCTTCATATTGTTTCCGAGCCTTGTCATTCACAAATCGGTTGTCCACTTTCTTTCCTTTTCCTTCACCCTTGGATTGTGCTTTGAGCGGCATTTTCTCAACTTACAAATCAACTCAATAATTCAAATCTAATCACCCTACGAACAACCACAATTAATCTCACAAAAACACCACACTTCCAAAAATCGCACCTAGACCCCCAAACTTCGATTCTTCCAAACTTCACAAAACACTCCCAAAATTCAAACCCAAACTCCTTAACACCACACAATTCACAATCTATACTTCCTCAAATAAAATCAATGTACAATAATACTAAAAATCGAAAACTCAATCAATAATCAAAATTTTTAGATCTACAACTCTAAACTCGAAATTGTGCAATTAAAAGCTTAAGGAACTTGAAATCTTACCAAAACTAGGAAGTATTCACCACCAATTTAGCCAAAATCAGCCTAGATCACAAAATCCCCAAATTCTTGGACCCACAATTTTCTTAATTTTTCGCGAAGATCTTTGCTAAAATGAGTTGTTTTGGTGTTTGCAAAGGTTAAAAAGTGAGATATTGTGCTGGGAAATCATTGGAAAGGCTTTGGATCGAAGATGGAAAAAGTTTGCTCTCGGATGTGTTTGAAGTGTTTTGCGAAAAATGAAGAGTCGCAGTTTCTATTTATAAAAAGCAAAAGTTCTTCAATCAATGAAATTTGAACCTAGTCGATGCCGTTGTGAAGAAAGATCCTTCGCCACGGTGAAAAAATCCAGTGCATACAGTGCCGCAGCGAAGAAAGTGGTTCGCCGGGGCGAACTTCCCTTAGTCAATTTCGCCCAACTTGCTTCGCCGCAGCGAAAATTTTCGGAGCCTACATTATCTCGACAAAGAAAATACTTCGTTGTAGCGAAGTCTGGGACTTTACGAATTCCACTTCTTTCAAAATGCAGTTCGCCGCAGCGAAAACTAGAAAATTTCCAATTTTTGCCTTGATTCGATAATTCACCTGAAACACACAAAATCAAAATCATTCTAAATCATACGAAACTAAACAATTTCAAACAACAAAAAAAATATCAAACAAGTGAAAACACTTGGGGTTGCCTCCCAAGAAGCACTTGTTTATAGTCGGTAAGCTCGACTTTCTCAAGTTATCATGCCGGGATGTCAAGTTGGATGGGAATTGACTTGCAACTCATCACCCCGTCAATGTATGGCTTCAACCTCTGTCCATTGACCTTAAATGTGCCTTTTTCTTCATGTGACACCTCCATTGCTCCGAACAGGTAAACTCTTGTAACTATGAAGGGTCTGGACCATCTAGACTTAAGTTTTCCAGGGAATAGCCTAAGTCTAGAATTATACAACAACACTTTCTGACCCACTTCAAATTTGTTCTTTCGAATATGCTTGTCATGCCACCTTTTTGTGTTTTCTTTCTAAATCCAAGTATTCTCATATGCTTCATGATGAAACTCATCGAGTTCATTCAAAGTCAACATCCTGTCTTCCCCAATAGCTCGTAAATCCATGTTGAGCTGCTTGACTGCCTAGTATGCCTTATGCTCGAGTTCTACCAGCAAGTGACATGCCTTCCCATAGACCATCCTAAATGGAGACATACCAATCGGAGTCTTAAATGCAGTATGGTAGGCCAATAATGCATCATCTAATTTTCTTGACCAATCCTTCCTAGATGCATTCATTGTCTTCTCTAAAATGCCCTTAAGTTCTCTGTTTAACAGTTCCACTTGCCCGCTAGTCTGTGGATGGTACAGTGTCGCAACTCTATGTTTCACTCCATACTTTCCTAAAAGCGCATCCAATTGCCTATTGCAAAAATGTGATCCTTTATCATTGATGATTGCCAGTGGTACTCCGAATCTTGAGAAAATATTATTTCTCACAAAATTAACCACCACCCTGGCATCATTGGATGATAATGCAACTGCTTCTACCCATTTCGATATGTAATCCACCGCTACCAAAATGTACATGTTTCCATAAGAATTAGGGAAAGGACCCATGAAGTCAATTCCCCACACATCGAACATCTCAAAAACTAGGATATTGTTCAACGACATCTCATCTTTATTCAAAATATTTCCACTCCATTGGCATTGGTCACATTCCTGAACCATTCGTGTTTCAGGTTAAAATGGACTTTTTGAGCAAATAAAGACAAAATTGGATAGTTTTGACTCAGAAATTAGCGGATCTCAGAAGATAGGAGAGTTTCGGAGCAGGACAAAGCACGATGAAGCTTGTTCCCAAGGAAGAGAGCCAAGAATCGAAGAATCGAACGAAGAAGCAAGCAGAGTGGCAGTTCTGTAATTTCAGAACTTTTGAAGGAGCTTCGCCCCGGCGAAGAAATTGTCTCCGCTGCAGCGAAGTAAGCCAGAAACAATTTGGTATTTCTTCATTCTTCGCCGCGGCGACAGTCAATTTTTTCAGTTTTGTAAACGCACAGTTTCGTGTTGTGCGTTTTTTTGGCTGGGTTTTTGGACTAAGTATAAAAGAAAAACCTAACCTTTTGCCAACGAGATCTTCAGCTTTTTAGGTTTAGCTGTTTTTACACTTTTCTTAGAGTAAAGCTTTGAGTCTTTTTCGGATTGTTAAGGGAGAAGATTCAGATTTTGACTAGAAGATTCATCTTTTGGGGAGATTTCTTATCTTTCATCTCAGTTTCATTATGTTTAACTTGTTTATTTCTTTTTTTCGTTTTTGTAGTATTAATTTAGCTATGAACTAATCTTTTATGGGTTAGGGTTTGTAGTAGTTTGGATTTTAAATGGGTTAAGTGTTTGATTTTGTTATTTTCACATGAATAAGCTTTGGTTGTGTGTTACTCGAATTGAATGCTGTATGTGATGAACATGATGAGATTGAGAAATAATTCATGTTAGGCTTCTGGGTAATCACCATTATGATTGGATGCTAGAGATAGATTCAAGAATTAATGAAATCAATTTAGGATTCTTGTGCTTAATGATTTAGAATTATTAACCTTCAATTTGTTGGGTGCGGAATGTAATAAGGATGAATAGGAAAACATAGCCGAGAGGGTATGTTTAACATATTAGTGAATTTGATTTACAACATTGCGCATGAATGTGAATATAGTGTAATTATTAGGTTTGACCAATAAAAATCCAAACGAAGTCAAAACCTACCCGTTTTGCTTGAATTGATTTTTCGGTTTCATCTTGCTTTCTTAATTAAGTTTAATTCTTGTTTAATTTCATTTGTGTTTTTATTAAAATTTGCTCCCACCAATCCAAAGAATTTGATGCTTCAACTTGATAACATTAGGAAACTTAGTGCTTTGCTATAATCCTCGTGGGAACGATATCCTACCCATCACTTTATTACTTGAGCGACTAGTGCACTTGCTAGTTTTGCATGTTGTAAGAAACGCATCAGAAAGCAGAACACAACGGCCGTTAGGGTTGCTTCAAACCACTTAGTATTCCAGAGTGGAAATGGGAGAGTATTTCGATGGATTTATCACGGTCTCCCTAGAGTCCAGAGAGCGTATAATGCTATATGGGTGATTGGGATAGGTTAAACAAATCAGCCCATTTTCTTCCAGTAAAGGAAAGCACCACTGCAGATCAGTTGGCTCAAATCTACGTTAAGGAGGTAGTCAGGTTACATGGTGTGCCCAAGACAATAGTGGTCAGATAGAGATTCCAGATTTGTCTCAGCCTTCTGGATGAGTTCACAGAGGAACTTGGGTGCTAGATTAGCGTTCAGTACACCTATCATCCTCAGACGAATGGCCAAACGAGAGGACGAATCAGGTGCTTGAGGATATGTTGAGAGCCTGCTATATGGATTATAGAGCATCTTGGCATGAAATGTTACCCCTGGTGGAGTTTGCCTACAATAATAGTTATCAGTCTACAATTAAGATGGTGCCTTACGAGGCTTTGTATGGTAGACGATGTAGGTCTCCCACATTGGGATGAGGTAAGTGAAAAGGATGAGTTGAGTACAGCTCTTGGGCCAGAGGTGACTCAGAAACTGATAGAAGATGTTAGATTGATCAGAAACAGGATGAAGCAAGCCCAAGATCGACAAAAGAGCTATTCCGACTTGAAGAGAAAGAGGGTCAAATTTCAAGTGGGTGATAAGTATTTCTGAGAGTTTCCCCTTAAGCGAGTGATGCGCTTCGGGAACAAAGGGAAGTTGGCGCCGAGATTCATTGGTCCTTTTGAGATTCTACAAAGAGTGGGGAAGGTTGCCTACAGGTTAGCACTACCCCCTCATATGGATAAAATACATGAGGTTTTTCATGTCGATGTTGCGAAAATATGTAAGTGATCCCTCCCATATCCTGAGTGTGGAGGATGTTGAGTAGCAGAGAACCTTGTGTATGAAGAACAGCCGATTCAGATTCTGGATAAAAGGATTTAAGAGCTTCGGAACAAGAGCATTCTCTAGTGAAGGTTCTTTGGAGGAATCACAAGGAGAGGAGGCCACATGGGAAGTAGAACAAGACATGCAGAATCGCTTCCCAGAGTGTTCGTATGAATTCGGGGATGAAATTCTTTAAGGGGGGAAGAATTGTAACGCCCCACTTGAGGTACGTTGCTAATGTTTCTTTCTTCGCTCTTATTGAGTCGGTTTTTGTGAATAGTGGTTGGTTGGTCTTAGGTGTGTTGATATGTTAAGTTTTTGCCTTGGATTTAGTCAAAGTTAGAAGGTTTTGTGTTACAGGGCTCGCCGGGGCGAAGGATAATTGTCACCGTGGTGAAGAGGTGTTGAAGCCACTGGGGAAGAGCGAAGGAATGATGTCTTCGCCGCGGCGACTGCGGTTGAAAAGTTTATTAAGTTTAGATATTTTTTCCTTGGGTACTATTTGACCATTACCCCTAATTAGCAGGAAAAGGAGGAGTAAAATGTAGGAAATTTCATGGAGAATATTTTAGTATGGGGGGTGTTTGTAAGGAATCAAAGGATATGGATGGAATTCAAGAAAGAGCAAGGGCAAAATGGGAAGAATGAGTTGTTAAGAGATATTTAAGGGGGTTATGTACTTTGAGAACTCTTCATTTTCCCATTCCACCGCCTCCTCCATTCTCCAAATTCTCTCAAATTCCTTCAATCTTCCAAGGATTTCCAAGAGCCTTTTTGAGTAACTTTAGTAGGATTTTAATCTAAAGCATCCTAAGGTAAGGATTCTTGCTTTAGATGAGAGTTTATTTGTTTTGATTAGAGTCTCATGTTGTGGTTGTGGGAAGTTGTAGAAAAGGAAGCTCCCAAAGGAAAGAAGAAGTGTTAAAGAAGCTATTCCCCATAAGGTAAGTAAATTAAACCTAAGTTGAGATTTAAGAACTCCTTTAGTAGATTATATATATATGTGTATTCATTAAATTGTTGAATGAGATAGTAGTTATGATTTAGTGATACACATAAATTGAGTTATGAGAAGTGTTTTATTTGCTTGAAGTTGGGTTGAGTTTGATAGAAGTGGAGGAAGTTTTGAGCAAGCTTATGGCAGTGTTCTTTTGATAGGAAATTTAGAGTTTATGAGGGGGTTTTCTCCATTTGGTTGATTAAAGAAAAGAGAAAAGTTGAGTTAGAGTAGAGATTTTATGCACATGAGTTGTATGATGAATGCTTAAGAGAAGCATAAGTAAGAGTAAAGCCTTAATTGTTGCTACATGTCATAGTTGCTTTTCATAAATGCATTAATGGTATGAGTCATTTATGTGCATTAACTAGCCTTATCTATGCACTAGAAAAGAGAGTAAAGAGAAAGAGAGAATGAGCGCTATAGAGTAAAAGCTAGAGTAGTGCTAAATAGAGAATAGAGTAGGTTGTGCGATGGGGAACCTGTGAGTACGGGTAGAGTATTCCCGCATGTAAGCCGCATAGAGAGAGCGGCAAGAGTATCAGAGAGAGAAGTTGTAATACCTAAGATATCAAAGGTATGTTCCTAACTCAAAATAGTCCTTTAGATTGTAATTTTATGTTAAAAAGCATAAAATCTAATTAAGGGCAAAATAGACATTCATTTGGAACGGTATGAGTCAATATCCATAGAGAGGCTTAGGGGCAAAATGGTTATTTTGCCTATGGATAAGCATTGAAAAAGTCAAGGATGAGTAAGCTTCATTGCATTTAATGGCATTAATTAAGTAATAATTATGTCTAGTGTGAAATGACCAAAATGCCCTTATATGAAGAATTAAGGACTTATGAGTTATACAACTAAAATAATTGGGCCAATTGCATAATTTTGGAAAATAAATGAAATATTTTCCTATAAATGAGATGAAATTCGTCAAGCAAAGGAGAGAGCTTTCTTCAAAATTTCTTCTATTTTTCTCAAATCTTCATAAACAAGCTTTCTTTCTCTAGGTTTTCAAGGAGTTTTGTAATTTTTCAAGGAGAACAAGATAGGAGCCTTGGATCTTCAATTAGAAGGGTTTAAGGTAAGGATTGAAAACTTTAGTTTTGATGTGATTGAAGATTTGAAGTAAGTGTGAGGTATAATGGTATATATGGAGGATTAGGTGTTAAAAGAAGTCAAAGGCAAAGGATTTGTTGGAGGAAGTCTTTAAAAGTAAGGAGGAAACTCCCATGACTTTAGGTTTATGCTAGGGTTTGTAGATTTTTATGAAACCTTAAATTAAAGCTTTAAGGCATAGAATTAGTTGAGGCAAGGTGTGAACTATTTATTATACTTATTGCCTTGATTTAATACATGAAGTTATTGCTATTTATGTTTTATGAGTTGTGATGTTTGATGAAGAAAATGAAGTGTGGATACTGATTGTGGCAAAAATTGTAGTATTGGAGGCACATGGTGTGTGATGGTTGTTATTAGAAGTGTTGTGTGTTGTTTGCATTAGCTTAATGTATAGCAATAGGATGATTATGGGAAGAGATTTTACACTTCCTTTAAGATGTTAAAGACTATTAAGGGGGGTTTATTTGATCCATAAGTTAACCTATTGGTTAATTAATAGGAATTGATGTGGCATAGTTAATAGAAAATTCGGATTTAGTGAGCTTGGAGGTTTTGTTAACCTGCTTCTGTTTCGACATAAATTGAGTTTAAAATCGAAATTATTATTCTTAAAGCATTAGAAAGCTAAGACATAGACCTATAACTTATGTTTATGCCCAGAGCCAATTCGTTTGAGAAAAGGATGGAAAATGGCCTGAAGCATAAATGACTATTAAAGTTGAAGATTTAACATAATCAATTCTTACGTTATTAATTGATTATAATGTATTATTGTAAGTTGCATGTACTATGTTTACCATTAGTTAGATGATATTTGAAAGATATACATGGTCATGAGTTAATACATGATTAATGTTATGAAATGGCATGAAGATGCAATATAATACATGTTTTAAGATGATGTATGTGAGCAAGAGGTAGTAAATGGATTGATAATCCATAGATGAATTAAAAGTATTAAGCTCACCAAAATATGTATTACATGCCATAAGATGTTAGAGATGCAAATACACAGATAGAGATGCATATAGGCAAGATGGAAAACGCGTAAGCATATCCTCGTATACCGGTTGAGGAAAGATGAATATATGCTTTAGATGCTAAATAACGCGTAAGCACGCTCCGATGATATGAGCTCTAGATGAATAAATTGAGGCTAGATGATATGAAGTGCTTGTGCTAAGAAAGGTCCGATCGGCAGACGTTAAATGTTCATATGCATTTAGTTGCATTACAGAGTTATGATGTTATTTACATCATGAGATGATTTATACTCATGTTAGATGATTTTAGATGTTATGTCATGATATGTGATGTGTTGCACACATTGATGTTTATATAGCCATGGGATAAAATGATAAAAAGCATATGAATTAGTAAAAAAAGGGAAGTATCCCTAGAGTAAAGATAAGTGATGTGTTAACAGATATGTTTAAATAAAGATCAAATAGTACATTTAGAATGAAACGGATCATTCCTTACTGAGCGTTAGCGCTCACCCTTCATTGTTGATTGCTTTGCAGGTAGACTAGAAGCGAGGGATGCTAGAGACAGCGGGACTACACGTGAGGGGAGATGATTTATTATCATCTCGATGTTTTTATCTTGATGTAAATATGTAAATGATAAATATTTGTGAAATACATTTGGAAGCTTCCACCCTATAAATATGTTTTGATTGTGTAATTTCTTAAAGTTTGTAAATTATAAGTTTATATCCTGCGTGATATTTTATATGCGTGTTTTGGATATTATTATTATTATCCTTATACAAATTTTTTCCAAATACAACTCGTTCTCCAGACATGTATCCTCGGGATTCTCATTGAGGGATATTCAGAGGATACCTGACTGGAGGGGGGTTTTACAGAAGTGGTGTAGCCCGTAGAGTACATGCGGATGAGGGCTATACCCAAGTTTACCCGAGAGATTCTATGCACTCACATGGCCAAAGGTTCCGGATCCATGCATAACCAAGTCCAATCAGCTAGAATGAGTAGAAGTCACAGGGAGTGGGAGCGAGTCCCAGCCGTGCCTCTGGTCAGATGGGGCCGTGACTTACTGGAAAGAGAGTTAGTATAAAAGAGTTATGAGAAAGAGAAAATAGATAGTTGTATAAGAGAAAGAGTCAATAGAAATGGTAGGGAAAGAATTAGAGAGAGAGTTACGGGGATATTTGAGTAAATGGGTTTACTTACTGAGCATTGTTTTGTGCTCATCCAGTTGTTCCCTATGTTTTTACAGGTTCTAGATGAGGACACAGTCGGATGGACATCGGCACAAGAAGAGAAATGGCTACACTGTCCACCCTATTTTGATAATTTTGCATATGATACAAATCTTGTATATATTTGTATAAAGAATACATATGTTCAATAAAAGAAAACTTTGGGCCTAACGTTTTATGTTATTTTTACATGTACTTTTACTATGCATGTTTTTATGAGAATGGAGGCATTACACACATATTTGAGGTGGGAAGGTAAAGGTTTCAGCTCAATGGAGGTTCTTCCTTTCTTTCCTTTTCTTTCTCTTTTTCAAAATCAAATTCCTCAAATTCTAGATCTTGGCTCTCATCAATCGACTTAAGTGCTTCTAACAATCCAGCACATTCCTTCCTTGCCGACTTATCTACCTCTATTGTTCTTGATTGGGCAATACACGTTTGGTGTGCTGTCGTAGGCAACCAAGATTAAAAACCTTCCTAACCTAACTACTGAACTATAAATAGGGTAAGCAAGGGTCGATCCCACGAAGAGTGTCTAGCCAAATTTTCGATGATGTGAATAAGGCTGGGGGGTTTTGAGTTAAACAGAAACAATCTCGGGAAAAAAACAATTCAAATTAATCAATCAATCAAAATAACAAACCTTGGTCTAAGTCAACATCCACCATCGGAATCTTACAACTGATCATTGATGCAAAATTAAATAAATTTGTACCTGAATATTCACCGTTGAAACTATTTTCCTATCCCTCCTTAGTTGTAATTAATTAGAAAACAAGCAATCTTAATTAACCTTACTACTAAACAACCCTAGACAAGCACTAAAGATTTAATCTAGTGGCAGCCTTAAGAACCAAAGAGATCGATGAAGCTAAACAACACAAACTCAAGCTTTTGTATTTAATTTAGTCTAGTGTTCCTCTTATGATTACTAATTCTTGACGCAGTAAATTAATAACCCTAATTGCTTCACAAGTTAGAGGGATCAAACAATTACAGATTTGATATCTAACTTAGCTGTAGATTGTAACAAATAATAACCTAGTAGGCCTCCTAGAAATTAAATGAAACAATCATTAAAATAAGCATAGAAGAACATCCAATACTCAAAGCATAAAATTGAACACTAAAAACAGTTAGATCCCACAGATTTATTGATTCCAAGGCCTCCGTTTCCTTCGACCAAGTTGCCAAAAATCAGCCACTCATGGCCATCACGGAAATACAAAGAAAAGTTCCCCCAAAAGACCAGAGAGAGGCGTGGTCTTTTTTCTCAAAAACCGTAATTTGATCCCCTTAACAAAAATCCAGTTCAAGTATTTGAATCCCACTAAATCTCCTAAAAGAAATATTCTAATATCCTAAAATAACATTAATCCTAATTTAATTCTAATTAATTGATAATAAGATAAAGTCCTAAAATAAAATAGGAAAGTGGTGATTCTGAGCTGTAACTTGCGTGCCAAATGTCTTCAAATCTTCCAATGATAAACTGCCCAATTGATTTGCATGACAAGGCAAAATGCTCCAAGACGTCGGTAGTGCAGGTATGTCAACTTCAAGCCCAATTAAAACCTTGATGCAGCAAGTATCTCTCCAAAATAAAAAGATGAAAGTTGTAGATCTCTTTCTTAGTGTTCCACATAATTTTGAATAATCTCAATCAGAGCTCGGATGAGAGAGTTATGCCCAGATTATGAAACAATGTCGAAACTGTCCGAATTCACTTAATTAGTTCCGTTTTGCAATTAACACCTCCATTTGCATCCTAAATCAAAATAGAATAATAATGAGTGCATTTAGGCAACAAATAAGTATAAAAGACTAGACATTAAGTGGGGTAAATATGACATTTTGCATTCTCATCAACGTTTCTAGGGGTAGTTGTGGAGTGTTCTCTTCAATGACCTCCGCTACTAGTTTATGCACCCTATCAACACTAAAGCACAAATCCAACTCGGATGGGAACTTCATAGCCTCAAACACATTGAACGTTACTGTTTCATCTTGAACCCTCAATAGTAACTTTCCTTCTTGCACATCAATGAGTACTCTTCCTGTGGCCAAAAATGGTCGGCCCAAAATAAGAGGCATTTCCTTATCCTCTTCCATGTCCAATACAACAAAATCTGCCAGAAAGATAATCTTGTCCACCTTTACCAACACATCTTTGACTATACCCCTTGGATGTTTGATGGATCTATCTACAAGTTGCAATGACATGGTCGTTCACTTCACCAATTCCCAATCTCCTGAAAATAGAAAAAGGCATTAAATTGATGCTAGCACCTAAATCACATAAAACTCGATCAAAGGTAATGTCTCCTATAACGCAAGGAATAGTGAAACTCCCTCGATCTTTGAGTTTCGAGGGTAGCTTCTTCTGGAGAATGGCGCTGCACTCCTCTATGAGCATCACTGTTTCCTCATCCTCTAACTTCCTTTTGTTTGATAAAATCTCCTTGAGAAATTTCGTGTTGCTCGGCATCTGTTGCAATGCATCTGCAAAAGGAATGTTAATATGCAATTTTCTAAATATTTCAATGAATTTGGAAAACTACTTATCCTGATTCTTTTTCTTGAGTCTCTAAGGAAAAGGACGGGAGGAGTGTGATGTGCCAATTCTGGTGGTATCTCGGGAAATGGCAATTTCTCTTTCCTTTGTCTTTGCCTCACTTCCCGTTTTTGTTCTTCTTCCCTAGAACTAGATGGTTTCTTTTCAGCAACTATCTCTTCATCAACCTCCTCACCAGAGTCTTCCTTTTCCTTTCCTTTTGATGGACTTTCTTCTTCCCTTGATTTTTTCACCTCTTCCAACACTGTCCCACTTCTCAGAGTTATTGCATTTGCTTGCTCAAGTGGGCTAGTCACCGTGTTGCTCGGTAGTGAGCCCTGTGGTCTCTCATTTAACTTATCAGCCAATTGACCCACTTGTACCTCCAAGTTTTGAATGGACGCCCCTTGATTTCTGAAATTCATTCTCATCTCATTCATAAAACCTGTGGTCTCTTGCATAAACTTTCCAAACATGTCCTCCAATTTTGCCACTCTTTGCTCCCTTGATTGATTGTTCACCCCTGTTTGGTTGTTTGGCAATGCTTTTTGGTTCCATTGATTGTTCTACTGATTCTGTTGATTTTGATTGCCCCAAGACAGGTTCGGATGATTTCTCCAACCAGGATTATATATGTTGGAGTACAGATTGTTCGGTAGCCTTTGATTTCCTGCCAACTAGTTAACTTGCTCCGATGATGATGCTAAAGCAAACATGTTCCCCACTTGACATTCGCTACTCACGTGATTACCAGCACAAAATTCACAAGTTAGTTGAGGTGCTTGAATGGAATTTACCTGGATACTTCCCAACTGTTTCTGAAGTGCTGTCAGTTTGGCTGAAATGTCTATATATGCATTAACTTCATGAAGGCCCACAGATTTCTTCGGTTGCACCCTCTCATTAGGTCTTTGATAATTGTTGCTTGCCAGAACTTCAAGCAACACATAAGCTTCTTCCGGTGTCTTATTCTGCAGTGCTCCTCCCGATGCTGCATCCATCATAGTTTGCACATTCACCATCAATCCGTTATAAAATACCCATGATGTGGACACCTCCTTAGTAATTCTTTGTATCTCTTCCAAGCCTCATACAATGATTCTGACTCTTCTTGTAGAAACGATGTCATATCATTTCTCAGTTTTACCGACTTACTGGAGGAAAGAATTTGGTCAGGAACTTAAGTGCTACATCATTCCATGTTGTAATCGTTCCTGTTGGTAATGCCATTAACCATCCCTTAGCTTTATCCTTCAATGAAAACGGGAATAGTCTCAATCTGATGGCGTCATCTGACACTCCGTTTGACTTGAAAGTATCACAAATCTCCAAAAAATTGGCAATGTGTAGATTTAGATCTTCCTTCAAATCTCCCCTGAACTGTACCGACTACTAGATCATCTGGATGATTGCCGGCTTTATCTCAAAGTTGTTGGCTTGTACTACTGGTCTAGTAATACTCGACCCACTGCCATCAACTAAGGGAACTGAAACTCCCTTAGTGTTCTATTTTCTGCCATTTCTACAACTATGACTTTTGGTTCCACTGTAGCCTCTCTTTCTCTTCTTTCTCTGTTAAGTCTTCTAGTGGTTCTTTCAATCTTAGGATCAACAGGAACCATGGGATGACGTCTTGCTCTTCGCATAAACTACACAGAAAAATAGAAAGAGTAAGATCACAAACCAACCGAAAAGAATAAAAAAAATTAAACAAACAACAATTAAGCGAAAATAAAGCTCCAATCTAGCTAACACAAGAAAAATTTAATGTTAACACAAAACTCAATCCCCGGCAACGGCGCCAAAAACTTGATGCGTTGTAACTACAACATGCATAAATAGCAAGTGCACTAGTTGCACAAAGTAATAAAGTGATGAGTGAGTATCATTCCCACGAGGATTGGTTGCTAAGCACTAATTTTCCTAAGTGTTTTTCAAGTTGGAGGAATTGACTTTGTTTGGATTAATGGGAGAGATTAAAACTAAAACTGAAACAAAACTTACTAAGTATTAAAAACTAATTAATGGAAGCAAGAATTTAAATGCAAGAATAATATCAATTTAACAAATGGTTAGGGTTTTGGCGTCATTCGGACTCTATGGATGAATTCTACAGATTATGTTAATTCCACACTCACATGCACAGATTGTAAATCGAATTCTCTAAGTTGTCAAACATACCTTCTTAGGCTATATATTCCTACTTTTCCCTAGTATACTTCCGCACCCAACAAATTGAAGAATAATAGATCCAAGTTCATTAAGCTAATGGAATCCTAGATTGATTTCATTGATTCTCAAATCTATCTCTAGCATTTAATACTACAATGGTGATTACCCAAGAAGCTTAACATGATTCATTTCTCAATCTCATCATATTCATCAAATAAATTCCATTAAAAACAGAATAACCACACAATCTATGTACTAGAATATGGAAATAATAGTAATCAATTCATTAACCCATAGAAATCCAAACTTAATCAAAACCCTAACCCAAAATGGGTTAGTTTATAACTAAATCAAAATACACAGCAAGAAAAACAACAAACACAATGTTCAACATATTGAAATGCAGAGAAAAGAGTAGAGATCTCCCCTAGTTGAAGAATCCACAAGATTCAAGCTCAAATCTTCTCTCTAAATATCAAATCAATTCAAAACTCAATGAGAACAAACGAAAATTGGACAATCCCCACGAAAATGGTAAAGTTTTTCTTTTATACCTCGCCCAAACACCTAAAACTTTCCTAAAATAAAACTGTGTGTTTTGGAGAAACTAAAATTTACAGACTTCGCCGTGGTGACGAGGTAAAATGGAATCTTGTGCTTAACAGTTTTCGCCGCAGCCAACCTTCATGAAGAATTCTAAAATTACAGAATTGCCCTCCGCTTGCTTCTTTGCTTGAATCTTCGATGCTCTCCCACGGGAACAAGCTTCATAGTGCTTCACTTTGCTTCATAAGTCTCCCCAACTTCTGAGATCCAATTACTTCTGGGACCAGAAACTCCAATTCACTCATTATTTGCTCAAAATGTCCATTTTGGCCTGAAACACAAAATGTAATGAATTAAGTAGCAATTCAGGCAAAAATGAACTAAGCAGTATCTACAATCCGGCCAAAAAGCCTAATAAAAATAGTATAATTCTCAGATTATCAGTCGTGAGAAGGGCAAGAAGAAAAAAAAAAAAAGAATTTGAGAGTTGCATTTGAGAATAAAAAATAAGAAGTGCACATGTTTGAGAGTTATAAAATGGTTGACATTTTGAGCGGTGGTTGAGAAAGAAAGTGGAAGTTGATGTAGTTCTTAGTGTTTGCTTAAAGGAAACCAAGTTCTCTTGTTTTGTCTATCTTTTCCTTTTCTTTGGAGCCCACTAACCGAGCCTAACGTTACAAGCCTGTAAAAACCTGTTGATCGTTAGTGATGTCTAATCTTATTAGTGGAGAGTAGTTCGATACTTAGGCTAATAAAGTCTACCATCGTTTAATAAACTTCACATTTTTGCATAGAATAATCTGGCAAGTCAGAAGGTGGACTGAAGTGGGGATTACCTACTTGGGGGACCAATAGAGAAAGATACGCAATTCAACTTTTAACTTCTTGGAGTGTTGATCATCTTCCAGTAATAATGTTTCAACAATTTTTGAGATTTGTATAAATTCTAGGCAATTCCTTATGTTTGAGATTGAGTCTAATTTTTCTCATTTCATTTTCAATTTCGTTGTTTTGTGTTTTTGTTTGTTAGTTGTTTTTCTTTCAGTTGTGATACTGTTTTATTGAGGCTTTTTGGCTAGATTTTGGATACTTCCCATGTCATTTTTGCCTGAATTGCAACTTAATTGCTTATGTTTTATGTTTCAGGCCAAAACATGCACTTTGAGCAAATAACGAGCAGAATCGAGTTTCTGGACCTAGAAGCAAGTGAATCTCAGAATTCAGGGAAGTTCTGAAGCGGATTTGAAGCACTATGAAGCTTGTTCCCATTGGAGAGCATCGAAGAGTGAAGATTCAAGCAAGGAAGCAAGTGGAGGGCAATTTTGTAAATTCAGAATTGTTCAGGAAGGTTTGCCGTGGTGAAGTTCTTTCTTCACGACGGCGATAAACTCTTGGGAATTCGTTGCTGCGACAAAGTCTGCGATTTTTAGTTTTTAATTAAAACGCACAGTTTTATTTTAAGAAATTTTTTAGGTTTTTGGACCAACTATATAAGAAAAACTTGGACATTTTGAGAAGGGTTCATCACTTTGAGAGTAAGTTTAACATTTTGGGAAAGAAGGAGAGAAGATTGAGATTGAACTTTGTGGATTCATCAATAGGGAAGATCTTTATTCTCTTTTCTTAGTTTCAATATGTTGAATACATTGCTCACTGTTTTTACTTCGATTTGTGTTAATTTTAATATGAACTAACTCATCTTGGGTTAAGTTTTTGATGTAATTTGGGATTTCTATGTTTAATCAATGAATTAGTGTTGTTTCAACATTCTATTGCATGGATTTTGTGATTTCTCTTGTTTTTCTTGAAAGTATTTGTTGAACATGATGAGATTGAGAAATGAATCATTTATGAGCTTCTTAGGGAAATCACCATTGTTGTATTGAACGCTAGAGATAGGTTTGAGAATCAATGAAATCAATCTAGGATTCCATCAGCTTAATGAA
This sequence comes from Pistacia vera, assembly GCF_008641045.1. Taxonomy (NCBI): domain Eukaryota; kingdom Viridiplantae; phylum Streptophyta; class Magnoliopsida; order Sapindales; family Anacardiaceae; genus Pistacia; species Pistacia vera. Next base: position 317,196 of record NW_022195170.1, on the reverse strand, counting down.
CTTGGTTCTATTAATCTTGAAATTGTTTGGTGTGGAAGCTTAATAGGGAAAAGTAGGAATTCATAACCTAAAAAGGTATGTTTTACACATTAGGGAGTTCGATTTACAATCCGTGCATATGAGTGTAGAAGTAGCCTAATTCGTAGATTAATTCATAGAATCCTAATGGAGTCAAAACCCTAACCGTTTGCTTTGCTTGATATTACCGTTGCTTTAATCTTGCTTTCATTAATTAGTCTTTTAATTGCATAATAGATTTTGATTTCAATTTAGTTTTATACTTTCCCATAAATCAAACACTTTCGGTTTCTCCAACTTGAAAACAAATAGGAAAATCAGTGCTTAGCAATCAATCCTCATGGGAAAGATACTCACTCATCACTTTATTACTTTGTGCGACTAGTGCACTTGCTATATTTGCATGTTGTAGTAACAACGCATCAATTTTTTGGCACTGTTGCCAAGGATTGATTTTTATGTTAACATTGAAATTTTCTTGAGTTAGCTAGATTGGAGTTTTATTTATTTTTTGTTTGAATTGTTCATTAATTGGTTTTTGTTGTTCTTTTCTGTTAGCAAGTCATCTAACGTTTTCTCTCGTTCTGTGTAGTTTATGCGAAGAGCGAGACGTCAGCCAGTGGTTCCTATAGATCCAAAGATTAAAAGAACCGCAAGAATACTTAATAGAGAGAGAAGAGAACGAGAGGCCATAGCTGTTGAAATGGTAGAAAATAGAACATTAAGGGAATTCTCAGTTCCCACGGTGGACAGCAGTGGGTCAAGTATTACTAGACTAGCAGTACAAGCCAACACTTTCAAAATAAAGCTGGCAATCATCCAGATGATCCAGCAGTCGGTAGAGTTTAAGGGAGATTTGAATGAAGATCCAAATTACACATTGCAATTTTTTTGGAGATTTGTGATACTTTCAAGTCAAACGGAGTGTCAGATGACACCAGCAGATTGAGATTGTTCCCTTTCTCATTGAAGGATAAAGCCAAGGGATGGTTAATGGCACTACCACCAGGGATGATCACTACATGGAATGAATTAGCACATAAGTTCCTAACCAAATTCTTTCCTCTAGCAAAATCTGTGAAGATGAGAAATGATATCACATCTTTTCTGGAAGAGTCTGAATCATTATGTGAGGCTTGGGAAAGATACAAGGAACTACTAAGGAGGTGTCCACACCATGGGTTGCCAGTTTGGATGCAAGTCCAAACATTTTACAATAGATTGATGGTTAATGTGAAAACCATGGTGGATACAACATCGGAAGGAGCATTGTAGAATAAGACACCGGAAGAAGCTCATGAGTTGTTTGAGGTTTTGGAAAGTAACAATTATCAAAGACCTAATGAGAGGATACAATCAAAGAAATCTATGGGTCTTCATGAAGTTGATGCATACACGGCCATTTCAGCCCAACTTACAACACTTCAGAAGCAGTTGGGAATTATGCAGGTAAATTCTATTCAAGCTCCTCAACTAACTTGTGAATTTTGTGCAAGTAGCATGAATGCCAAGTGGGGAACACGTTTGCTTCAGCTTCATCATCATCAGAACAAATGAACTACTTGGCAGGAAATCAGAGGCAACCGAATAATTCGTACTCTAACACATATAATCCTGGTTGGAGGAATCATCTGAACCTGTCTTCGGGCAATCAGAATCAACAGAATCAGCAAAACAATCAATGGAACCAAAGAACGATGCCGAACAACCAAGCGGGGGTGAACAATCAACCGGGAGAGCAAAGATTGACAAAACTGGGGGATATGTTTGGAAAATTTATGCAAAAGACCACAAGTTTCATGAATGAGACCAGGGCGAATTTCAGAAACCAAGGGGCATCCATTCGGAACTTGGAGGTACAAGTGGGCCAATTGGCTGATAAGCTAAATGATAGACCACAAGGCTCCCTACCAAGCAACACAGTGACAAATCCATGAGAGCAAGTGAATGCAATAACAGTAAGAAGTGGAACAGTCTTGGGAGAGGTTGAGAAAGAAAGAAAGGATGCGAGTTCACCAAGTAAAGTGAAGGAAGATTTAGATGAAGAGATCATTGCTGAAGAAAAACCAACCAGTCTTTGGAAAGATGAACAAAAGCAAAGGAAAGAGAAAATGCCAGTTTCCAAGACACCACCAGGATTAGCACATCACAGTGCTCCGGTGCCTTTTCCTCAGAGGCTGAGAAAAGAAAATCAGGATAAGTAGTTCATTAAATTTCTTGAGGTATTTAAAAAATCGCATATTAACATTCCTTTTGCAGATGCCTTGCAACAGATGCTGAGCTATGTGAAATTTCTCAAGTACATTTTGTTGAATAAAAGGAAGTTGGAAGAGGAGGAAACCATGATGCTTACGGAGGAGTACAATGCCATTCTACAGAAAAAGCTACCACCGAAACTCAAGGATCCAGGGAGTTTTACTATCCCTTGTGTTATAGGAAATATCACCTTTGATAGAGTTTTGTGTGATTTAGGTACAAGTATAAATCTTATGCCTTTTTCTATTTTTCAGGAAACTAGGAATTGGAGAAGTAAAACCGACAACTGTGTGCTTACAGCTTGTAGATAGATCTATCAAGCATCCGAAGGGAATTGTTGAAGATGTGCTGGTTAAGGTGGACAAATTTATTTTTCCAACATATTTCTTTGTGTTGGATATGGAAGAAGACAAGGAGATTCCTCTTATCTTGGGATGACTGTTTCTGGCTACCGGAAGAGCCTTAATCGACGTACAAGAAGGGAAGTTGATCATGAGGATGCAAGATGAAGAAGTGACATTTAATGTCCTTGAGTAGATGAAAGTTCCACCGAAGCGAGAGTCAAGTTTAAAATTTGACTCGGTGGATCAGTCAATAATGGAAACTCCCCAACTTGACAATTCTAATCCGAAAATCAAGGGATTCATGGTCAAACCAAATCAATTCGAGGATAAGGACCATAACTCATAAGGTTACACTACATTCCAAGATGGGGCAAAATCGAGCACGTATCTTTCGAAGAGACGGACTTCTCAGTTCAAAGACAACTAGCAAGCGAAGCTTCAATGTAGGGAAAATGTTCGGGACATGATATATTTGGACAGTCCGGATTGACAAAGGACTTGAGAAAGTTGAGCTTCTGACTATAAACAAGCGCTTCTTGGGAGGCAACCCAAGTGTTTTAATTTGTTTATCATTTGTTTGTTGTTTTGAATTTGCTTATTTGTCTCATGATTTTGAATTCGTGTGTTTTTGGTGTTTCAGGTGAATTATTGTATTAAGGCAAAAAAAAGGAAAACTTCTAGTTTTTGCCGCAGCGAAATACATTTTTGCAAGAAGAGGAATTCGAAAAGTCCCAGACTTTGTCGCGGCGACATTTGTTCTTCACCAAGGCAACGTGCTCTTTGGAATTTTTCACCGCGCCGAAACAATTTTCTTTGTCGTGGCAGAAAGGGTTTTGCGAAAATGAACTAAGGGAATTTCACCACGGCGAAGTGTGTTTTTCGCCAGGGCACTGTAGGCTCTGGAATTTGTCGTCGGGGCGAAAAACATTTCTTCACTGTGGCATCGACTGGGTTTGAAATTTTTTTATGAAATGAAGAACTTCGTCGCGGCAAAAACTGCTTTATATAAATAAGTTCATCGCGACTCTTCATTTTCGCAAAAAAATTCAAAACGCATCTGAGAGCCAACCACTTCAACCTTCAATCCAAAGCTTCTCCAGTGAATTTCCATCCCTATACCTCACTCCTTAACCCTCATAAACACCAAAATAACTCATTTTAGCAAGGATTTGTGCAAAAATTTGAAGAAAACTTTGGAACCCTTGGTTTTAAAAAATTGGAGATCTTGCAATTTGGATCGAGATTGGTGAAATCAGTGGCACAATGATCTTGGGATTGGTAAGATTTCGAGTTCTCCAACCTTTGAATTGATCAATTTTGATTATTAAAGTGATTGTATTGAGATTTTGATTGATTGTATGGAGTTGTGATTGTTAGTGAAGTTTGTGAGTTGATTTTGATTAAAGAAGTGTAGATCTTGATTTGTGTGGTGTTGAGGAGGTTGGGTTTTCGATTTGGGAGTGTTTTGTTGAGTTTGGGGGTCTAGGTGCAAATTTTTTGAAACTTTGGTGTATTTGCAGGATTGATTATGGTCGGTAGCAGGGGTATTTAGAGTTGAATTGTCTAAGTTAGAGTTTTAGTTTGGGGGTACATTAGATTTGTAAGAAATGCCGCTCAAAGTACCTTCCAAGGGTAAAGGAAAAGGGAAAAAAGTAGACAATAGATTTGTTAGTGACAAGGCTCGACAACGATATGAAGGAGCAATCCAAAGGAAGGATAAAGGGTTTATTGTTGAGTGAGGATTGACCACTATCTATGTTGAAGAGTAGAGTCGAGGGAGAAAGTGGGATTCATTTATGAGTGAACCTGGACATGCAGTCGTAGAGCCGGTAGTGAGAGAGTTTTATGCCAACTCCCTGATTGTGATCCTGGGCATGTATTTGTGCGGGGTACTGATGTGCCAATTGATGTGAAGGTCATCAACGATTTTTACAACTTGCCTTCAATTGATCGTGATGAGTATCTGGAATTTAAGAAGAAACAATTTAAGGAGGATGAGATACTTAAGGTCATAGAAAAACTGGATACCCATTGGGAGGTTTCGAAGAAGGGAAATAAGAGCATCAAGGGAACTAATCTGATACTAATGGCTAGGTTGTGGCAATACTTTGTGTGTGCGAGGATGATTCCAGAGACACATTATAGTTTAGTAACTTTTGATAAGGTGGTATTGCTTTATTCCATTGCCACTGGAAAGAGAATGGATGTGGGGAATATTATTATGACGAGTATATAGAATGCAGCCCAACTAGGGCGAGGGAGCTTCCCCTTCCCACATCTCATCAACGAGCTATGCACTCGAGCAGGAGTAGAGAAGATGGATGATGAACCACTTATCCATCATGCGCCAGTTCTCGACACCGCTTACTATCGGAAGTTACTTGGGTGTACTCCTAGAGAAGAACCTAGCTTCGGAACAAAAAGACGAAGAACCACAGAAGCTGCCACATCATCCAGTTCGACATCCACAACAAAGGAGTTGTTGTAGCAGATTTTGAGCAAGCTGAAATAGATGGAACGACGTCAGGGTTGGCTAGCAGAGCAGACCCGAATGATGTATGATATGCAACATAGCTGCTGCACCAAGCTCGACATTGATACTTCGAGCTTCCAATGGGAAGACTGGGATTCCGAGGAATGGATGGGCTCCGAAAAAGATGAAGACACCGAAGAAGAGGAAGAGGCCGAAGAATGAAACCTGAGCACCTGTTTTGTAGTTTATTTATTTATTTATTTTTAATTGTCATTGTCTTTTATTTTGTACATTGAACTTAATTTTTCTTTTTGTTTTGGATTGTTTTAATTTTGTTTGAACTTCTTACTAGTCGTAAGGGCAAGATTAGGATTGTAATACTTTCATATTAGTCAGTGAAATTTTCTAACACAGTGGACACCATAGAATTTCAATTGTTTTACAGATTATGGTGATGAGAAAGCCAAGGAACGAGTGTGCATGCTGTTGAGCGAAACTCCGACTTCACGAATTAATCAGGGAACTATCTCGTACCTTTGTAAATTCTGTTTTTCTATTCCTAAATTGTGCATAGTGTGACATTGGGGACAATGTCATCTTTAGTTTGGGGGTAGGAAAAATTTGAACAAATTTTTTATTTATGTTTAGTTGTTTTCATGTTTTGTTGTCGGAAAACAAAAATCATAATACAAGGATCGTTCCAAAAAGCAAAGATCAAAGATATAATTTTACAATTTATATTAAAGTAGAAATCTGCAGAAAAATTAATCATGAGTTTAGAAAACATACGCACGTTTGGAGGCTCCTCCAAATTTGTCTTTGAACATTTTTGCTACCGACCCAAGTGTAGGATCGAACCCGCATAGTCCACACGAAGACAATCACAAATAACTAAAGAGGGATTTGCTAGATCCTCTTTAGCTTTAAGATTAAAGAAGAAAAGAAATGTTTTGATTTTTCAATCAATGAATGAAATGAAAAATTTACTTTTGCCGTGGGAGAGGAAATATGGGGTTGCTGTGTTTTTCTTTTTCAAAGAGAAAGGTGAATCATCAATTAACTCTTACCTTTTACAAATAACCCTTTTCTTTTATATTGAAAACTTAGTTGCCTTATTCCCATATGGAATAGGCTTGGGCTCCAACCCAAACACTCCCAATTAGATATTTATTTTATTTCATCATTATCTTAATTAAAAATCAATTAATATATATTTAATCTCTATATATATTAACATTTAACAATAATGATGATTTAATTAAATATATGCTAACACATATTTAAACGTAATTTCACTTATTTAATTTTTCAATAAATTAAATAAATACTACGACCTCAGCAAATTTAATTGCACTGTGAAATTACCAAAATACCTTTTTGCCTAAAAAGATGAAAACGCCCTTCTTTCTTCTTGGCTGTTAAATTATCTTCTATGTGTGTGACCCATAGGCTCCTCATCACACCGGTAGTGTATAGTATTGCGATTACCACCAATTAACCGTCTCACTATACACAGACCAAGATTGGCCCCCAACAGGGCATCATGGCCACCCGATAGATTCGGATTCAGCAAAGTAGCTACTTGTCAACGATATGGTTAACATACAATTTGATCCTTTCATCATATGTTATGTCGATGAGACGAAGGCATAGAAATAGTGTCAACCTTCGGTTACTCTGGATATTATGTATTTAGTTTCTGGACCAATGACCTTTATTATAAAATGGATAGAGCAACAACTCAATCCCACCATGGCCACAACTTTAGTGTCATTGCCATATACTAAATTGCGTTGTGAGATAGCTTCTCCTATACCCGGGAGTGATGAATCCTCTGTCTATCCACCATAGTCTTGATACACTCCTTGATACAGCCAATCACCACCGTATTGACAGCTCTAAAAAGAACTGCGTTAGGCTAGTGTCAAACTACACCAATCGGTGCACAAGGCGCTCCGGTGATCTCAAGTCTAAGGATCACATGTACCACCATTCGTTAGAGGATTTGTTCCATAGACACTAGGGTTACCATCCATATGGAATCCTTTGGTGGGTTAGTCCATTGAACTTGCTGCGGTGTATTCGCCTACAGCAAGCACCCATGTGTTACACCAGGCTGTCACCAAACAACCTTGACAAGTGAGATCAGTCACTGCCTTTCGACAGGGTCGTTCAACACTATGATAGCCTTACCGTATTATCTATGCCCTTACATCAGAATAATACTAAGGCTACCGACATTTCTAGAATGACCACCATTTGTGCTCTTAGGGTTCTCACTATCAAGATTTGAAACACTTGATACCCTCGTTACGGTTCTACCATTCTAAGGACATATATCAATACATATTGCAATAATAATTATTTACGCGATATGGAATAAAATGCCTTTTATTGATTAATGAACATTATTACAAAGAGTCAATTCTATAGTAATTGATTGGCTCTAAGGCATCTACTTTAACAATCTTCCACTTGCACTATAGCCAATCATTCATGTATTTAATACCAAATGATCTCAAGTGCCTTTCATGCATTTGTTGTGATAGAGGCTTTGTCAGTGGATCTGCGAGATTGTCGTCAGTATGCACTTTACTAATCTGCACGTCTTTCCTCTCAACTATCTCTCTTATGAGATGGAATCGTCTGAGTATGTGTCTGGACTTCTGATGAGACCGTGGTTACCTAGCTTGAGAAATTGCTCTATTGTTGTCACAATAGATGTCTATAGGATCAACAATTGTGGGAACCATACCAAGTTCAATAATGAACTTCTTAATCCAGACTGCCTCTTTGGCCGCATCTGATAATGCAATATACTCAACCTCCATTGTAGAGTCCACTACAGTGCTTTGTTTGGAGCTCTTCCAGCTCACTACACTGCTATTGAGACAAAATACAAACCCTGATTATGATTGGCAATCATCTTTGTCCATTTGGAAACTATCATCACTGTATTCTCTTACAGTGAGCTCATCTTCCCCTCCATAAACCAAGAACATATCCTTATTCCTCTTCAGGTACTTAAGAATATTCTTGACAACCATCCAGTGATGCTCACCTGGATCCAATTGATATCTGGTACAAGTGCTCAAAGCACATGAGACATCAATCCGAGTACATAGCATGGCATACATGATGGATCCAATTGCTGATGCATATGGGTTCCTCTTCATCTTTTCTCTCTCATCTTATGTTCTAGGACACAATTCCTTAGAGAGATAAACACCATGTGACATTGGAAGAAATCCCTTCTTGGATTCTTCCATACTAAATCTTTTCAGTACTTTGTCAATAAATGCACTCTAACTTAGGCCAACCAACCTACGCGATCTATCACGATAGATCATTATACCAAGGATGTAGGCTGCTTCCCCTAAGTCGTTCATGGAGAAGCACTTGGATAACCAAGTCTTTACCGACTGCAAATATGGTATATTATTCCCGATCAGAAGTATGTCATCGACATACAATACTAGGAATACTACTGCGCTCCGACTCACTTTCTTGTAAACACAGGACTCATCTTCGTTCTTGATAAAACTGAATTCTTTTACAGCTTCATCAAAACAAATGTTCCAGCTCCTTAAAGCTTGCTTGAGTCCATAAATGGATCTCTGCAACTTGTATACCCTATTAGCTTGTCCATCAAGAACGAAACCATCAGGTTGTGTCATATACACATCCTCCACAAGGTTTCTGTTTAGGAAAGTTGTTTTGACATCCATTTGCCAAATCTCATAGTTATGATATGCAACAATCGCAAGCATAATCTGGATGGATTTAATCATGGCAACTGGTAAAAAGGTTTCTTCATAGTCAATGCCATGAATTTGTTTGAAACCTTTGGCAACCAGTCGTGCTTTATAAGTATGCACGTTGCCATCCATGTCAGTCTTCTTCTTGAAGACCCATTTACACCCTATGGGTTTTACCCCTTCAGGTGGTTCCACCAGAGACCACATTTGGTTCTGGTACATGGAGTCTATCTCAGATTTCATGGCTTCAAGCCATTTAACGGAATCTGGATCCAATATAGTGTATCCGTAGGTTCTAGGTTCATCTTCTTGGTAGACTAGTACGTCACCATGTTGAGTCACGAGATAACTGTATCTCTCGGGCTCATGACATACTCTCCCAAATCTACATAGCTTCTGTGCTACCTGAGGTGGTTCACTTTGATCCACAGGTTATGGAGTAACCTCCTCTTGATGTTCACCTACTTCTTGTGGCACATCATCCCGTCCTTCATCTAGTATATCTTGTGGTTCTAGAACTTCATCAAGTTCTACTTTTCTCCCATTAGTACTTCTTAGAAAATATTCATTTTCTAGGAAGACTCCAGATCGAGCAATAAAAATTTTGCGCTCTTCTGGGTGGTACAAATAGTATCCTTTGGTCTCCTTTGGATACCCCACAAATATACATTTACAGGATTTTGGGCGCAGCTTCTTCGAAGTCAATTTCTTAACATAAGCTTCGCAAGCCCAAATCCTTAGATAAGACAAGTTGGGCTTTCACCCACTCCATAGCTCATATGGAGTCTTATCTACAGACTTTGACGGCACACGGTTCAAAACGTGAGTCACAGTCTGTAGGGCATAACCCCAGAACGATGTAGGTAAATCACTAAAACTCATCATGGACCTAACCATGTCAAGTAAGGTCTTATTCCTCCTTTCGGACACTCCATTGTGTTGGGGTGTATAAGGAGGGTTGAGTTGTGATACTATCCCACATTCCTTCAGGTACTCTGAAAACCTCGAGCTTAAGCATTCACCTCCTCGATCCGACCGAAGAGCTTTAATACTTTTGCCCAACATATTCTGTACTTCATTCCTGAATTCCTTGAATTTATCAAAGGCTTTAGATTTATGTCTCATAAGGTAGACATAACCATATCTATTGAAATCATCAGTAAATATGATTAAGTATGAATATCCACCTCTGGCCTTAACTGTTAGTGGACCACATACATCACTATGGATGATGCCTAACAGCTCAGTAGCCCTTTCACCTTGTCTTGTGAAAGGATACTTGGTCATCTTGCCTAACAGGCATGACTCGCATACCCCGAATGACTGAAAGTCAAAAGGGTCCAAAACTCCATCCCTTTTGAAGCTTTGCAATGCAGTCTTATTAACATGACACAATCTGCAGTGCCAGAGATATGTCTAGTTTTAATTGCCATGTTTAGCTTTCTTGGTTTCAATATTAAGAATAGAATACCATTCAAACTAAAAGACAACAATCCATTAGATATCTCAAAATGATACTCCATATTATCCAAAGCGGATACTGAAATAATATTTCTAGAAATAGAAGGTATGTGATAACAGTTATGTAGTTCCAATAACAAGCCCGTAGGCAAAGATAAACAGTAAGTCCCTACAGCCAATGCAGCCACATGTGCTCCATTTCCAATTCGTAAGTCCACCTCTCCCTTGGCGAGCACTCTACTCTACCTTAGTCCCTGCACATCAGTACCACATCTTGTGTCAATGACCCAAGATTTTGAGGGAGAGAAATTAATCTCAATCATAAAAATACCTGAACTCGTAGCATCTAACTTCTTCTTGCTTGCGAGGAAAGCCTTGCAGTGTTTCCTCTAGTGGCCAAGCTTGCTACAAAAGAAGCAGACTACCTTGCCTTTCCTTATGCCACTCTTGGGACCAAGAGCAACTTGTCCTTTGGGCTTGGGCTTGGGCTTGGGTTTGGCCATGGCCTTACCCTTGCCATTACCCTTTGCTTTACTAGCAGCAACCAGTAAAATAGGCTTGGACTTTTTCAAGTCCTGCTCTACAGTCCTCAACATGTTCAAAATTTTTGACAGGGTTTTCTCCATCGTGTTCATATTGAAATTCATTATGAACGGAGCATAATAGTCAGGCAAGGATTACAGAATTAAATCCATTTGTAATTCTGCATCCAAGCCACATCCCAAAGTCTCAAGCCTCTCTATGTGCTTGATCATCTTGAGCACATGAGGACCAACTTGGGCTCCCTTAGTCAGATGACTCCTAAACAGTGCTTTTGACACCTTGTACCTCTCATGTCGAGCATTTGTTTCGTAAAGCTCCTTGAAGTGTAGAATAATGGATGAAGCATCCATATTCTCATGCTGCTTTTCCAGCATAGGTGTCATCGATGCTAAGATCAAGCATTGAATGCTATCAGCATCATCAAGGAACTTTTGATAAGTATCCTTTACTTCCTGAGTGGCATCAGGATCAGGCTTAGCCATGTATTGCTTTTCAAGGATATAGAATTTTATTTTCCTGACTTGAGTATAATCCAAAGATTACGATACCAGTATGAGAAATTGGATCCATCCAACCTGTTTTCTTTCTCGATTATCGGTTGCAGGTCCATAATGCTCATTTGGGTGAATCTACAATTACAGAAAAATAAAGTCATTATAAAGTTCATTATTATTTAATATGGTCTTTTATTAAACGATGCTCCCATTATTTTACTCAAGTCAATAGCCCTCACTATTAACTCAGGATAGCCCATTGACTTTCCTAGTGGACTGAGATCTCATCCGACCTATTTCAAGCCTTCGCTCTGGTGAACAAGCCAAAATGAGTTGATTAGGTAGGCCAACAAACTTAATCCACACCAGTTGATAGCTCCTACTATCAACCTCAAATGTGAAAAATCCAACAAGCCAATCACACAATCCAATGGCTCCAACCATTGTCCTCAAGTGTGATTCTCAGTATTAGTAGAGTGGTGTCATAGCCCAATCTGCACTGTGGGCATGGCTGATCGACCCCTCTACTTAGGCCCACTCTGCGTGACTCACTAGGTACTATCCCCTCCCCCCCCCCCCCCCCCCCCCCCCCCCCTCCTTAAGGGATTTCTTTCGCCTCCCCCACCACTTGAACCCAAGACCAAGGGGCTATAGTCAATTGGGAAGCATGGTGAGTACCATCAGGGTAGCTAGCCTGATGGTACTCACCATGCTTCCCAATTGACTATAGCCCCTTGGTCTTGGGTTCGAGTGGTGGGGGAGGCGAAAGAAATCCCTTAAGGAGGGGGGGGGGGGGGGGACAGTACCTAGTGAGTCATGCAGAGTAGGCTTGAGTAGAGGGGCTGATCAGCCATGCCCACGGTGCAGATTGGGCCATGACAAGAATAAATACAAAATCCAAGCAATAGAACTTAAAAACAACATCTATTATAGATTAAACCATTGTAATCAAAGTTAGGTCAAAACCCTAACCCAAAAGTGGGTTAGTTCACATTCAAATTAAAGAAATTCGGAAAATAAACTCTAAGTGAAGAATTCAACATGCTAAAACAATAAGAAAAGAATGAAATCTTCCCTAAATGAAGACCCAAAATGCTCCAATCTCCAATTTCTTCCTTTTCGTCTCTCAAAAACGAAACTCCCCCACAAAATGAGTTAAGGCTCTCTTAAATAGTCGACCAAAACCCTGAGATTCTCATCCAATACAATTTAAAACGCAACATTTTAATAAAAGAAGAATTGCAGTTTCTGCCGTGTCGAAGAATAAACTTCACTGTGGCATTGAGTTGAAATCTCGCTGAACCATATGACCCGAGGCTAGCTTGCCTTGATAGAGAATTATCTTGTCGCGATGAACTTTGCTAATCTTTTATGAAATTATGAAACTGCCATCCGCTTGCTTTTTCGCTTGAATCTTTGCTCTTCGTGATCCCCGATATGAACAAGCTTCATAGTGCTTCCACTCCACATTAGAATTTCCTCAATTCCTGAATTTCTCTTGATTTCGAGTCTAAAAACTCAATTTCACTCGGTTTTGCTCCAACTGCATGTTTTGGCCTTAAATTGTAAATTATACAAATTTAAGTTGCAAATCAGGCACAAAACTCTATAAGAAGTATCCAAAATCCTACCAAAAAGTGTAGAACATATAGTATAATCCTAAGATTATTAGACCCAATTGCTAACTTTGAAGACTCTGGCTCAGACATTCATGTTGTAGTGTTGAGCCATTTTTTGTTGGTATATGGCATTACAGATAGGTGCTTGATCCCTTAGTTCATTGGCAGTGTCAAGATTATGGCAAAGTTAATGCCCGTTGGTGTCTTTGTTCATCCACTGGAGCCGAGCCGAAGGGATCGTCACTTTTACTAGAATGACAGCTTCCGAACCAAAGGCTAAGGAAAAAGGTGTTTCTCTTGTAAACGACCGTGTTGTGGTGCAATAGGACCATAGCACCCCCGAAAGCTCATCTGCCCAAGCTCCCTTTGCCTTTTGTAGTCTCTTCTTCAATGTTTGGAGAATAGTTTTGTTTAAGGACTTGACTTGCCCATTCTGCAAAAGTCTTGGAAGGCTGAACTAATAAATTGGGAGTTGTTGTCGGTAACTATTTCTTTTGGCAGGCTGAATCGACAGATCACATTCTTCCACACAAAGCTCTTCACTTCGTGATCCCTGACTTGAGCAAGTCTTCTGCTTCTATCCACTTGGTGAAGTAGTCGGTGACTGCGAGCATGTACACCTTTTGGCGCAACATGATTGGTAGCTTACCCACAATGTTCATTTCCCACTTCATGAAGGGCCAAGGTGTGAAGATGGAGCTGAGCCGTTCAAGAGGTAAGTGTGATACTTTGGTGAAGCGTTGGTAGCTGTCGCACTTCTTGGCATACTTAACCGAGTTAGAGCACATGGTGGGCCAATACTAGCCAATTATCAATGCTCTGTTGGTGAGGCTTCATCACCTAGTGTGATTGCCGCACTCGCCTTCGTGGAGTTCTGCGAGCATGCACTTTGCTTCTTCAAGGGTGATACACTTGAGATATGGTCTTGAAAACGATTTCCTAAGTAGGCAGCCTTCGTGTCACAATCCCATCTTACCGGAGGCATGGCCAGGAACTCATCCCACTCTTCGTGACTCTAAGGAATATCTCCCCCCCCCCCCCCTTAAGGGATTTCTTTCACCTTCCTCACCACTCGAACCCAAGACCAAGAGGCTACAGTCATTTGGGAAGCATGGTGAGTACCATCAGGCTAGCTCACCATGCTTCCCAAATGACTATAGCCCCTTGGTCTTGGGTTCGAGTGGTGGGGAAGGCGAAAGAAATCCCTGGGGGGGGGGGGGGGGGGGAGAGATATTCCTTAGAGTCACAAAGAGTGGGATGAGTCTCGGCCGTGCCTTCGGTAAGATGGGGCCGTGACATTTCGTTTATGGTGAACCGTGCTTCTTTACCTTTGAGCCATCGTGCCTCATTCTTGTCTACAGGGAGTTTGTTGTTTTCCAGGTAATATAGGATGGGTGTCACCCATCACTCATTTGGGCTAACTGGAGCAACTTCGACTGAGCTAGAGCAATTGCTAATTCTTGTAGTTGTACCAAGGGGATCATTGTTAGGTGCTGAGTCTTTAGGGCTGAACCAAGATTTGCAAGTGCGTTTGCATGGGAGTTTTCAGTCCTTGGGACATGGGTGATTGTGATATCTTCAAATGATGATTGGAGTTTTTTGTCTAAGTTTAGATACGAGGTCATCTTGGTGTTCCGTGCTTGATAGAATCCTTAGAGTTCATTCACCACCAATTGTGAGTCGGATTTCACTTTTATCTTTTTGATCCCCATTTCTTTGGCGAGTGAGAGCCCAGTGATCAATGCCTTGTATTCGGTCTCGTTGTTTGTTTCTTTGAAGCTACACTGTATAGCTTGTTGCAAAGTATCTCCTTTTGGGGAGATGAGCACCAATCCTAGTCCGCTGCCATTGACATTGCTTAAGCCATCCACTAATAGGATCCACTTGGAGGGTGTATGATCAGTTAGACATAGGAGCTCTAATTAACAACTAAGGAGAGATAGGAAAATAGTTCTAACGGTGAATACTCAAAGTATGAATTGATATATACTTGCATCGATGATCAATTGTAAAATTCCGATGGTGGATGTTGACTTAGACCAAGGTTTGTTATTTTGATTGATTAAAAAGGAGTTATTACATTGCAATACAAGTATTGTCTAAGTTTGCTTTTTACTCATATACTCATATAATGAAAATACAAGTAAGATAACATAAATAGTTTGGCCCAAAGTTTTCTTTTATTCAATATATACATTCTTAATACAAAGTGAAGTATCTTAGACAAAAGTCATCAAAATGTGGTGGACAGTGTAGCTATTTCTCCTGGCTTGTCGACGTCCATTCAACCGCATTCTCACCTAGATCCTGGGAAACATAGAAAACAATGGGGTGAGCACAAAAAGGCTCAATAGGTAAATCCTCTACTCATCTATCCCCGTAACTCTTTCTCTTAATTCTTTCCTTACGCTCTTCTCTTCTTATTCATTTTCTCTTTCTCATAGTTCTTTTCTATTAACTGTCTGATGTATGTCACAGCCTCATCTTACCGGAGGCACGGCCGGGTGGAGTTCACAAAGCACTAACCCACTCTTTGTGATTTCTACTCATTCTCTACCGATCGGACTCAGTTATGCACGGATTCAGAACCCTTGGCCATGTGAGTGTATATTCTCTCTCTCTCAAGTGTCACGGCCTCATCTTACCGGAGGCACGGCTGGGAGATCACAAAGCACACACTACTCGTGACGATTCTACTCATTACCCACGGGTTCCCCATCGCACAACCTACTCTATTCTCTTGTTTAGCACTACTCTCTCTTTTATTCTCTAGTGCTAAATCTCTCTTTCTCTTCACTCTTAGAGTTTTTCTCATTCTCTTTACTATTAGAGTGTTCTCATTCTTTTTACTCTTAAAGTAACTTATTCTCTAAATTCTCTACTCTTTCTCAAGGTACTTCTCAATGCACAATTAATGCACATGGATGGTTCATACTCATTAATGCACTCATGAAATGCCAATATGCAATGTTGCAAGAATTAAGTTTTACTACTCATGCTCATACTTCTCTTAGGCATTTCATCAAACAACTAATGTGCATACACAAACTTTACTTTATCTATAACTCTACTCCTTTTTTTTTTTTCACCATCCAAAAATGGGAGGAAACTCCCTCACATAGCTGTAATTCCTGTCATAAAAGAACACGCCCAAAGAAATTACTCAATCTCCTCCAACTTCATCTCAAACTACATCATCATGCAATCTCAACACTTCTCATAATTCAATTATATTCAATAACAACATAGATAAATACTCATAACATCTCAATCTCTCAACAAGCATAATATATACATGCATAAAGAAATCTTTACTCAAAAGATTTCTTGAATCCCAACTTGGTTGGATTTACTTACCTTATGGTGAAGTGATTCCATTAGCACTTCTCTTTCCTTTGGTAGATGGTTCTTTCTCTACAACTTTAAACAACATACTATAAGACTTCAACACATCTATGGATAAATTTCACCTCTAAAACGAGAGTCCTTACCTTAGGATGCTGTAGATTAATTCTCTACCAAGATCCAACTAAAAGCCCTAAAAAAAAATTCTTGAAACATTAAAGGAAAAGTTTTGAGGAAATGGTGAAAGGGTATGGTGGTGGAAGAAGAATGAATGAAGGGTTTAATAAGCTTAACCCCTTTTTAGCTCAAAATATCTACATGCATTCCCATTTTGCCCTTGCTCTTTCTTGAAAATTCCATCCTTATCCTTTGATTCATTACAATCACACCCCCACACTAACATATTTTCCATGAAATTTCCTTACATTTCACTCCCCACTTTTTCTGCTAATTAGGAGTAGAATGGCCATTTTTCCCTTAGGGAAAAAGATCTAGAAACTTCAACAAAAAAATCTCAGCCGACTCTTCGCTTCGGTGAAGAAATCCAGGGCATACGTCGCCGCGGTGAAGACTCTTCTTCACCCTGGCGAAGACCATAACCTCAAAATTCGCTAAGTCTCAACCAATTTCAGGGCAAACACTCAACCAAACCAACACATCACTTCAACCAAGGGCCAACCAAACAATATTAACACTATAACAACTCAAATAAGGGCAAAAACAAAGAACATTCAAGCAATACACCATAAATTAGCTACGTACCTCAAATGGGGTGTTACAAGCAACCAGTGTAGATCTTAGACAAAAAGATCAAAGAGCTCCGAAACAAAAGTATTCCACTCGTAAAAGTCCTATGGAGGAATCATAAAGTAGAAGAAGCACATGAGAGGGAGAACAAGACATGCAAAACCGCTATCCCAAGGTGTTTGTTTGAATTTCGGGGACGAAATTCTTATAAAAGGGGGAGAATTGTAACGCCCACATGGAGGTACATAATTTAATTTATGTTCTTATACCCTTAGTTGATTTTGTTGAAGTTTTTTTTTTTTTTTTTTTGAGAAAATGTGAAGAAAATGCCTTAAACTTGCATTAAGGGTAAAATGGTCTTTTCACTCAAAATTAGTTGAAAATTGTGGGGAGTGAAAAGAGATAGAATTTCATGGAGAATGCAATAAAAATGAGGGCATTATGGTAATTGACCAAGGGACATAGATGGAATTTTAAAGAAAGTGCAAGGGCAAAATGGGAAACTATGTATAATTTTTATGTTATATCAAATTGAAGAGTGAAACCCTAGCCACTCTTACCCATATGCACACCACTTTCATCTCCATATTCTCCCAAATTCTTCAATTATTCTTCAAAGAAAATTCATAGGTTTTGGGTATTTTTTAGTGGATTTTCAATCCCAAGCAACTTTAGGTAAGATCCTTGCACTAAGAAGTGATTTTTCATTTTTAAAGTGCTGAATTTTGATGATTTATGTTCATAGGATTTAAAAGAAAGGGAGTTGGATCAAAGAAGTTTTTTAAAGTGTTGGATTGCTCTTATATAAGGTAAGTAAATCCTACCCTAAGTATGATTTAAGTTATGGTGTAGAGAAATTCTTTTATGTATACATATGTCTTATATGTAGAAATTGTTGATGGATTTGGTGTTGAATGATGATTATAATTTACCCATGAGTAGTTGTGTTGGTGTATTGGATGTTTGATGAATGTTTGGATGAGATTTGGAAGAATTGGAGTGGAAATTTTGAAGTATATATTTTGGGCAGATTTGGCATTGAATATGGAGGGTTTAATTCCAAATTTTTGGTGGCTTGGAAAAGAGATAGAAATATAGCCAAATTAGGGTTACTTTGTGCACATAAGTTGTTTGATGAAATGTCAAAGAGAAGTGTTTATATGAGTATGATTATGTGTTGTATTGAGATGAGTTTGTAGATGGTGGAGAATGACATGTTTGCATTCCATATTGCATAATTGCATTTAAACATGTGAATTTAGAAAGAATTATAAGCATAAAGCCATCTACATGCATACATATTCATAAGAGCATGAAAAAGCACTAAAGAATGTTAAAGATTAAATAGAAAGAAATGAGAATATTAAAAAGTTCCAAATCTGAATTTTATTTAAAGAAGTGTAAAAGATAAAAACAAGAAAAGGTTGTTGTGATGGGGAACCCGTGGGTGATAAGAAGAAGATTCCCACATACACGCCACCTTAAGTGAGCGACCTAAGAAGAAGAATAATTTGTATGGCCCGTAAGAGTGTATGTGGATGAGGGTTGTACCAAGAAGAATTTCCTACATACACGCCACCTTAATTGAGTGGCCTAAGAAGAAGAAAGAATTTGTACAGTCCGCAAGAGTGCATGTAGATGAGGATTGTACTGACTCACACGGCCAGAGTTCCGAATCCATGTATCAACCGAGTCCGATCGACAAAGAATAAGAAAGAAGAAGAAAGAAGGAGAAAGAAGAAGAAAGAATGAGAAAGCTTGAGCAAGCAAGAAAATAAACGAAAAGAAAAGAATGAGAAAGCTTGAGCAAGTGAGAAAATAAAAGAAAAGAATGAGAAAGCTTCAGCAAGCAAGAAAAGAAAAAGAAAGAAACAAAACAAAGAAAGAAAACAAAGAATAGAAAGAAAGAATAGAAAAGAAAGAAAGAAGAGAAAGAAGAGAAAGAAAGACTAGAAAAGAAAGAAAGAAATAAAGAAAAAGAAACAGAATAACAAAATAAGAAAAATAGAAAAGAAAATGCATAATTTATTCGTTTATGCATTTGCATCATGTATATGCATTATACAATGCTCATTATTTTGGGTGGTGAGAAATTAGAAAACAGAGAGCAAAATAGAGAAAGAATAGAGAAAGAACAGAAAGAAGAATAGACAAAGAATAGAGAATAATCGAGAATGTGATGTAAGGAAAGAAAATTCAGAATTTATGCAACGGAGAGAGAAGGGTAGCATAGTGGGTTTAGTTACTGAGCCATTAGTGCTTACTCCATTGTTTTTATTGTTTTTGTAGGTAATAGGTGAGTTGCGGTCGCACGAAACGTCGCGCAGTGGAAGGGTTGGGCTACATTGTCATGTTGCTATTTTGAGTATATTTGTATATAAAGAAAAATTAAATATAGGCCCATACTTTATCACTTGTATATATGTGTATTTTCTTATATATGTTTTTAATGAGTTTTATGAATTATTTTACGAGTATACTAGCTAGAAAGAAAGCATTACACTCTCCCCCTTTTAAGAATATCCAATTCAAGTCTTTGAATTCTACTCAATCTCCTAAAAATATTCTAATATCCTAAAATAACGTTGATCCTAATCTGATTAATTGAAAATAAAATAAAGTCCTAATATAAAGTAAGAAAGTGGAGTTTCTAGTTGTAACTTGCGTGCAACAGGTCTTCAAAACTTCCAATAATAAACTACCTAATTGACTTGCTTGACAAGGCAGAATGTTCCAGTACGTCAGCAGTGCAGGTGCATCAACTTCAAGCCCAATTACAACCTTGATACAGCAAGTATCTCTCCAAACTCAAAACATAAAAGTTGTATATCTCTTTCTTAGGGTTCCATATAATTTTGAATCATCTCAATCAGAGCTTGGATGAGAGAGTTATGCCCAGATTACGAAGCAATGTCGAAACTATCTGAATTCACCTAATTAGTTTTGTTTTGCATTTAACGCCTCCATTTGCATCCTAAATCAAAATAGAATAATAATGAGTACATTTAAGAAACAAATAAATATAAAATACTAGAAATTAAGGGGGTAAATATGACATTTTGTATTCTCATCAAGCTCCATGTCGCCTGAATAGAAGTGCTAGGTGCGAAGTTGGCAATGAAGTCAGCTAGCACTTGAGATTTGATCACAGTGCGGGGTTGGAAGGAGACATCAAATTCACTCAGTTCCACTTCCTATTGGTTAAGCCAACCCAAGAGTTCCGGTTTGTAGAGTATGTTTTTCAAGGGGTAGGAGGTCAAGACTGTTATCAAGTGCCACTGAAAGTATGGTCGCAGCTTCCATGCAGCTGTAATTAGGGCAAGTTCCAATTACTCAAGTTGGTTGTATTAAATCTCGACGTCGAGTAAGGACTTGCTGGTGTAGTAGACTAGTAGTTACTTTCCTTCTTCATCCTAGATCTGCACGACAGATGTTGCTAATTCTTATACTGCCAAGTAAGTGAAGAGTTGTTCCTTGTCTTTGGCTTGGAAAGCAGTGGAGGAGATGTTAAGTACCATTTCAGTTGAACCAATGCCTTTTCACATGCTTGAGTCCATTCAAACTTCTTTGAGTTCCTGAGGGCAGTGAAGAAGATGTGCCATTTTTCTGCCAACATGGAAGTGAACCGGCTCAGTGCCGCTATTCTCCCTATGAGACGCTGCATGTCTTTTATGCTGGTTCGGGATGGGATGTCTAGAACCGCCCTGATCTATCTAGATTAGCCTCAATGTAGCGCTGCGTCACCATACAACCTAGAAACTTCCCGAACGATATACAAAAGTAACACTTATCTGGATTCAATTTCATATTGTATTTCTACAGCACCTTTAAGGCTTGCTAAAGGTGGTCGAGGTGTTGCTCGGCAATTAACGACTTCACTAGCATATCATCGATGTGTACTTCCATGGAGTCCCCTAGCAGGTCGGAGAACATTTTGTTCACATGTCGCTAGTAGATGGCTTCAGCATTCTTTAGGCCAAACGACATCACTTTGTAGTTGTAGATGCCTCGTTCGGTGATGGAGGCGGTCTTCTTTTCGTCATCCAGGTGCATCAATATCTAGTTGTAGGAGGAGAAGGTGTCCATGAATCATAGTAGCTTGGTGTGCTGTCGTAGGCAACCAAGATTAAAAACCTTCCTAACCTAACTACTAAACTATAAATACGGTAAGCAAGGGTTAATCCCAAGAAGAGTGTCTAGCCGAATTTTCGATGATGTGAACAAGGCGGGGAGTTTTGAGTAAAACAGAAAAACAATCTTAGCAAAAATAACAAAAACAATTCAAATCGAAATCAATTAATATAACAAAACTTGGTCTCAGTCAACATCCACTTTCGGAATCTTACAACTGATCATTGATGCCAAATTAAATCAATTCATACTTGAATATTCACCGTTGGAACTATTTTCCTATCTCTCCTTAATTGTAATTAATTAAGAAACAAGTGATCTTAATTAATCTTACCACTAAACAACCCTAGACAACCGCTCAAGATTTAATCTAGTGGCAGCCTTAAGAATTAGAGAAATCGATGAAGCTAAACAACACAAACTCAAGCGGTTGTATTTAATTTAGTTGAGTGTTCTTCTTAAGATTACTAATTCCTGACGCAGCAAATTATTAACCCTAATTGCTTCACAAGTTAGAGGGATCAAACAATTACGGATTTGATATCTAACTTAGCAGTAGATTGCAACAATTAATAAACTAGTAGGCCTCCCTAGTAATTAAACGAAACAATCATAAAATTAGGCACAGAAAAACATCCAATACTCAAACACAAAAATTGAACACTAAGAAAAATAGATTAGATCTCACAGTTTATTGATTCCGAGGCCTCCGTTTCCTTCGACCAAGTTATAAAAGTTTTAGCCGCTCATGGCCATAAACAAAACTCAAAAGAAAGAAAAATTCCAGAGAAGAGAAGAGAGAGGCGTGGTCCCCTTTAAAAACCCTAAGCTGATCCCTTTAGCAAAAATCCAGTTCAAGTATTTGAATCCCACTAAATCTCCTAAAAGAAATATTCTAATATCCTAAAATAACATTAATCCTAATTTGATTCTAATTAATTGAAAATAAGATAAAGACCTAAAATAAAATAGGAAAGTGGTGATTCTGAGCTGTAACTTGCGTGCCACATGTCCTCAAATCTTCCAATAATAAACTGCCCAATTGATTTGCATGACAAGGCAGAATGCTCCAGGACGTCCAGTGCAGATGTGTCAACTTCAAGCTCGATTACAACCTTGATGCAGTGAGTATCTCTCTAAACTCAAAACATGAAATTTCTTAGCGTTCCACAACATTTTGAATCATCTCAATCGGAGCTTGGATGAGAGAGTTATGCCTAGATTACAAAACAACATCGAAACTATCCGAATTCACTTAATTAGTTCCGTTTTGCAATTAACGCCTCCATTTGCATCCTAAACAAAATAGAATGATAATGAGTACATTTAGGCAACAAATACATATAAAAGACTAAACATTAAGGGGTAAATATGATATTTTGCATTCTCATCAAATTCCCCCACACTTAGCTTTTGCACGTCCTCGGGCAAACTAATTCAAACAAACGCTACACTCAAGTCATATCAAGAACACCATCATCTCAAGTCATATCAAGAACATCAGCATGATGCATAAGCAACAGTATTTAATCCATGCATATTCGTACCTAACTTAGGAAGCAGCAAAATAAAATAAAACAGAGTTAATGACATTCATCTCTCTTCATCATCTTCCACAATTACTCTTAATCAGTTAATGCAAATAAGGTAACTAATCACAACCAATTCATGTACAACTCCCCTCTCAACTTTTCCTCAATTGTTTCTCTTTACTACTACAAACTGGGTAGCAAACTAAGGATACAATTTTTTTTTTCTTTCTGTTTTCAAAAAGAATGAGTGCATTTTATGCTCCATCTCATTTCATGGTTGTGTTTATGAGTGAGTGCGTTTTACGCTCCATCTCGACTCACCACATACCTTTCTTTTCTTTTTCCTATTTGCTTAAACCCACATTTAGGACTAGCTTAAGAGAAACAATTTTTTTTTTCTAAGGGTTGCTATACAATCCTCAATCATGCTTCGTCACTAAGTTCACACAACTTCTCAAGACATATTGTTTCAAACTACAAAGATTCAAATATGATTAACTATATTTTATGAAATATTGCTAACATCCTAAGTCAAGGAATATGCTTAACAACAAAGTCAAGTTACTATTTCATGCATCACTAGACGTTCAAAGACATGACTTAAAGCATAAACCTTCCTAAAAACAAATGCAGGGGAATTTCGTTTACGGCGTACATGGCATTGTTATACCAGAGGTTGCCAAGTACTGCTAGACAGTTTTTAAGGCAGGTTCTGGTTTCCAGCCGGTATACCCTTAAACTAGGTAGAATTTGTTTTTTTTTTTTTTTTTGAAACATTACACAACAACCTAAATCCCCTCCCCCACAGTTAAAGCTTACATTGTCCCCAATGTAAGATGAAATGCAAAGAAAAGGCAAAAAATACCCAAAATTCAAAATGCGAGAAAAAGAAAACAAACTCCCCTTGGGTTGCCTCCCAAGTAGCACCTTTGTTTATTTTTCGTTGGCTCGACTCAAGGCTTTTCTTCTTGCGACGCACTGAGTAACGTTCTTCCGTCTCCAAGGAACACATACTTGAGGTAACCAGGGAGAGGCTTCAAATCTGGAACGGGGGCCTCGCATCTACGAAAAGTCTAATATATATCTCTGTTCTGCTCATCTTTCCTAGATTCTGCCAAAGCTTGAGGAAAAGGTGGTACCGGTTTATAGTCGGACAGAGGCGGAAACTTACGCTTAGGAACACCATCATCTTTGGGAACGTTGTTGTCTACAACTACATCTTTCTCCTTTTCTTCCTTTGACGATGCAGGGGCTGCCTTTATTGGAATCTCAACCTCTTTACCACTTCTCAAAATGATCGCATTTACATTTTCTCTTGGATTTACCACCGTTTGAGAAGATAATTTCCCTGAACTTTGCGCCTCTAGCTTACTGATTGCGGTTGCCATCTGCCCTATCTGATTCTCCAAACTTTGAACACTGGCCCTCGTCTCCTGTTGAAACTGCAAAGTATTAGTGGCAAGAGACTTAACAATATCTTCTAAAGACATACCAGAATTAGAAGTTTGGCCCGGTTGTTGTCTAGGGGAATATGGCTGCTGGTATTGCTGGTAATTTGGGCGGTTTTGAGGGTGGTGCTGATTCACTTGTGGATTCCCATAGCCAAGATTGGGGTGATCCCTCCATCTCGGGTTCTATGTGCTGGAATAGGAATCATACTTCCTTTGCGGTTGTCTAGGAAAACCACCTACTGCATTCACTTGCTCAACAGGCTGCTCTTGAAGAGTTGGGCATATATCAGTTGGATGCCCTACTACCAAACAAATTCCACAAGCCTTCACTGTTTGCATGCTACCTATAGCCATTTGACAAACAAGAGAAGTTAGACTCGAGATTTTTTGTTCTAGGGAAGAAATATTTACCTCATTATCACGCCTAGATGGAAGGTCAACCCTACTGCCAAACTATTGAGAATTGGCTGCCATATTTGCAATCAAATTCCTCGCAGCCTCAAGAGTCTTATCCACCAAAGCTCCTCCACTTGCAGCATCAATCATGCTCCTATCAGTGTATGTAAGGCCCTCATAGAAGTACTGGATCAGTAACTGCTCACTAACCTGATGATGGGGGCAGCTTGCACACAATTTCTTAAAGTGTTCCCAGTATTCATGTAGGGACTCTCCATTGTGCTGCCTTACACCACAAATTTCTTTTCGGATGTTGGCTGCCCTCGAAGCTGGGAAATATTTCTCCAAAAATAATCTCTTCATCTCATTCCATGTGTTTATAGTTCCAGAAGGTAGATAATAGAGCCAATCCTTAGCCAAATCCTTCAAAGAAAACGGGAAAGCTCTTAACTTGATTTGCTCCTCGGTCACTCCCGTAGGTTTCATACTCGTGCAAACCACATGAAGCTCCTTTAGATGCTTGTGAGGATCTTCACCTGCAAGACCATGAAAAGTGGGCAAGAGATGTATTAGTCCAGATTTTAATTCAAAAGTAGTGGCAGCATCTAAAATAGGAAACGTTATGCATAAAGGTGCTTAATTCAAATTAGGGGTAGCAAGCTCTTTCAAAGTCTGATTTCCAGCCATGACGTCCTCCTCTTCTAAATCAGAGTTGCTAGTAAGTTGGGAATCAAGAGCCAAATTGCTTTCTTCAGAATTTCTCCGAGCTTCCTTCCTTAACCTGCGCAAAGTGCTCTCAATTTCTGGATCGAATGTTAAATCACCAAGGTGAGAGGACCTGGTCATACAACAAAAAACCTCATAAAAGAATTAGAATGAATGACAAAAATTGAAAACTAACTAGAAAATAAAAAAAAATTAAAAAAAAAATAAAATGGCCAGAAACATGAAAATGCCAAAAACCCTATTAAAACATTCGAATTTGGCCTCAAGAGGATGGGGCTAGACTTTCTAGTTTTGCTTAGAATGTCATTTTCTTCGGAACGGGTACTCGCAGCACTCCTAACTCAACCAAAATTTTCCTTATGAATAGTACTACTGTTCACTCGGAACAGTGCTACTATTCACAGTTTTTTTTTCTGCAAAATAAAAAAATAACAAAAACGCAATAAAAAAATCACAAAAACACAAAAAATCAACTAGAATCACTCCCCGGCAACGACGCCAAAATCTGGTGTGCTGTCGTAGGCAACCAAGATTAAAAACCTTCCTAACCTAACTACTGAACTGTAAATACGGTAAGCAAGGGTTGATCCCATGAAGAGTGTCTAGCCGAATTTTCGATGATGTGAACAAGGCTGGGGGGTTTTGAGTAAAACAGAAAAACAATCTTAGCAAAAATAACAAAAACAATTCAAATCGAAATCAATTAATATAACAAAACTTGGTCTCAGTCAACATCCACCATCAGAATCTTACAACTGATCATTAATGCCAAATTAAATCAATTCATACCTGAATATTCACTGTTGGAACTATTTTCCTATCTCTCCTTAATTGTAATTAATTAAGAAACAAGCGATCTTAATTAATCTTACCACTAAACAACCCTAGACAACCACTCAAGATTTAATCTAGTGGCAGCCTTAAGAATTAGAGAAATCGATGAAGCTAAACAACACAAACTCAAGCGGTTGTATTTAATTTAGCTGAGTGTTCTTCTTAAGATTACTAATTCCTGACGCAGCAAATTATTAACCCTAATTGCTTCACAAGTTAGAGGGATCAAACAATTACGGATTTGATATCTAACTTAGTAGTAGATTGCAACAATTGATAAACTAGTAGGCCACCCTAGTAATTAAACGAAACAATCATAAATTAGGCACAGAAAAACATCCAATACTCAAACACGAAAATTGAACACTAAGAAAAAAATATTAGATCTCACAGTTTATTGATTCCGAGGCCTCCGTTTCCTTCGACCAAGTTACAAAAGTTCTAGCCACTCATGACCATAATCAAAACTCAAAAGAGAAAGAAAAATTCCAGAGAAGAGAAGAGAGAGGCGTGGTCCCCCTCAAAAACCCTAATCTCATCCCTTTTAACAAAAATCCAGTTCAAGTATTTGAATCCCACTAAATCTCCTAAAAGAAATATTCTAATATCCTAAAATAACATTAATCCTAATTTGATTCTAATTAATTGAAAATAAAGTCCTAAAATAAAATAGGAAAGTGGTGATTCTGAGCTGCAACTTGCATGCCACATGTCCTCAAATCTTCCAATAATAAACTGCCCAATTGATTTGCATGACAAGGCAAAATGCTCCTGGACGTCCAGTGCAGACGTGTCAACTTCAAGCTCAATTACAACCTTGATTCAATGAGTATCTCTCGAAACGCAAAACATGAAAGTTGTAGATATATTTCTTAACGTTCAACATCATTTTGAATCATCTCAATCGGAGCTCGGATGAGAGAGTTATGCCAAGATTATGAAACAACGTTGAAACTGTCCGAATTCACTTAATTAGTTCCGTTTTGCAATTAACGCCTCCATTTGCATCCTAAATCAAAATAGAATAATAATGAGTACATTTAGGCAACAAATACATATAAAAGACTAAATATTAAGGGGGTAAATATGATATTTTGCATTCTCATCATAGCTCATGTCCAAAGGTGGCATCCACTAGCATGTCTGTGTGGGAGAGTAGGAATGAGTCCTTGGGGCAAACCTTATTCAGGTCGATGAAGTCAATACAAACTCTCCACTTCCCGTTCTTCTTTTTCACTACCACTGCATTAGCCAACCAATCTGGATAATGGACTTCCCGAACTGAGTCATTGCTGAGTAGTTTCTCCACCTCCTTGTTGATCACCTTGTTTCTCTCTAGCGTGAACCTTCTTCTCTGATGTCTTATAGGAGGGCAGTCTAAGTCAGCATTCAGTCGGTGCATGACAGCTTCAGGGTTGATCCCTATCTTGTTGAAGTAAGTCCAAGTGAAGCAATCTTGATTCTTCTTTAGAAAATCAATGAGCTTTCTTCAGATATCAGGAGAAAGCTAGGCTCCAACTTGTGTCTTTTGGTCCAAAAAATCTTGGTGAAGTTGGACCTTATCCAACTACTTCATAACTGGTTGGTCCAGGTCTGCTCTTCCAGTTTGAGGGGTATGTAATTGCAACATGGTGCCACGATTTCTCCTGAAGGCATTCTAATAACAATCTCTAGAGGCTTCTGATCTCCCTTTATCTCTTTGATGCCCCACTTGGTGGGGAAACTGATAGTCTGGTAGACAGTTGAGGGAATAGCCTACATGCCATGAATCCACGGCTGACCAAGGATCATGTTGTATGGGGAGGAGGCATCTTGGTGCGACTAAAACTACCTACAGAGATCAAAGCAAATATTCGTAATTACCTAAAACTACCTTCACGTTATTTGAGAAAACAAAATTTTACAGTATAAAACTAATGAATTAAAAATAACTAGATTAAACAAATAAACAATGTGAAGAACTTTGCAATATTAATGAAGTTAGGGTATAGATTTCCCCCTAATTATGCTTGACAACTACTCTTAATACCCATTTGTGCTATGAATTGGCAAGATTCTTCTAAGGCCAGTTATCCTTATTTAGGCATAATATTCAACTTAATAC
Organism: Pistacia vera; assembly: GCF_008641045.1. Taxonomy (NCBI): domain Eukaryota; kingdom Viridiplantae; phylum Streptophyta; class Magnoliopsida; order Sapindales; family Anacardiaceae; genus Pistacia; species Pistacia vera. The sequence goes on along the minus strand of NW_022195170.1, from coordinate 288,964 downwards.
AGATCCCTATTTGGTTACTCTAAAATTAAGAAGCATAAAATCATCAATCCCTTACGACTAATTCGCCCTATTCGATTATGAATTAGATGGACCACAAATTAATCCTAGAATCTCTATTCGATTACTTCTTGTTTTAATACACTATGCAATGTTATTCCAATAAAACAATTATGAATATGAATTAAGCAATAAACCCTAACTTCTTTATTTGAAACATCATCAAGGTAATTGATTCAATCCAACATTCATAAAGCATTAAACCTAAACTCTTACACAAATTCATAAACATAAATCTGGTATTAAGAATAAAAATTGTTCAAAACATAATTAGGGTTCCATCTTCCCCTAAAAAAAGAGATTTACTTCATCCTAAGAACAAAGAAATAAACAGAGAAGAAAGAAAACATATTCAAACTTGAAAATAAACAAAAATCAAACTCTTAAATCTGATCTTTAATTTTCAAGCCCCAAGAATGCATCTTCTCCTCTCCAAAATATGCAAAATTACTCCCTTGACAACTAATCTCGATTATACTTAAATACCCAAAAGAGTCCTAAGTGAAAAAGGAAAGAAAAACTGACAAAAATGCCCTAATAGTTTCTGCCATGGCTCTGGCCGTGGCCAAATTTAAGTCACCACAACCTAGGCCGTGGTACTTTCTAGTCTCTTTGTTTTATCTTAATTCCACCACCATGGTCATGGTAAACCACCAAGGCATGGCCATGGCCTTCAAGAATGTTAGGTAGTTGGTGTGCTGTCGTAGGCAACCAAGATTAAAAACCTTCCGAACCTAACTACTGAACTGTAAATAGGGTAAGTAAGGGTCGATCCCACGAAGAGTGTCTAGCCGAATTTTTGATGATGTGAACAAGGCTAGGGGGTTTTGAGTAAAACAGAAAACAATCTTAGCAAAAATCAAAACAAAAACAATTCAAATCGAAATCAATTAATATAACGAAACTTGGTCTCCGTCAACATCCACCGTCGGAATCTTACAACTGATCATTGATGCAAAATTAAATCAATTCATACCTGAATATTCACCGTTGGAACTATTTTCCTATCTCTCCTTAATTGTAATTAATCAAGAAACAAGAGATCTTAATTAATCTTACCACTAAACAACCCTAGACAAGTGCTCAAGATTTAATCTAGTGGCAGCCTTAAGAATTAGAGAAATCGATGAAGCTAAACAACACAAACACAAGCGGTTGTATTTAATTTAGTTGAATGTTCTTCTTAAGATTACTAATTCCCGACGGAGCGAATTATTAACCCTAATTGCTTCACAAGTTAGATGGATCAAACAATTACGGATTTGATATCTAACTTAGCAGTAGATTGCAACAATTAATAAACTAGTAGGCCTCCCTAGTAATTAAACGAAACAATCATAAAATTAGGCACAGAAAAACATCCAATACTCAAACACGAAAATTGAACACCAAGAAAAATATATTAGATCTCACAGTTTATTGATTCTGAGGCCTCCGTTTCCTTCGACCAAGTTACAAAAGTTCTAGCCGCTCATGGCCATCATCAAAACTCAAAAGAGAAAGAAAAATTCCAGAGAAGAGAAGAGAGAGGCGTGGTCCCCGTCAAAAACCCTAATCTGATCCCTTTAGCAAAAATCCAGATTCAAGTGTTTTAATCCCACTCAATCTCCTAAAAGAAATATTCTAATATCCTAAAATAACATTAATCCTAATTTGATTCTAATTAATTAAAAATAAGATAAAGTCCTAAAATAAAATAGGAAAGTAGTGATTCTGAGCTGTAACTTGTGGGCCACATGTCCTCAAATCTTCTAATAATAACCTGCCCAATTGATTTGCATGACAAGGCAGAATGCTCCAGGACGTCCAGTGCAGATGCATCAACTTCAAGCGCGATTACAACCTTGATGCAGTGAGTATCTCTCAAAACTCAAAACATGGAAGTTGTAGATATATTTCTTAGCGTTCCACATCATTTTGAATCATCTCAATCGGAGCTTGGATGAGAGAGTTATGCCCATATTACAAAACGACATTGAAACTGTCCGAATTCACTTACCTTTAATGTCGAAACGCCTCCATTTGCATCCTAAATCAAAATAGAATAATAATCAGTACATTTAGGCAACAAATACGTATAAAAGACTAAACATTAAGGGGGGTAAATATGACATTTTGCATTTCCATCAGTAGTCTCAACTTCTTCAAGCTTTAAGTTCCAATTTCATTCCAATCTTCCAATCTACTCAATCAAAGCTTGAGAAACACAAAAGCTATCCAAATCAATACCTAACCATTCATATCTCAAACTTAAGAAAAACTAACATCAAAACAAAGAAAACAAATGAGAAATTAACTAAACTAATGTCAAAACAACCCTAAAAACACTCAAATTATGTAACTTGTCACATCTAGTATCATGAAGGTGGTTTGATGGTTGATCGCTTCGACGTAGACCGGCACGGCAATCTCCTCAATGGTGTACTTTTGTTCTAAGCTGAATCGTACAAGGAGAGTTGGGCGACGGTTGATGTTAGACTCATCCAATCCCATCACCTTGAATGTTTCAAGGAACATAATGTTTGCTAAGGAGCCAAGGTCTATCAAGATTAAACTGACAATGTTGTTGGCAATTTAGAAGGTAATCACGAGTGCATCATAGTGGGGATTCAAAAGTGTCATTGCCTTGTTATCCACAAACTTTATGGTCAGGTTGGTGGCTTTTTGTATTGTCAGCCTTGAATGTTAGAGCTGTGGGTTTAGCTGCAGCCCGAGAATGGTGCTTTGTTGATAAGTAGCTTACCCCACTTACTTCTAATCTGCCAGAGATAAAACCACACATTCTATCTATTGGAGGGACTTTTGGTGGGGGAGTGATTTGGCAATCTCTGTTTGTCACAATGCTCCTCCCCTTGTCTATTAGAAATTCATGAAGGTGTCCTGTCTTTAATAACTTAGCTACCTTGAGGCTAAGTGCAATATAGTCAGCGGTATTATGGTCGTGGTCTCCATAAAATTCACACCATTTGATGATGTCCCACTTTGCTCCAAGGTGTTTCAATTTGGCCGGCCATCTGACCATGTTTCCCATTTCCTTCAATGTAAATACTACTTCCACTAGCTCGATGTTTAGGTTGTAATCGGGCAACTTGTACTGGGGCGGTGTGTTGGACATTGGTTTGCCATGCCAAGCTGGAAGGTGCTGTAATTTGGCATCTATTGTCACATACAAAAACTCTCCTTACTAGATAGGGCTCAGCTGGTCTTGTGTCATAACGTCTATCAGGGCGCCGAGAGCAGTGATCATCATAGGCGTTTTGCTTGTTTCTGTGAACTTTATCTTCCTCCCACCTTATCTCAATCCAAGAGTGGGCCAACACATCCTCCATGGTGTTGTAGTTAAACTTGGTGAGTTCCTTGTATAGCTTCCCGTTTGGGAGGAGGCCTTTCTTAAAGGCATCAATCGTGGTCTCTTGGTTGTAGTAAGGGATTAAGACCTTCTCACAGTTGAGGCGTCCCACGTAGTCTCGAAGCGGCTCATTACGGTGTTACCGGATCCGATAAAGGTCACTGAATAATTTCTCTAGTTTTTTTCTACGAGCAAATTGCTCCACGCAAGTGTTTGTGAGCTAAGCAAATGAAGCAATGGAGTGATTGGGAAGGTTGGTGTGCCACTGGTGTGCTGGTCCTACTAGAATGGAGTCGAAGCTCTTACACATGCATGCTGATAATCCTTAGATTACACTATTTTATTCAGGCTTTTAGGCCAGATTTTAGATGCTTCTTAGTTCATTTATGCCTGAATTGCTACTTAATTCTTTACATTTTGTGTTTCAAGCCAAGATGAACATTTTGAGCAAATAATGAGTGAATTGGAGTTTCTGGACTCAGAAGTTGGGAGAGTTCTAAAGCAGAATGAAGCACTATGAAGCTTGTTCCCATGGGAGAGCATCGAAGATTGAAGATTCAAGCAAAGAAGTAAGCAGAGGACAATTCTGTAATTTCAGAATTCTTTATGAAGGTTCGCCGCAGCGAAAAGAGTTACGCACGAGTCAATTTTTACTTCGTCGCCGCGGCGAAGTCTGCAAATTTTAGTTTCCGCACAGTTTCATTTTTAGGAAAGTCTTAGGTTTTTAGGCGAGGTATAAAAGAAAAACTTTGCTATTTTGAGAGGGGGTCGTTTTTAGTCTAGAGCAGCTTATTTTCATTTTGCTTAATTTAGATTTGACGAATTTTGGGTTGAAAAGTGAGAAGATTTGAGATTGAATCTGGTGGATTCTTCAACTAGGGGAGATCTCTTGTCTTTTCTCTCATTTCAATATGTTGAACCTTGTGTTTATTGTTTTTCTTGTTGTGTATTTTGATTTATCTATGAACTAATCCATTTTGGTTTAGGTTTTTAATGTAATTCGGATTTCCATGGATTGAGCAATTGATTTTTGTTATTTTCATATGCTATTGCATGGATTGTGTGGTTATTCTGATTTTATTGCTTTTATTTGATGAACATGATGAGATTGAGAAATGAGTCATGTTAAGCTTCTTGGGTAATCACCATTGTAGTATTGAATGCTAGAGATAGATTTGAGAATCAATAAAATCAATCTAGGATTCCATGTGCTTAATGAGCTTAGAACTATTAATCTTCAAATTGTTGGGTGTGGAAGTTTAATAGGGAAAAGTAGGAAAACATAGCCTGAGAAGGTATGTTTTACAATTTAGAGAATTTGATTTACAATCAATGCATGTGAATATGGAAATAGCATAACCTGTAGGTTTAATCCATAGAGTCAGAATGAAGTCAAAACCTACCTGTTTGTTTAAATTGATAATACCTTGTTTTTAATATTGCTTTCATAATTTAGCTTTGAATATTTAGCAATTTTTGTTTTAGTTTTAAGTTTAATTTTCTCCCATTAATCCAAACAGATTCGATTGCTCCAACTTGAAAACAGTAGAAAACTTAGTGCTTAGCAACCAATCCTCGTGGGAACGATACTCACTCATCGCTTTATTACTTTGTGCGACTAGTGTACTTGCTATTTATGCATGTTGTAGTAACAACGCATCAAGTTTTTGTAGCCGTTCAGTGGAACCAGAAGTCAAGTTTTTGGCGCCATTGCCGAGGATTGAGTTTTGTGTTAACATTAAAGTTTTCTTCTGTTAGCTAGATTGGAGCTTTATTTTCGCTTAATTGTTGTTTGTTTAATTTTTGTTATTCTTTTAGGTTGGGTTGTGATCTTGCTTTTTATATTTTTCTGTGTAGTTTATGCGAAGAGCAAGACATCAGCCAGTGGTTCCTGTTGATCCAGAGATTGAAAGAACCACTCAAAGACTTAACAAAGAAAGAACAGAAAGAAAGGTTACAGTGGAACCAGAAGTCATAGTTGTAGAGATGGTAGAAAATAGAACACTAAGGGAGTTTTCAGTTCCCTCAGTTGATGGCAGTGGGTCAAGTATTACTAGACCAGCAGTACAAGCCAACAAATTTGAGATAAAGCTAGTAATCATCCAGATGATCCAGCAGTCAGTACAGTTCAGGGGAGATTTGAAGGAAGATCCAAATCTACACATTGCCAATTTTTTGGAGATTTGTGATGCTTTCAAGTCAAACAGAGTGTCTGATGACACCATCAGATTAAGACTATTCTCGTTTTCATTAAAGGATAAAGCTAAGGGATGGTTAAAGGCATTACCAACAGGAACGATTACAACATGGAATGATTTAGCACAGAAGTTCCTGACCAAATTCTTTCCTCCAGCAAAATCAACAAAGCTGAGAAATGATATCACATTGTTTCTACAAGAAGAGTCGGAATCATTGTATAAGGCTTGGGAGAGATACAAAGAATTACTGAGAAGGTGTCCACATCATGGGTTGCCAGTTTGGATGTAAGTCCAAACATTTTATAACGGATTGATGGTGAATGTGCAAACTATAGTGGATGCAGCATCGGGAGAAGCACTGCAAAATAAGACTCCGGAAGAAGCTCACGAGTTGCTTGAAGTCTTGGCAAGCAACAATTGTCAAAGACCTAATGAGAGGGTGCAACCGAAGAAATCTATGGGTTTTCATGAAGTTGATGCATATACAGCCATTTCAGCCTAACTAACAACACTTCAAAAACAATTAGGAAGTATGCAAGTAAATTCCATTCAAGTACCTCAACTAACTTGTGAATTTTGTGCAAGTAATCACGTGAGTAGCAATGTCAAGTGGGGAACACGTTTGCTTCAGCATCATCATCGGAGCAGGTTAACTACTTGGCAGGGAATCAAAGGCAACCGAACACTCCGTACTCTAATACATATAATCCTAGTTGGAGGAATCATCCGAACCTGTCTTAGGGTAATCAGAATCAATAGAATCAACAGAACAATCAATGGAACCAAAGAGCATTGCCAAACAACCAAATAGGGTGAACAATCAATCAGGAGAGCAAAGAGTGACAAAATTGGAGGACATGTTTGGAAAGTTTATGCAGGAGACCACAGGTTTTATGAATGAGATGAGAACGAATTTCAGAAATCAAGGGGCATCCATTCGGAACTTGGAGGTACAAGTGGGTCAATTGGTTGATAAGTTAAATGAGAGACCATAGGGCTCATTACCGAGCAACACAATGACTAACCCACATGAGTAAGAAAATGCGATAACTCTGAGAAGTGGGACAATGTTGGAAGAGGTGGAAAAATCAAAGGAAGAAGAAAGTCCATCAAAGGGCAAGAAAAAGGAAGACTCTGATGAGGAGGTTGATGAAAAGATAGTTGTTGAAGAGAAACCATCTAGTTCTAGGGAAGAAGAACAGAGACGGGAAGTGAGGCAAAGACAAAGGAAAGAGAAATTGCCATTTCTCGAGATACCACCAGAATTAGCACATCACACTCCTCTTGTGCCGTTTCCTCAAAGACTAAAGAAAAAGAATTAGGATAAGCAATTTTCCAAATTCATTGAAATATTTAGAAAATTGAATATTAACATTCCTTTTGCAGATGCATTGTAACAGATGTCGAGCTATGCGCAATTTCTCAAGGAGATTTTATCAAACAAAAGGAAATTAGAGGATGAGGATACAATGATGCTCACAGCAAAGTGCAATGCCATTCTCCAGAAGAAGCTACCCCCGAAACTCAATGATCTAGGGAGTTTTACTATTCCTTGCATTATAGGAGACATTACCTTTGATCGAGTTTTATGTGATTTAGGTGCTAGCATTAATTTAATGCATTTTTCTGTTTTCAGGAGATTGGGAATTGGTAAGGTTAAGCCAACAACCATGTCATTGCAACTTGCAGATAGATCCATCAAACATCCAAGGGGTATAGTCGAAGATGTGTTGGTAAAGGTGGACAAGATTATTTTTTCGGCAAATTTTGTTGTATTGGACATGGAGGAGGATAAGGAAATGCCTCTTATTTTAGGCTGAACATTTTTGGCCACGGGAAGAGCACTAATTGATGTGCAAGAAGGAAAGTTACAATTAAGAGTTCAAGATGAAACAGTAAAGTTCAATGTGTTTGAAGCTATGAAGTTTCCATCCGAGTCAGATTCATGCTTTAGTGTTGATGTGGTGGATAAACTAGTAGCGGAGGTCATTGAAGAGAACACTCCACAACTACCTCTAGAAGCGTGTATTGCCCAATTAAGAACAATAGAGGTAGACGAGTCGGTAAGGAACAAATGTGCTAGATTGTTGGAAGCACTTCAGCCGATTGATGAGAGCCAAAATCTAGAATTTGAGGAATTTGATTTTGAAAAAGAGAAGGAAAAGGAAAGAAAGGAAGAACCTCCAAAGCTTAAGCTGAAACCTTTACCTTCCCACCTCAAATATGTGTATCTTGGGGAATCAGAAACCTTCCGAGTAATAATCACTTCAAAGTTAAGCAAATTGGAAGAAGAGTAGTTAATTCGAGTGTTAAGGGAACATAGATCGGCAATTGGATGGACTATTTCAGATATTAAAGGCATCTCTCCATCTTTATGCATGCATAAGATACTCATGAAGGATGATATCAAGCCTAGAGTTCAACCAAAACAAAGATTGAATCCTTTGATGAAGGAAGTGGTGAGAAAGGAGGTGGTGAAACTTCTATATGTGGGAATAATTTATCCCATTTCTGATAGTCCATGGGTGAGTCCAGTGCAAGTGGTTCCGAAGAAGGGAGGTATCACAGTGGTAAAGAATGAGAGCAATGAATTGTTACCAACTAGGATGGTCACAGGGTGGAGAGTGTGCATTGACTATTGGAAATTAAATGAAGCGACAAGGAAGGATCATTTTCCACTTCCTTTCATTGATCAGATGTTGGAGAGATTGGCCAGGCATGCTTATTACTGTTTCTTGGATGGTTGTTCAGGATATAATCAGATTGCCATCGGTCCTGAAGATCAAGAGAAGACGACCTTCACTTGTCCCTATGGCACCTTTGCTTACCGAAAGATGCCCTTTGGGTTGTGTAATGCACCAGCTACATTTCAGAGATGCATGATGTCGATCTTTGGAGATATGGTGCAACGGTTTATAGAAGTCTTCATGGATGACTTCTCTATTTTTGGTTCGTCCTTTGATAATTGCTTATCTAATCTTTCTTTTGTTTTGCAGCGATGTTAGGAGACGAACTTGGTGCTCAACTAGAAGAAATGCCACTTCATGGTCCAGGAAGGAATAGTGCTTGGTCATAGAATTTCAAAGGACAGAATAAAAGTGGATCGAGCAAAGACGGATGTGATTGAGAAGCTGCCACCACCCTCCAATGTTAAAGCAGTTTGAAGTTTCTTGGGGCATGCAGGGTTTTATAGACGGTTCATCAAGGATTTTTCTAAGATCTCTAAACCCCTTTGCAATTTATTGATTAAAGATGTTGCTTTTGATTTTAATGATGAATGCATGCATGCATGCCTTTCAAACTCTAAAAAAGTTATTAGTGTTTGTACCTATTATTGCAGTTCCCGATTGGGGACTACCATTTGAATTGATGAGTGATGCTACTGATTTTGTACTAGGAGTAGTGTTAGGATAGAGGAAAAACAAAGTGTTGCATGTAATTTAGTATGCTAGCAAAACACTCACTGATGCACAATTGGATTACACCCCCACTGAAAAAGAATTGTTGGCTATGGTTTTTGCTTTTGATAAATTTCGTTCCTAGGTGCCAAGGTGATAGTCTACATGGACCATTCAGCACTCAAGCACTTATTAGCAAAGCAATAAGCGAAACCCCGGGTGATAAGATGGATCCTATTGCTATAAGAGTTTGACTTGGAGATACAAGAAAAGAGTCAAAAAATTTGGTGGTGGACCATTTGTCAAGGATTGAACGACCAATTCAGGGAAATGAAGAAGAAACCCAAATCAGAGAAACTTTCTTGGATGAGAAATTGATGAGAGTGGAGGAAGCACCGTGGTATGCAGATTTTGCAAACTACTTGTCAGCGAGAGTGCTCCCCATCGGCATGACCTTCCAACAAAAAAGGAAGTTTTTCTCAAATTTGAAATACTACTTCTGGGAAGAGCCATTTCTTTATAGACACTGTGCTGATCAGATGATACATAGGTGTGTTCCAGAAGAGGAAATGGAGAGTATTCTAAAGCATTGTCATGAGAGGGAAGTTGGTAGCCATTTTGGAGGGGCTAGGATAGTAGCCAAGGTTCTTCAATCTGGGTTTTACTAGCCCATCCTTTTCAAGGATTCTTTCTAGATGGTTCAGGAATGCAACCAATGTCAACAAAGTAGGAATATTTCAAAGCGAGATGAGATGCCACTGAACAATATCCTTGTTGTTGAGCTATTCGATGTATGGGGAATTGACTTCATGGGTCCTTTCCCAATTTCTTACAGGAATATGTACATATTGGTGGTGGTGGACTACGTATCAAAATAGGTGGAAGCAGTTGCATTGCCATCCAATGATGCCCAAGTGGTGGTTAATTTAGTGAGAAAGAACATGTTCTTAAGGTTTGGAGTACCACGGGTAATCATTAGTGATGGAGGATCGCATTTTTGCAGCAGGCAATTGGATGCACTTTTGGGGAAATATGGGGTGAAGCATAGAGTTGTGACACCCTACCATCCACAGACTAGCGGACAAGTGAAACTGTCAAATAGAGAACTAAAGGGAATCTTAGAGAAGACAGTCAATGCATCGAGGAAGGATTGGTCACGGAAGTTGGATAATGCATTACGGGCCTACCACACTGCATTTAAGACTCCGATTGGTATGTCTCCATTTAGGATGATCTATGGGAAGGCATGTCATTTCCTAGTAGAACTCGAGCATAAGGCCTACTAGGCAGTGAGGTAGCTCAACATGGATTTAAGAGCTGTTGGGGAAGAAAGGATGTTGGCTTTGAATGAACTCAATGAGTTTCGTCAAGAAGCTTATGAGAATGCTAGGATGTACAAGGAAAAGACCAAGAAGTGGCATGACAAGCATATTAGGAAGAAGAACTTTGTAGTGGGTCAGAAAGTGCTGTTGTTTGATTCTAGACTTAGGCTTTTCCCTGGAAAACTAAGGTCTAGATGGTCCAGACCCTTCATAGTTACAAAGGTTTACCCATTCGGAGCAGTGGAGGTGTCACATGAAGAAAAAGGCACATTTAAGGTAAATGGCCAGAGGTTGAAGCCATACATCGACGGAGTGATGAGTTGCAAGTCAATTCCCCTTCGGCTTGACATTCCGACATGAGAACTTGAGAGAGTCGAGCTTCGCGACTATAAACAAGCGCTCCTTGGGAGGCAACCCAAGTGTTTTCATTTGTTGTTTTTTATTTATTATTTTGAAGTATTTAGTTTTCTTATGATTTTTAGATGAAATCTAATTTGCGTGTTTTTGGGTGTTTCAGGTGAATTATCGAATCAAGGCGGAAAATGGAATTTTTCCAGTTTTTGCCACAGCGAAGCACATTTTGCAAAATTTGGAATTCGGAAAGTCCCAGACTTTGCTACGGCGAAGTATTTATTTCGCTGAGGCAATGAGCCTCTGTATTTTTCTGCCGCGGCGAAGTAGGTTGGGCAAAATTCACTAAGGGAAAATTCGCCACGGCGAAGCTTCTTCTTCGCCGAGGCGATGAGCTTCTGTAATTTTTCACCGCAGCGAAGAATTTTTCTTTGCCGCGACATCGATTGGGTTTTTAAAATTTTTGTTTTGAATTTAAGAACTTCGCCGCGACGAAGTCTGCTTTTTATAAATACCCACGCGACTTTTCATTTTCAACGCAAAACTTTCAAACACATTTGAGAGAAAATTGTCCCACCTTCAATCTTGAGCCTTTCCAGTGAACTTCCATCACTTCTTCTAACTCCTAAACTCTCCCAAACACAAAATCAACTCATTTTAGTGAGGATTTTTGTGAAAAATTTTGGAAACCCTTGGTTTACAAAATTTGGGGATCTTGTGATCTGGGCCAAAATCGGTGAAATTGGTGGTGAAATTGGTGGTGAAAGCATCTTAGGATTCATAAGATTTCAAGCCATCCAAACTTTAAATTAACCAATTTCGATTTTTAGAGTTGAATATGAGATTTGATTGTTGAGTTGAGTTTTGGGATTTTCGTGAAGTTTATGTTTTGATTGTGATTAAGAAAGTGTGGATTGTGAATTGTGTGATATTGAGGAGTTTGGGTTTTGAATTTTGGAGTGTTTGGTCAAGCTTGGAAGAATCGAAGTTTGGGGGTCTAGGTGCAAAATTTTGGAAGTGTTGTTTTTATTGCAGGATTGATTGTGTTTGCGTTTAGGGTTGAATTTTTGGGTTGAATTGTTGATTTGATAGGTAGTGTGAAAAAAAATGCCGCTCAAAGTGTTGTCCAAGGGGAAAGGAAAAGGAAAAAAAGTGGACAACTTATTTGTGAATGACAAGGCCCGGAAATGATATGAAGGGGCAATCCAAAGAAAAAATCAAGGATTTATTCCTGAGCGTGGATTGACCGCGAGCCAGGCTATAGATTGGAGTCGAGGGAGACGTTGGGAACTATTTATGAGTGCACCTACACATGCGGCTATAGAGCCAATAGTGCGAGAGTTTTATGCCAACCTCCAGGAGTGTGAATCTGGTCCTATGTTTGTGAGGGGTATTGATGTGGCATTTAATGCGAAGGTCATCAATGATTTTTATAACCTGCCTAAGATTGACCGTAATGATTATGAGGATTTTAGGAAGACACAATTTGAGGATGATATTATTTTTTCGGTCATTACAAAACCGAACACCACTTGGGAGATTTCAAAAAAGTGCAAGAAGAGCATCAAGGGAACTAATTTGACACGGGTAGCTCGATTGTGGCAATACTTTATTTCTGCAAGGATTATGTCGGAGACACACTATAGTACAATGACTTATGAGAAGGCATTATTGCTCTATTCTATTGCCACAGGAAAAAGAATGGATGTGGGACAAATTATCCAGAAAAACATTCTGCATGCAGCCAAACCAGGGCAAGGGTGTTACCCTTTCCCACATCTCATTACAGAGTTGAGCACTCGAGTAGGCGTCGAGGCAGCTGATGATGAGCCACTTATCCATGCTGCCCCAGTTCTCGACTCAGACTATTATCACAAGCATCTTGAATGTCCAGACAGTGAGCAACCCAGCGTCGGGACAAAACGACAGAGAACCACACAAGGCACTACCACATCACCCAATTCCACAGCCACTATGAGGGAAATGATGCAGCAGATGATGGGCCAGATGAAATGGATGGCAAAACGTCAGGATTGGCTGGCAGAGCAGACCCATATGATGTATGACATGCAAAATAGTTGCTTCACCAACTCAACATTGATACTTCGGAATTCCAATGGGCTGACTGGGATTCAGATGAATGGATGGGTTCTGACTTAGAAGAGGACGACGCCGAGGGAGACGAGGAGGCCGAAGAATGAACCTAAGCACCTGTTTTTGTATTTTATTTTTCTTTGTTTTAGTTGTTTTTGTATTTCATTTCAAACATTGAACTAATTTGCTATTTTTGTTTTGGATTGTTTTAATTTTGTTTTAATTTCCTAGTAGATGTAAAGACGAGATTAGCGTTGTAATATTTTCGTATTAGTCAATGAATTTTTCAAACACAGTGGACACCACAGTTTTCAATTGTTTTTACAGATTTTGGTGATGAAAAAGTGAAGGACCGGGTGTGCATGCTGTTGAGCGGAACTTCAACTTCACGGATTAATTAGGGAACTATCTCATACCTTTGTAGATTTCTGTTTTTCTATTCTTAAATTGCGCATAATGTGACATTGCGGACAATGTCATCTTTAGTTTGAGGGTAGGAACAATTTCAAAATTTTTATTTGTGTTTATTGTATTTTCATGTCTTGTTGTGTATGCCAATGATGAATTGTATAAATCGATGATGAGAATAGGGTTGTTGGGATTTTATTGTTAAAAATTTTAAGCATTACTTCAAGTTTATGTTGATTGACTGAATTTTGATTGAGGTTTGTTGAGAGGTTCAATCACCATTTTCATTTATTTCGGCATGCTTAGATTCATTTTATGTGGTTAGGTAAAGTTTTGATAATGTTGGTGGACTCTAGAACCTAGTAGAGAAATGCTTGAGGTGAAATCCTAGGAATAGACATTGTTGAGGAAATGATTTAGGCATTTTTTGGAACGTTTGAGCCTTTCCAGCCGACCCATGAATGAATCTTTCCCTAGTCACCCATTTGAGCCTTATGAGATCATCATTGCTTTATTTTCCTTGCAAACCAAAAATTGTCCAATCTAATTACCCTAAACACTTTATCATATCCTTTAGGAGAATCTTGGACCTAATGCAAACACAAAGAAAGAGTTGTGTGAATCAACTAAAAGAATAATATATATTTCAAGAATTGCATTGCAATAGCAAAAATAAGAATTGTTCATGGTTGAAGGTTGTTAAATGGTTGACATTTTGAGTGATGTTTGAGAAAGGAAGTGGGAGTTGGATTAAGTCTTAGTGTTTGCTTCAAGGAAACCAGGTTCTCTTGTTTGTTTATCCTTTCCTTTCCTTTGGAGGCCACTACCCGAGCCTAACGTTACAAGCTTGCAAAGACCCTTTGATTCTCAGCGATGTCTAATCCTCGTTAGTGGAGAGTAGTTGGATATTTAGGCTTATGGAGTCTACCGCCATTTGATAAAATTTGCATTTCTGCATAAAATATATGGGAAGTCAAAAGGTAGATTGAAGTGGGGATAACCTACTCGGGGGACCAATAGAGAAAGATAGTCGATGCAACTTATAACTTCTTGGAGTGTTGAACATTGTTCTAGTAATAATTTTTCAACAACCTTTAAGACTTGTGTAAATTCTAGGCAATTCATATATTTAGTTGAGTCTAATTTTTGTTTGTTCATTTCCAGTTTTGTTATGTTGTGTTTTGGTTGTTTATTGTTTTTCTTTCTTCAAGTTTTGTACCTGATGCTCAGGGATGAGCATGTCTTTAGTTTGGGGGTATTTGATAATCCTCGGATTATACTGTTTTATTTAGGCTTTTAGGCCGGATTTTAGATACTTCTTAGTTCATTTACGCCTGAATTGCTACTTAATTCTTTACATTTTGTGTTTCAGGCCAAAATGGACATTTTGAGCAAATAATGAGCGAACTGGAGTTTCTGGACTCAGAAGTAAGCAGATCTCAGAAGTTGGGAGAGTTCTGAAGCAAAGTGAAGCACTATGAAGCTTGTTCCCATGGGAGAGCATCGAAGATTGAAGATTCAAGCAAAGAAGCAAGAGGAGGGCAATTCTGTAATTTCAGAATTCTTTATGAAGGTTTGCCGCGGCAAATTTTGTTCTTCTCCGCGGCGAAAAGAGTTACGCACGAGTCAATTTTTACTTCGTCGCCGCGGCGAAGTTTGCGAATTTTAGTTTCTTTAAAACTCACAGTTTCATTTTTAGGAAAGTCTTAGGTTTTTGGGCGAGGTATAAAAGATAAACTTTGCCATTTTGAGAGGAGGTGGGTCATTTTTAGTCTAGAGCAGCTTATTTTCATTTTGCTTAATTTAGATTTGACGAATTTTAGGTTGAAAAGTGAGAAGATTTGGGATTGAATCTAGTGGATTCTTCAACTAGGGGAGATCTCTTGTCTTTTCTCTCATTTCTATATGAACCTTGTGTTTATTGTTTTTCTTGTTGTGTATTTTGATTTAGCTATGAACTAACCCATTTTGGGTTAGGGTTTTGATGTAATTCGGATTTCTATGGATTGAGCAATTGATTTTTGTTATTTTCATATGCTATTGCATGGATTGTGTGGTTATTCTGATTTTATTGCTTTTATTTGATGAACATGATGAGATTGAGAAATGAGTCATGTTAAGCTTCTTGGGTAATCACCATTGTAGTATTGAATGCTAAAGATAGATTTGAGAATCAATGAAATCAATCTAGGATTCCATGTTCTAAATGAGCTTAGAACTATTAATCTTCAAATTGTCGGGTGTGGAAGTTTAATAGGGAAAAGTAGGAAAACATAGTCTGAGAAAGTATGTTTTACAATTTGGAGAATTCGATTTATAATCAATGCATGTGAATATGGAAATACCATAATCCGTAGGTTTAATCCATAGAGTCCGAATGAAATCAAAACCCTACCCGTTTGTTTGAATTGATATTACCTTGTTTTTAATCTTGCTTTCATAATTTAGCTTTGAATATTTAGCAATTTTTGTTTTAGTTTTAAGTTTAATTTTCTCCTATCAATCCAAACAAATTCGATTGCTCCAACTTGAAAACAATAGAAAACTTAGTGCTTAGCAACCAATCCTCGTGGGAACGATACTCACTCATCACTTTATTACTTTGTGCGACTAGTGCACTTGCTATTTATGCATGTTATAGTAACAACACATCACACACCTCATAAAGATATCTTGGTATGGCGACAGTGAACATTCTTTGCTTGTAGGAGGCTATACGGTCATTTGGGTTGGTGGTTCCATCGTACAACTTCATGTTGGGGAAGGTGAATTTGTGGGGCATATCTGCGAGGGCAATGGCATCTACGAACGATGACTCAACATAACTTTGGGGTTGACTCTTTTTTAGGGATGCTAGAATGCATGGGATGTGCTAGATCATGGCTTCCATCTCAGCTAGCCGCTTGGTTACGGTTTGTTCAAGGGGTGTGGTTACAGGGGCGTATAGGTTCTTTAGGAATTGAGGAAACACTCTAGGATTGACATGTATCGTAGAGCTATGTAGGAAGCCTTGCTAAGCTAAGTCAGTCTCTAGGTTCATGGGATGTGTTTGGTGGGCAAAGGTGGTATTCAGTAAGTGGGGTAAGGTGGCTTGTGTAAGTGTCTCGGAGGCCGAGTGGGTGATAGGTGGAGTGGTGATTGATTGGTTTGGTTTGTTTCGGCTCGGCCATTGATACAGTTGTTGCTAAGGTTGCGGTATGAGGATGGTCAGTGGTAACTCCATTACCCGGGGTCAGGAAGAGCTGTCTAGGTTGAATGGGATGCCGAGAGGAAGATGCATGATGTTGGTTAAGAGACCAATCTAAAGAATAAAACTGGGTTACCTTATTTTGGAGTGCTTGGTTCTTCGGGCAAATGGCGACATTCTAAGCCTGCAAGCCTAATATTTGTTGTTGCTTTCCTCCACCAGTGCGGTGAGAGTCGTAATCTGTGCCGCGACATCAAACATCAGAGTCTCCCTATTGTTGGTCATGATAGGTGAATGGGGAGGAGGAGTAGCTTCAGTAGGTCATTTTGAATCAGAAAATTGCTAAAGCCCCATAGCGGGTGCCAAATTGTAATCGATAAAATTTACAATTAAACTTGAAAAGATAGAATCTTGTGATGCAAGCCACTGATAATCTTGATGGACCTGCGGAGAGTGCCTTTGTGGTTGAAGGGGAGCTTTAGTAATGTAGGGGGCTCGTTGGAGTATGCAAAGCCTAGGGGTGATTTATGCATGCCTAATGAGAGGGCCAGCCCCTATTTATATAGTGAACCCAAGGGTTCCGAATCCTAATAGGACTCTGCTTAGTAGGTGAGTTCTCCTTTTGAAAGGAGATTAGATTTTTTGCTTTCATCGATTCAAGCTTTCCTCTTTGGGTGAGATCTAGGATTTTGTTAGAAGAGGAATTTGACTAGGATTCTGATCCTTGTCATGGACTGCTATGGGCAAATGGTTTGGACCAAGTTCAGCTTAACTCGTGGGATGGCCTAACTCATAGAGTAGGCAGTTCACAAGTTATTCTAAGTGTGGGCTCAATCAAGATTGGGCCAAGACCTTGGTTCGTCACATATTTATGTTGCTATTGGACCTTGTTAGGTCCAATACTATTTTTGGCCCATACAATAGTCATATAAGATAAGGAGCTAAAATTTACCTCCTAATATCCTTAATAAAGGAAGAAATATAAGACGCTTGAAATATTGCAATTAAGAAGCTTGAAATTTCAATGGAGGAAATAGAATTAATGGAGAAGTATTGAAGAAGATGATGGAATATTGGAGAAATATTAAAGAAGATGATGGAAAGTGGAAGACTATATGTGTTGGTCAATTCTTGAACCAAGTAAATCAAAGATTCTTTTTTCTTTTAACAAAAATATCAATATTTATCACTTGCATTTAATGACTTAAAACATCATTTCCCTTTTTGCCCTTAACAATTTTCTTTTAATTACTCCTCAATCCTTCATCATCTTTATTATATCGAGCCAACAAAATATCAAAATTGGTATTAAGTCCTTGCATATTCTCAGTCAGCCAGAATACCATCAAAATTGAGAGATTGAAAGGCTTTTAGATCAAAGGTCTGAACTTGGTACGGGGCCATTACAAGTGGATCGCTTGGCTTTACAAATAGATGCAACATATGACTTAAGGAGAAACTAGTATCTTGTTTGAGTGTAGAGAAGATCTTGAAATTGCTACAATTTGCCATCTAGAATACTAATGTGTTCCATCTCCTATGAATGATGATATTTGCTAACATGAAAGTAGAGACCTTAATATACGTTTTTTTGGTTCTCGTCAAATTTAGGTATAGTTTGATATCTTTTGGTTGGCTAGTTCAGTATTCAATCCATAGAGCTCTGCCACATCCATCTGCCCACATTTCTGCATATAGTTTTTATCCTATATTTATTGTTGAATTTTTTTTATTATTATTATTATTTTTTTTCTTTTTGAAGTGTATAATCTTGGAATGGCATGAAGAAATGCTAATTACCCACACAGTAGAAATGAAAATTTGCAAATTGTTTTGGGGAAACAGAGGAAGAAGCTGGAATTTATCGTATTCCAAAATTAGAACATCAAATTCTTAATTTATTGATTTTCATTAGAATTATTTAGTAATTTGTCATAACTTTAGCTTCAATCCTTTATTAAAACTTCAATTCTTGGTAAACTTTTTTCTTTTTTTTTTTCAATTTTTGATACGATGATTGCCATAAAAAATATTGAAGTTTTATTGAAGATTTTTTTATTTTATTTTAGCATTTTATGAAAATTTATTCCTTAATTGATAATCTCCCATTTCAAAATGTTGATTAGTTTATTTTGTTTAATATATTTTTGGATATTGTGGCTGATAGTCGGAGTCATACTATTGCTAAATGCTTTAAAAAGCATTATAGCTGCAGTCATACTCTTGGAAAGATACATAAACATAATGAGCCCCAAAAATAAAGTAAAAAATGTCTCTCCAAAAGGAAATTAGTTAGTGTTTAATTTTAAGCTAATAGTTTTGAATAATTGACTCTATTTATAATTAATTTAAAGTATACAAATATTGGGGGAAACTAAATCACAAAGATTTGAAAGTATGAGTTCCTAATGTTGAAATATTTTTAATACAATGTCAAAAAAATAAATGCTATATAACTTCTTTATCATATCCTTTTCCATCCATCAAAGGAAAACTTTGGCCTTCCTTATTTGGAGTAAAATAGTATTCTTAATTTTTAGTGTAATGCATCATATATTCATATTTGATATGAACGATAATTTTACCACAATATGAATTTCAAGATTCTTCACATTATTTATTCAGAAGCATACTCGGGTTTGTAGCAAACCAAGTTCTAATCCAAAATTTTTGGTAGAAATATTGAATTTCTTAACTCATTATTATACATTTTGTTACTCACTTTAATAAAATGTTACCTTGTTATGGGTGAGCTTGTATTACAAAATGTTGTAATTAAAAGAGATTATTTTTTTAGTAGTAAAGTAAGTGTTGATGCAAGAATTACACCAACTAGTGTGATCCGATTGACCTTGGTAGAATCGAAACCGATGTGCGCGTGATTACGGATAATCAGCAATGTAATGAATGTAATGACAATAATGTTGTTAGAGTAGATGCCCTAGACCCAATCAATTATTATAGAATTGACTCTTTATAATAATGTTCATTAATCAATAAAAGGCATTTTATTCTATATCTCGTAAATCATTATTATTGTAATATGTATTGATATTGTAATGCCCAACATGGAGGTACATGATTTAAATTATGTGTTATAGCCCTTAGTTAATTTTTGTTAGAATTATTTTAAGAGAATATGAAGAAAATGCCTTAAACTTGTATTAAGGGTAAAATAGTCTTTTCACTTAAAATTAGTTAAAATTGTGGGGAGTGAAAAGAGATAGAATTTCATAGAGAATACAATAAAAATGAGGGCATTATGGTAATTGATTAAGGGATAATGATGGAATTTCTAAAAACGTGTAAGGGCAAAATGGGAAAGCATGTTTATAAAATAAGATGATAAGGGTTTGTAACCTTATTTCCTTCATTCCACCGCCACTCTCCTTCTCCATTTTCTCTCAAATTTTCATTCACTTCTCCAAGGAATTTGAGGGCTTTTGAGTAGATTTTCATAGGGTTTTGATTCTAGGCATCAAAAGGTAAGAATTCATGCTCTTCATCTATGATTTATTTGTGTAAAAGTTGAGTTCTTATGAAGTGTATGCTTAGGGTTAAGAGAAGATTTGAATCCAACAAGAGTAGAGAGCTTAGGAGAGACTACTCAAGCATAAGGTAAGTAAATTCCACTCAAAATCCAACTCAAGTTAAAGTTTAAGAAAATCAAGTGAGTAGAGATTTCCTTTAAATATGTATATGTTATGATTATTGAGAAATTGAGATGAGATTGATGATTATTTATGCTTGTTGTTGGATATATTTGAATATGAGGAGTGTATGTGATGGTTTGATGATGGGTTGAAATTGGAGAATTGGAGAAATCTTTTGGGAGTGTTTGTGCCGTGTAGGTATGGAGATGATATAAGAGAGTTTTTCTCTCAATTTGGGTGGTTTAAGAAACCAATAGAATGATAATTAAATTAGGGTTTGTTCATGCACAATTATTGTTTGATGAAATGCCTAAGTGAAGTATGAGTTGGGTAGAAACCTTAATTTTATGTAACATTGCATATGTGCATTTCATAAGTGCATTTAAGTAAGAAATTTTAAGCATGAGCCATCTATATGCATATAATTGTGTATGTATAGAAACTTAAGAAAGAATGAAGAATGAAGAATGAAGAATAAAGAAAGAAAGAATAAAACACTCTAAGAATAAAGAGAAAGGAAGAATATTAAAGAAGAGAAAAGAATAGGTTGTTGTGATAGGGAGCCATGAGCGTTAAGAAGAAATTCCCACATGCACGCCACCTTAATTGAGTGGCATAAAAAGAAGAAGAATTGTACGGCCCGTAAGAGTGTATGTGGATGAGGGTTGTACCGGGAAGAATTCCTACATGCACGCCACCTTAATTGAGTGGCCTAAGAAGAAAGAAGAAGTTGTACGGTCCGCAAGAGTGCATGTAGATGAGGACTGTACTCACTCACACGACTAAGGTTCCAAATCCATGCGTCAACCGAGTCTGATCGGCAAAGAATAAGAAAAGAAAGAATAAGAATAAGAAAGAATGAGAAAGAGTAAGAAAAGAAAGAATGAGAAAGAATAAGAATGAGAAGGCTTAAACAAGCCAACAAAAGAAAAGAAAAGAAAAGAAAAGAAAAACAAGAAAGAAAAGAAAAGAATTGTAACGCCCCACTTGAGGTACGTAGTTAAGATTTGATGAATGGCTTGAATACTTATTGATTTATCCTCATTTGAGTCTGTATGTTGTTAATATTGTTTGGTTGGCCCTTGGTTGAAAGGGTGTATTGGTTTGGTTGAGTGGTTGCCCTGAAAATTTGTAAGACTTGGTGAAATCTTGATGTTATAGTCTTCGCCGGGGCGAAGAAGAAGCTTCGCCGTGGCGATGAAGTGCTATAACCCCCGTGTAGCTGCTGTGAGTTTTCGCCGGGGCGAAGAAATAGCTTCGTCGCGGCGAACACTCGACTGAAATTTTCCTTTGAGTTTTAGAGAATTCTTCCTTTTGGGACTCAATGACCATTCTACCCCTAATTAGCAGGAAAGTAGGGAGTGAAATGCAAGGAAACTGCATGGAGAATAGTTTGAATGGGGATGTTTTTGCAAAGAATTAAAGGTCAAAGGTGGAATTTCAAAGAAGGAGCAAGGGTATATTGGGAAAGAGTGGAGAAAATATGAGATATTAAGTGTTTAGCTTTAGAAACCCTTTCATTCATTCTTCTCCACCGCCTCTTTCATCCTTCAATTCTCTCAAACTTTCATTTAATTTTCCAAGGATCTTTGAAAAACTTTTGACTAGAAATTGATACAAGTTGATCCTAAGCACTTAAAGGTGAGAATCCTTACTCTAGATGTGAATTTTATTGTTGAAAGAGTAGGATCCTTATTGAGTTTGTATTGAAGGTTTAAGAGAAAGTATCAAGCCATCAAGAGTAGAGAGCTTAAGTGGATTCTACTTGAGCCTAAGGTAAGTAAATCCACCTAAGTTGTGATTTGCATGATTGAATGATGTGTAGAGATTTTATATATGATTAATGCTTGAATTTTTTTTATGTTTGAAATGAGTTGATGAATTTATGGATGAGTTTAATATTGATTTATGGAGAAATTTCCACCATGAGAAGGGTGGAATGTGTTGATAAGTTGTGGTAGAAGTATGGATAGAATTAGAAGAATTTGAGAGGAATATTTGAAGTGTGTTTTCTTTGTAGGATGTGTGATGATTTAAAGGAGTTGAACTCCAATTTTGGATGGTTAAGAAAGAAGTATAATTAAAGTTAGAAAAGAGTTTATGTATGCACACATATTGTTTGATGAAATGCCTAAAAGAAGCATGAGTAGAAGTAGAGAACCTTACTTTATGCAACATAGCATATTTGCATTTCATGAATGCATCTAAGAAAGATTTTAGGCATGAGTCATCCATATACATATGTTTAATTGAGTAATCACATAAGAAAGAAATATGAGAAATGAGAAAGAAACACTCTAAGAATAAAGATAAAGAAAAGAACCAGTTCTCTTAGAATAAAGAGAAAGAAAGAATTAGCACTAGAGAATAAAATGAATATTAAGTGCTACAGAAAAGAAAAGAAAATAGGTTGTGCGATGGGGAACCCGTGAGTGTAGAGTTACCCGCATGTAAACCGCCATGAGAGAGAGCGGTCTCCGTCATGAGAGAGCGGAATGAGAATGAGAAAAAGAATTTGTATAGCCGTGAGAATACATGTAGATGAGAGCTATACACGAGAGAGAGTACACTCACATGGTCAAGGGTTCAGAATCCATGCATCGACCAAGACTAGCAAAGAATAAGAAAAGAAAAGAAAGAAAAGAAAAGAAAGAAAATGCATTGTTATGCTTTAGTGTCTCGTCCATGCATGGTTATGATATTCTCCACGGGTGATGAGAATAGAAAGAAAGAAAAGAATGGTGAGAACTAGAATTAGAGAAAGTGACAAGAGTATGAAAAGAATTGATGAGTAATGCATGGGGATTATAGAGTAGAAGATTTACTTACTGAGCATCTTTGTGCTCACTCCATTGTTTTCTATGTTGTACAGGACATAAGTGAGGACGTGGTTGGATGGACGTCGGCAAGCGGGGAGACTTGGCTATACTGTCCAATGTTTTTGAGAGTCTTTTTGTATAAATGATGTTGCATTATGTAAAGAATGTATTTCTTAAGTAAAGAAAATTTTTGGGCCCAACCATTTTGATAAATATACTTGTCTTTTTATTAATATATTTTATGAATATGATAGTAGAAAGAAGTTGTTACAAGAATAGAAAGAAAAAGAAAAGAAAAGAAATAGAACAAGAAAATAGAAATAAGAAAGAAAAAGCATTTTATGCATTATTGCATATGCATTTTATTCATGCATATTGCCATGAATTTCATCATGGTTAGGAAAAGAATAAGAAAGAAAGAACAGAGAGAAGTAGAAAGAAAGAAAAGAACAGAGAGAAGTAGAAAGAAAGAAAAGAACAGTGAGAGTTAGAAACAGAGAAATAAAAGAGAAGTAATTAAGTAAGGAAAGAACTTAAGAAGGAGAAGAGTTAAGGGATTTACTTACTAAGCATTTTTATACTCACCTCGTTGTTTTTCCATATTTTTGCAAGAAATAGGTGAGCAGCGGTCGGAAGGACGTCGACAACCGGGGAGGATTGGCATTACTGTCCACTGTCGCTAAGTTGTTGTACTCGTTATTTTGATATATGTAAAGAATTATGTTTTGTAAGTAAAGAAAAATTTGGGCCCAACTATTTTCATATACTAATTATGTATGTTTTTATTGTATATGTTCTAAAGTATACTAGTAGAAAGCAGTTATTACATATATATGTCCTTAGAATGGTGGAACCATGACGAGGGTATCAAGTGTTTCAAATCTTGATAGTGAGAACCCTATGAGCACATATGGTGGCCATTCTAGAAACGTCCGTAGCCCCAGTATTATTCTAAAGTAAGGGCACAGATAATACGGTAAGGCTATTATAGTGTTGAACGACCCTGTCGAAAGGTAGTGGCTGATCTCACTTGTCAAGGTTGTTTGGTGACAACCTGGTGCAACACATGGGTGCTTGCTGTAAGCGAATACACCGTAGCAAGTTCATTGGACTGACCCACCAGAGGATTCCATATGGATGGTAACCCCAGTGTCTATGGAACAAATCCTCTAATGAATAGTAGTGCATGTGATCCTTAGACTTGAGATCACCAGAGCGCCTTGTGCACCGATTGGTGTAGTTTGACACTAGCCTAACGCAATTCTTTTCAGAGCTGTCAATACGGTGGTGATTGGCTATATCAAGGAGTGTATCAAGACTATGGTGGATAGACAGAGGATTCATCACTCCAGGGTATGGGAGAAGTTATCTCACGGCGTAATTCAGTATATGGCAATGACACTAAAACTATGGCCACAGTGGGATTGAGTTGTTGCTCTATCCATTTTATAATACAGGTCATTGGTCTAGAAACTGAATACATAATATCGAGAGTAACCGAAGGTTGACACTATTTCTATGCCTTTGTCTTGTCGAGATAACGTATGATGAAAGGATCAAATTGTACGGTAACCATATCGTTGACAGGTAGCTACTTTGCCGAATCCGAATCTATCGGGTGGCCATGATGCCTTGCTAGGGGCCAATTTTGGTCGTGTATTAGTGAGACGATTAATTGGTGTTAATCACGATACTATACACTATCGGTATGATGAGGAGCCTATGGGTCACACACATAGAAGATAGTTTAAGACTCAGGAAGTAAAAAAGGCGTTTTCGTCTTTTTAGGTAAAAGGGTATTTTGGTAATTTCATAGTGCAATTAAATTTGCTGAGGCTGTAGCCTTTTATTTAATTTGTTAGAAAAATTAAATAAATGAAATTACATTTAAATATGTGTTAGCATATATTTAAATAAATAATCATTATTGTTAGATGTTAATATTTATATATATATATATATATATATATATATATATTTAAAGATATAATAAATATATTAATGGATTTTAATTGAGATATGATGAATTAAAATAAATATTCATTGGGAGTGTTTGGAAACATGGGGTGTTTGGGTTGGAGGCCAAGCCTATTCCATAGGGAATAGAGCAATTAAAATGTTACATAAAAGAAATGTTTTAGTTGAAAAGGTTAGAGATTTTTTCATTATTTCATTCATTGTAAAAGGAAAAGCACAGCACCCAAAAACACTCTCCCATGCAGTTTCGTTTGATTGAAAATCAAACACTCTTATTTCTTCTTGATTTTAAGGCTAAAAGGGATCTAGCAAATCCCTCTTAGTTCCTTGCGATTGTCTTTGTGTGGACTACTTCGGTTCGACCCTACACTTGGGTGGTAGCAAAATACATTCAGAGACAAATTTGGAGGAGCCTCCAAACATGCATATGGTTTCTTAAACTCTAGATTATTTTCTGTAGATTCTTATTGCGATATAACTGGAAAATTGTACCCTAATGATTCTATGGAATGATCCTTGTATTTGTTTTGTTTTCTGCGCCTCAAGGATCGTTTCCTAACAGTGGTACTAGAGCCTAGGGTATCAAATTTTACCGTTTTATGTGGAGGGTGATTACATGTAGATGACAATATGTTGCCTTAAAGAATCTGCGTAAAATCTGCTAAAAGCATGTTTTAAGAAATCAATTAATCGATTAATTTTAATTTGTTGATGATCTGTGGTGTGCTATGTAGGGAACCAAGATTAAAACCTAGAAATATATGTAGTAGGGTGAGTAAGGATCATTCCCACAGAGAGTGTCTAGCCGAGTTTTATGTTACATGAACAAGGGTGGGGGGGGGGGGGGGGGGGGGGGGTGGTGAGTAAAAAAAGAAACAATTTTAGGAAAAAAAAAAAAACCAATTCAAATTAAATTATCAATCAAATAAACAAACCTTTGTCTAAGAAACATCCACCATCAGAATTTTACAACTGATCATCGATGCAAAAATAAATCAATTCATACTTTGAAATTTCACCGTTGGAAAATATTTCCCTATCTCTCCTTAGTTGTAGTTAATTAGGAAACAAGCGATCTAATTAATCTTACTACAAACAACCCAAGACATGCGCTAAAGGTTTAATCTAGTGGCAGCCTTAAGAATTGGAGAGATCGATGAAGATGAAAAACACAAACACAAGCGGTTGTATTAATTTAGTCGAAGTTATCCGTAAGAGTTAACAATTCCTGACGCAGCAAATTCTTAACTCTTATTTACTCACAAATTAGAGGGATCAAACAATTACAGATTTGATATCTAATTAAGCAATAGATTGCAACAAATAATAAACTAGTAGGCCTCCTAGTAATTAAATGAAACAATCATGAAAATAGGCACAGAAGAACATCCAATACTCAAAGCATATATTGAACACTAAAAACAGATTAGATCTCACAGTTTTATTGATTCCAAGGCCTCCGTTTCCTTCGACCAAGTTATGAAATTTTTAGCCGCTCATGGCCATAATCAAAACTCAAAAAGAAATTCTAGAAGAGAAGAAGGAGAGGCGTGTGTAATCCCCCAAATCTGATCTCTCTCTCCTTTTTGAAAATATTCAATTCAAGTCTTTGAATTCTACTCAAATCTCCTAAAAATATTATAATATCCTAAAATAACATTTATCCTAATCTGATTAATTGAAAAAAAAATAAAGTCCTAATATAAAATAAGAAAGTGGTGTTTCCAGCTGTAACTTGCGTGCAACAGGTCTTCAAAACTTCCAATAATAAATTGCCTAATTGACTTGCATGATAAGGCAGAATGTTCCAAAACGTCAACAGTGCAGGTGTATCAACTTCAATCCCGATTACAACCTTGATTCAGCGAGTATCTCTCCAAACTCAAAACATTAAAGTTGTAGATATCTTTCTTAGGGTTCCACACCATTTTGAATCATCTCAATTGGAGCTCGGATGACAGAGTTATGCCCAGATTACGAAGCAATGTTGAAACTGTCCGAATTCACCTAATTTGTTCTGCTTTGCATTTAACGCCTCCATTTACATCCTAAATCAAAATAGAATAATAATGAGTACATTTAAGCAACAAATAAGTATAAAATACGGGACATCAAGGGGGGCTAAATATGACATTTTGCATTCTCATCAATCTGCAAGTTTGGTATATTGTGCGATGGATTTTTGTTGAAATCAGTGTGTATGATTGATTGCAAAATCCGTTTGGTGTGTATTTGGTTACTGTCTGAACTAATTTGGAGCTACAGATCAGTGCATGCTCGCTGCAATGATATAACCCATCGTCACGACATGCGTGATTGGCTTTCACGCTGATTGAGAAATCAGCGCTCGCTGCAGCGATATAAACCATCACCGCGGCGATCGTCCTTCGGACCAGCGCTGTACGAAGTCAGTGCTCACCATGGTGATATAACCCATCACCACGACGATTGAACGTTGAGCATGAATGTCAAGTTAACTAGCGCATGCTGTAGCGATCTAACTCATTGCCGCAGCGAGCACACTTTCGAGTGCACAATGGCCAATTTGTATAGTTTCAAAACTTTTGGATCAAATAGTTCTACAAATTGTCAGGGGGTAATAATTAATTAACCCACCATTTCAAATATTGATTTTGTTTTAAATGTATGCTATGTACTTGTTTGTCTATTGCATGGTGCCCGGTACATGAGCCTTAGACCTATGGTGAATGTTTTAAAATATTTTTGGGTATGTATGGTTGTATAATTTATTAAATAGGGCCTGCGTGTCCTGCCTTTCTCCTCTTCTCAATGTACATTCTCTTCTCATCTCATTCCCCTCGAATGTAAATTGAGGTTTCTAAATTTATTGATGTAAAGAATTTTTTATTATTCTTATTGTACATTTAGAATGATGTTTTTGTAATATACTTAAAGACGGAGCAAAGAACGAGGCAACCATACTTGAAGACTCAAGATATTTATTACAAGACCCCTAGGTGACCCACCGATTCCTCTAGGCTTGAGGAAATTGGTTTTTAGTTAGGCCATGTGCCGACACATTTTAATATTGTGTTTAGAATGCATGCTAAGGTTGAATGTTGAATAACATGCTAAACAATGTTATTCTAACGAAGATAATAATCTGGTGAGACATTAAATAACAAACCCTCAATTAAAGTATATTAAGTCACGTAAGCCTTCCATCACCATGGTTTTAAACAAACCACTGCTCATCAAAACCTTGTTTGCCAAATCAAAGGGTATACTTCTACCAGTGGGAGGTTAAAATGCATTAGAGTTTTCCTTAATGGTGATGGGTCGGCTTAAAATGACGGTTCTGCTTGTTCGCCAAAGCAAAGGTTGATAAACGCGTCATAGGAATAGTAGAGTAGTACACATATTGTGTGTACGTGGTGACATGTAGTGTCCACTCTACTGATATTGAGAATCACACTTGAGGACAATGGTTGGAGCCATTGGATTGTGTGATTGGCTTGTTGGCTTTTTCACATTTTGAGGTTGATAGTAGGAGCTATCAACTAGTGTGGATTAAGTTTGTTGGCCTACCTAATCAACTCATTTTGGCTTGTTCACCAAAGCGAAGGTTTGAAATGGGCAGGATAGGATCTCAATCCACTAGGAAAGTCAACGAGCTTTCTTGAGTTAATAGTGAGGGCTATTGACTTGAGTAAAATAGTGGGAGCATCGTTTAACAAAAGACCATATTAAATAATAATGAACTTTACAATGACTTTATTTTTCTGCAATTGTAGATTCACCAAAATGAGCATTATGAACCTGCAACTGATAATCGAGAAAGAAAATAGGTTGGATGGATCCAATTTCTCAAACTGGTATCGTAATCTTCGGATTATACTCAAGGCAGAAAAGAAATTGTATATCCTTGAAAAGCAATACATGGCTGAGCCTGATCCTGATGCCACTCAGGAAATAAAGGATACTTATCAAAAGTTCCTTGATGATGCTGATAGCATTCAATGCTTGATGTTAGCATCGATGGCACCTATGCTGCAAAAAGCAGCGTGAGAATATGGACGCTTCTTCCATTATTCTACACCTCAAGGAGCTTTTCGAAACAAATGCTTGACATGAGAGGTACAAGGTGTCGAAAGCACTATTTGGGAGTCGTCTAACTGAGGGAGCCCAAGTTGGTCCTCATGTGCTCAAGATGATCGAGCACATAGAGAGGCTTGAGACTTTAGGATGTGGCTTGGATGCATAATTACAAATGCGTTTAATTATGCAATCCTTGTGTGACTCTTATGCTCCGTTCATAATGAATTTCAATATGAACACGATGGAGAAAACCCTATCAGAACTTTTGAACATGTTAAGGACTGCAGAGTAGGACTTGAAAAAGTCCAAGCCTATTTTACTGGTTGCTGCCAGTAATGCAAAGGGTAACGGCAAGGGTAAGGCCAAGGCCAAACCCAAGCCCAAGCCCAAAAGACAGGTTGTTTTTGGTCCTAAGAGTGGCATAGGGAAGGGCAAGGTAGTTTGCTTCTTTTGTGGTAAGCCTGGCCACTGGAGGAAACGCTGCAAGGCTTTCCTCTCAAGCAAGAAGAAGTCAGATGCTACGACTTCAAGTATTTTTATGATTGAGATTAATTTCTCTCCCTCAACATCTTGGGTCATTGACACAAGATGTGGCACTCACATTTTTACTAATGTTCAGGGACTAAGGCAGAGTAGAGTGCTCGCCAAGGGAGAGGTGGACCTACGAGTTTGAAATGGAGCACATGTGGCTGCATTGGCTGTAGGGACTTACTGTTTATCTTTGCCTATAGGCTTGTTATTGGAACTACATAACTGTTATCACGTACCTTTTATTTCTAGAAATATTATTTCAGTATCCGCTTTGGATAATAGAGGGTATCATTTTGAGATATCTAATGGATTGTTGTCCTTTAGTTTGAATGGTATTCTATTTGGAATTGCAAGGTTATATAATGGATTATATGTTCTTGATTTAAACAATAAAGATATTCTCAATATTGAAACCAAGAGAGCTAAACATAGCGATCAAAACCAGACATATCTCTGGCACTGTAAATTGTGTCATGTTAATAAGACCCGCATTGCAAAACTTCAAAGGGATGGGTTTTGGACCCTTTTGACTTTCAGTCATTTGAGGTATGCGAGTCATGCCTGTTAGGCAAGATGACTATGTCTCCTTTCACGGGACAAGGTGAAAGGGCTACTGAGCTATTAGGCATCATCCATAGTGATGTATGTGTCCACTAACAGTTGAGGCCAGAGGAGGATATTCATACTTCATCAGATTTACTGATGATTTCAGTAAATATGGTTATGTCTACCTTATAAGACATAAATCTGAAGCCTTTGATAAATTCAAGAAATTCAGGAATGAAGTACAGAATATGTTGGGCAAAAGTATTAAAGCTCTTCAATCGGATCAAGGAGGTGAATACTTAAGCTCAGGGTTTTCAAAGTACCTGAAGGAATGTGGGATAGTATCACAACTCACTCTTCCTTATACACCCCAACACAATGGAGTGTCTGAAAAGAGGAACAGGACCTTACTTGACATGGTTAGGTCCATGATGAGTTTTAGTGATTTACCTGCATCGTTCTAGGGTTATGCCTTAGAGACTACAACTCACGTTTTGAACCGTGTGCCGTCAAAGTTTGTAGATAAGACTCCATATGAGTTATAGAGTGGGCGAAAGCCCAACTTGTCTTATCTAAGGATTTGGGGTTGTGAAGTTTATGTTAAGAAATTGACTTCAAACAAGCTGGGCCCAAAATCTTGTAAATGTATATTTGTGGGGTGTCCAAAGGAGACCAAAGGATACTATTTCTACCACCTAAAAGAGCGAAAAAATTTTGTTGCTTGATCTGGTGTCTTCCTA
Source organism: Pistacia vera (assembly GCF_008641045.1). Classification (NCBI taxonomy): domain Eukaryota; kingdom Viridiplantae; phylum Streptophyta; class Magnoliopsida; order Sapindales; family Anacardiaceae; genus Pistacia; species Pistacia vera. The sequence goes on along the minus strand of NW_022195170.1, from coordinate 258,275 downwards.
GAAAAGGAATATTTTCTAAGAAGTACTAGGGGAGAAAAGTATAACTTGATGAAGTTCTAGAACCATAAGATATACTAGACGAAGGACGGGATGATGTGCCACAGGAAGTGGTTGAACATCAAGAGGAGGTTACACCACAACCTATGGATCAAAGTGAACTACCTTAGGTAGCCCAAGAGCTACGTAGATCTGGGAGAGTACGCCATGAACCTGAGAGATACGGTTATCTAGTGACCCAACATGGTGACGTATTAGTCTACCAAGATGATGAACCCAGAACCTACGAAGACGCTATATCGAATCCAGATTCCATTAAATGGCTTGAAGCCATGAAATCTGAGATGGACTCTATGTACCAGAACCAAGTGTGGACACCTCCTCAGTAATTCTTTGTATTTCTCCCAAGCCTCATATAATGATTTCGACTCTTCCTGAAGAAATGATGTAATATCATTTCTCAGTTTTTCCGACTTTGCTGGAGGAAAGAATTTGGTCAGGAACTTCTGTGCTAAATCATTCCATGTTGTAATCGTTCCTGATGGTAATGTCATTAACCATCCCTTAGCTTTATCCTTCAATGAAAACGGGAATAGTCTTAATCTGATGGCGTATCTGACACTCCCTTTGACTTGAAAGTATCACAAATCTCCAAAAATTTGGCAATGTGTAGATTTGGATCTTCCTTCAAATCTCCCCTGAACTGTACCGACTGGTGGATTATCTGGATGATTGTCGGCTTTATCTCAAAGTTGTTGGCTTGTACTACTGATGAGAATGCAAAATGTCATATTTACCCCCCCCTTAATGTCTAGTCTTTTATACTTATTTGCTGCCTAAATGTACTCATTATTATTTTATTTTGATTTAGGATGCAAATGGAGGCATTAATTGCAAAACAGAATTAATTAATTGAATTCGGACAGTTTCGACATTGTTTTGTAATCTAGGCATAACTCTCTCATCCAAGCTCCGATTGAGATGATTCAAAATTCTTGGAACTCTAAGAAAGAGATCTACAACTTTCATGTTTTGAGTTTGGAGAGATACTCGCTGAATCAAGGTTGTAATCGGGCTTGAAGTTGACGCATCTGCATTGGACGTTCTGGAACATTCTGCCTTGTCATGCAATTCAAATAGGCTGATTTTTATTGGAAGATTTGAAGACCTATTGCACGAAAATTACAGCTGGACACACTATTTTCTTATTTTGTATTAAGACTTTATTTTATTTTCAGTTGCTCAAATTAGGATAAAGGTTATTTTGGGATTTTAGAATATTTTTAGTAGATTTAGATTGAGTAGAATTAGAATTCGAATGAGATATTTTTAAAGGGAGATCAGATTAGGGATAAGGGATATCATACACGCCGCCTCTCTCTTCTCTCCCTGGTGGATTTTCGTTTTTCCTCTGTAATTTCATGATGGCCATGAGTGGCTGATTTTGGTAACTTGGTCGAAGGAAACGGAGACCTCGGAATCAACCAACTGTGAGATCTAATCTATTTTATTTTAGTGTTCAATTTTCGTGTTTGAGTATTGAATGTTATTCTGTGCATATCTTCATGATTGATGCATTTAATTACTAGGAGGCCTACTAGTGTATTATTTGTTGCAATCTACTGCTAAGTTTGATATCAAATCCGTAATTGTTTGATCCCTCTAACTTGTGAAGCAATTAGGGTTAATAATTTGCTGCGTCAGGAATTAGTAATCTTAAGAAGAACATTCAACTAAATTAAATACAACCGCTTGTGTTTGTGTTGTTTAGCTTCATCAATTTCTCTAATTCTTAAGGCTGCCATTATATTAAATCTTTAGCACTTGTCTAGGGTTGTTTAATGGTAAGATTAATTAAGATCACTTGTTTCCTAATTAATTACAATTAAGGAGAGATAGGAAAATAGTTCCAACGGTGAATATTCAAAGTAAGAATTGATTTACTTTTGCATCAATGATCAGTTGTAAGATTCCGATGGTGGATGTTGACCGAGGCCAAGTTTCGTTACATTAATTGATTTTGAATTGAATTGTTTTTGTTTTTGTTTTTGTTTTTGGCTAAGATTGTTTTTTGTTTTACTCAAAACCCCCCAGCCTTATTCACATCATCGAAAAATTCGGCTAGACACTCTTCATGGGATCGACCCTTGCTTACCCTATTTACAGTTCAGTAGTTAGGTTAGGAAGGTTTTTAATCTTGGTTGCCTACGACAACACACCAACTGCTGGTCTAGTAATACTCGACCCACTGCCATCAACTGAGGGAACTGAAAACTCCCTTAGTGTTCTATTTTCTGCCATCTCAAATACTATAACCTCTGGTTCCACTGTAGTCTCTCTTTCTCTTCTTTCTCTGTTAAGTCTTCTAGTGGTTCTTTCAATCTCTGGATCAATAGGAACCACTATCTGATGTCTTGCTCTTCGCATAAACTACATAGAAAAATAGAAAGAGTAAGATCACAAAACAACTGAAAAGAGTAACAAAAATTAAACAAACAACAATTAAGCGAAAATAAAGATCTAATCTAGCTAACATAAGAAAAATTTAATGTTAACAAAAAACTCAATCCCTGGGAACGGCGCCAAAAACTTGATGCATTGTTACTACAACATGCAAAAATAGCAAGTGCACTAATCGTACAAAGTAATAAAGTGATGAGTGAGTATCGTTCCCAGGAGGATTGGTTGCTAAGCACTAATTTTCCTAAGTGTTTTTCAAGTTGGAGGAACCGAATTTGTTTGGATTAATGGGAGAGATTAAAACTAAAACTAACACAAAGCTTACTAAGTATTAAAAACTAATTAATAAAGGCAAGAATTAAAAAGTAAGAGTAATATCAGTTTAACAAAAGGTTACGGTTTTGATTTCATTTGGACTCTATGGATGAATTCTACGGACTATTTTAACTCCACACTCACATGCACAATTTGTAAATCAAATTCTCTAAGTTGTTAACATACCTTCTCAGGCTATGAATTCCTACTTTTCCCTATTAAACTTCTGCACCCAACAAATTGAAGAATAATAGATCCAAGTTCATTAAGCTAATGGAATCCTAGATTGATTTCATTGATTCTCAAATCTATCTATAGCATTCAATACTACAATGGTGATTACCCATGAAGCTCAACATGATTCATTTCTCAATCTCATCATATTCATCAAATAAATTTTGTTAAAAACTAAATAACCACACAATCTATGCAATAGAATATGGAAGTAGCAATAATCAATTCATTAACCCGTAGAAATTCGAACTTAATCAAAACCCTAACCCAAAATGGATTAGTTCATAACTAAATCAAAATACACAGCAAGAAAAACAATAAACACAATGTTCAACATATTGAAATGCAAAGAAAAGAGTAGAGATCTCCCCTAGTTGAAGAATCCACAAGATTCAAGCTCAAATATTCTCTCTAAATATCAAATCTATTCAAAACTCAATGAGAACAGACGAAAACTAGACAACCATATGAAAATGGTAAAGGTTTTCTTTTATACCTCGCCCAAAGACCTAAAACTTTCCTAAAATAAAACTGTGCGTTTTGGAGAAACTAAAATTCGCAGACTTCGTCGCAGCGAAGAAAGAGTTTCGCCGTAGCGTCGAGGTAAAATGGAATCTCGTGCTTAATAGTTTTCGCCGCAGCGAACCTTCATGAAGAATTATGAAATTACAGAATTGCCCTCTGCTTGCTTCTTTCCTTGAATCTTCGATCTTCGATGTTCTTTCATGGGAACAGGCTTCATAGTGCTTCACTCTGCTTCAGAACTCTCCCAACTTCTAAGATCCGCTAACTTCTAGGTCCAGAAACTCCTATTCGCTCATTATTATTTTGGCCTGAAACACAAAATGTAAAGAATTAAGTAGCAATTCAGGCAAAAATGAACTAAGAAGTATCTTCAATCCGACCAAAAAGCCTAATAAAAACAGTACAATTCTCGGATTATCAATGGTAACCCCAGTGTCTATGGAACAAATCCTCTAACGAATGGTGGTGCATGTGATCCTTAGACTTGAGATCACCAGAGCACCTTGTGCACAGATTGGTGCAGTTTGACACTAGCCTAACGCAGTTCTTTTCAGAGCTGTTAATACGATGGTGATTGGTTGCATCAAGGAGTGTATCAAGACTGTGGTGGATAGACAGAGGATTCATCACTCTTGGGTAAGGGAGAAGTTATCTCACGGCGCAATTCAGTATATGGCAATGACACTAAAACTGTGGCCATAGTGGGATTAAGTTTTTGCTCTATCCAGTTTATAATACATGTCATAGGTCCAGAAACTGAATACATAATATCAAGAGTAACCGAAGGTTGACACTATTTCTATGCCTTCGTCTCATTGAGATAATGTATGATGGAAGGATCAAATTGTATGATAACCATATCGTTGACAGATTGTAACACCTACTGAAAACTAGTACAATGCATGCAATTAACAATGGAAAATTGGGCCCAAAATGTTTCTTTTCATTACAATTCACATGTCTTTTATACACAAAGGTTACTGTTTACAAACGTGCATTTTAAAAGACAAAATAGGGGAACAGTGTAGCTATTGCTCCTCGCGCGCCGACGCCCCTCCAACCGCATCAACACCTAGAACCTGCATCCACAAAGGAAAATAACGGGGTGAGCACAAATAATGCTCAGTAAGTAAAACTCTCTAACTGTCTGTCCCCGTGTGTGACTCTTAATTCTTTCCTTTTCTAATTCTGTTTCTATTTCTGTTTTCTAATAACCATCATGGCCTCATCTTACCGGAGGTACGGCCGGATGGCGTTCACACAGCACCATCTCACTCTCTATGCTATCGGGTGGAATTCACACAGTACCAACCCTTTCTTAGTGACTACCGAGTGAGGATCACAAAGCACCAACTCGGTTCCTCCAACTATCGGTGGAGATCACCTAGCACCTACCCTTTCCTCATGAATTTTGGGTAATGATCACCAACATTTACCCGTCTCTAGTCACTATCGGGTGATGATCACAAAGCATCACCCCGTTTCTACTAGCCGTTGGATGATGATCCCAAAGCATCAACCTACATTCTCTTAACTAATCGGTAGTGGTCACAAAGCATCTACCCATTCCTATTACTCATTGGGTGACGATCACAAGCATCGACCCATCTCTCTAAGGCTATCGGATGATGATCACAAAGCATCAATCCGATTCCCATAACGGTCGGGCGATGATCACAAAGCATCATCCCAACTATACTACTCTTCAACTCATTCTATTGTAGCATTTTTCAATGCTCTCTACCCTTAGAGTAATTTTTCCCACTAAGCTCTCTACTCATAGGGTATTCTATACACAAAGTTTCCTACTCTTTCTTAGGTCACTTGTCATGCATATAACAATGCACATGATGATTCATCTCTACTAATACACTTGTGAAATGCCAACATGCAATGTTGCAAGAATTAAGGTTCATTACTCACACTCAATTCTCTATTGGCATTTCATCAAACAACTCATGTGCACTATAAACTCTATCATAGCCATGAATCTAAACTTTTCCTAACCATCCAAAATGGGAAAAAACCCTTCCCAAAGTCAAAATAACCTGTCAAACAACACACTTCCAAAAAGGGTTTCATACACCCCCTTCAATTCCATCTCAACTACCTTGCCAATCCAACAACCCATTTCTCATATTTGCAAGGTATTAACATTCACAAAGCAAGAAATCCCCATTTAATACCCATACATGGCATATTACATGCACATCAAATACATCCATCATTTCTATCAAACACCTAATCAAGAAATTTCATGAATCTCAACTTGGGTGTGTTTTACTTACTTGCTATGGGAGACTTCACCAAATCTTCTTTCCACTTGGTTTCTTGACTATTCTCTCTACTCTTAACCAAAAGATAAAAACCCTCAAAAACCAAAATGAACTAAAATCTACAAATCACACAACTTAAGGAAAAATCCTTACCTTAGGAAGCCTTAGGTTGTTTTCTATACCCCAAATCACTTCAAAAATCCCTTGGAAATCCTTGATCAAAAGAAAGAGAAGTTGAGAGGAGTAAAGGTGGAGAGTTGCGTTTGAGAAGAGAAATGAAGGGTTCTTTGATTCTAATTCCTTTTAATGAAATATAAACACAATCATTCCCATTTTGCCCTTACTCTTCTTTGGGAATTCCATCTATATCCTTTGATTCATTACAAACTCACCCCCATATCAACACATTCTCCATGAAAAATCCTTACAATTAACTCCCCACTTTTCCTGCTAATTAGGGGTAGAAAGGTCAAATTGTCCTTAGGGAAGAAAATGTCTAAAACTCAACCAACATGAAAATCGGCCCGTCGCCGTGGCGAAGAAACTTATGTCGCCGCGGCGAAACCGTCCAGAGAGTTTCACCCTTGGTTTCAACACATCTTCGCCGCGGCGAAGATTCTTCTTCGCCCCGGCGAAGCTTGGTACACTCAAATTCTTCTATTTTCAACCAAAATTCAGGGCAACATTCAACATAACATTCAATAAAACAAAATCAACAAAACCAACTCAATTAAGGGCGAAAGAGGAAACAATAACAACGTACCTCAAGCGGGGCGTTACACAGATAGCTACTTTGCTAAATCCAAATCTATCGGGTGGCCATGATGCCTTGCTAGGGGTCAATCTTGGTCTGTGTATTAGTGAGACGATTAATTGGTATTAATCGCGATACTATACACTACCGGTATGATGAGCCTATGGGTCACACACATAGAAGATAATTTAGGACTCGGGAAGTAAGAAGGGCGTTTTCATCTTTTTAGGTGAAAGGGTATTTTGGTAATTTCACAATGCAATTAAATTTGCTGAGGTCGTAGCCTTTTATTTAATTTGTTAGAAAAATTAAATAAGTGAAATTACGTTTAAATACATGTTAGCATATATTTAAATAAATAATCATTATTGTTAAATGTTAATATATATATATATATATATATATATTAAATATGGATTTTAATTGAGATAATGATGAATTAAAATAAACATCTAATTGGGAGTGTTTGCAAACATGGGGTGTTTGGGTTGGAGCCCAAGCCTATTCCATATGGGAATAGGGCAATTAAAATGTTACTATAAAAGAAATGTTTTAGTTGAAAAGGTTAGAGAATTTTTCATTATTTCATTCATTGTAAAAGGAAAAGCTACAGCACCCAAAAACACTCTCCCACGCCAGTTTCAGTTTTGATTGAAAATCAAACACTCTTCATTTCTTCTTGATTCTTAAGGCTAAAGAGGGATCTAGCAAATCCCTCCTTAGTTCCTTGCGATTGTCTTCGTGTGGACTACGTCGGTTCGACCCTACACTTGGGTCGGTAGCAAAATACATTCAGAGACAAATTTGGAGGAGCCTCCAAACGTGAGTATGGTTTCTTAAACTCTAAATTAATTTTCTGCAGATTCTTATTGCGATATAAACTGGCAAAATTGTACCCTGATCTTGGTTCTATGGAACGATCCTTGTTATTAATGTTTTGTTTTCTGCTGCCTCAATGGATTGTTTCCTAACAAATTTAAAGAACAGAAATAGGTTTTTTTAAAGTGGTTCAGCAAGTTTAACTCTTGAGCCTACATCCACAGCTGTTCTTATTTACTTCGAGAGCTTACAAGTAAAAAGTCTAATGCCTAGAACAATTTGCTAACCCCTTCTCCATTGTTGGAAAGGGTTTATATATAAGTTTTTTTACAATGGAAATAGCAAAATTAAAGGAATTAAAATTGAGATTGAAATGCAACTCCAGTATTCTCGAGATTGAGTGCTAAGATCACGTCATTATTGTTGTTGATCTGATCTCTTAAAAATATATGTGATCTGAGCTTATCTATGATTTTCTTGAACAATTGTCGAGATTGGTCATGATTAGCTTATGCTAGGTCGAGCTATATCTCAACGAGCTTATGTTGGGTCGAACAAGTGTTGAGTCGAGTTGATTCTAAGTCGAACTATAACCTCGCAGAATTCTGACTTCTTTGGGCTTAATGGGAAAAATTACACACAACATCTATTCCCTAGTGTTCAGTGCTCATTTCGAGATTTGAAGACTAATTGCTCGATTTGATATTAAGCTCGAACTTCACAAGTTGTATGTTGAATGCAGATTGTCGAGCTTCATGAGTCAGACTTCATTTCAGTCGACGTGGACAAGACTTAGGCTTTTTCCTGCTGTGACATTCATGATAAACTTTGAAATGAGGGGCATGCAAGTAATTTTAACGTGATCATGTCGCATTAAATACAACCATCTTTTGCAGTTACTTTTTGCTGTGCGTGGGTGACTACAACTATCCACACGCAAAGTCGAGGTGACGTGCGATGATGGTTATGATTGCAAAAGTCTGATGGTTGATCACCCTTTGTGGATGATCAACACATGGCCATGTCAAGTGGTTAGGATTGTTCTATGAATGGCGGGCTAAGATTCGCCAAAGATCGATAGTCGAGGTTGAATCTTGCCTCTTTGTCTCCCATATCCACCACTATATAAGCAGGCATCCTTCGTCAGATTCACACACTTGCAAAAATATTCAAAGTTTATTTTCTTTTGCTTCGTCATTGCTCTTTCAACTTCACGGCAATTTTATGGTGAATTTCCACCACTTTTGCACTTTGGTAAGGCTCTTTTCTTCTCCTTTACACTTTTACAACTTTCTCTGCTATTGAGAGTGGCCATTGCTGTGGCCATTGCTGTGGCCACATTAATATACTCACTGGTTTGGGTTTTAGAAGGGTTTAAGGTGGTGGCCACAGGAATCCTAGTAGCTCGCTTGTATCTGTTGATTGACACGGGTTATCTTCAGTGTCTGAATTGAAAGCAAAGTGTGAATAGTTTGTTAAAATTTCAAGCTCTAACACTTGGTCACTTCTGTTTCAGGTACCTAGAGGCAAGCTTCCATATGTCTTCATCTAGCAGCCATAACATAGCATAGATTGACCTTTTGATTCCTCGACGATCTCGACTGTTCGCGGGGAAGTTGTCCTGGAGGTTTATGAGGACCTCATTGTAAGGAACTTGGATAGCAGCGCTATGGGCTCTTTGGACCATGCTTCTACGGAGACTCCTCCACTAAGGAGGTCTCCAGTTCACAGGCCCCAAAAGGAACCAAGTTCCTCGATTGGGGCCAAGGATATTGAGTGCATAGAAAAATGATTATGCGACTCAGCTTCCATTGAGGGCTCTAGGAGACTTCTCCTGGAAAAATCCCGTCGGAGGTTGGGCAGCGATTTCAGATACCATCTTAAGGTGTGGGATGTCCATTTCCTCTCATTTTTTCATTGCCAACATTTTGAATAAGTTTGGCATTGCTCCCTTTCAATTGACGAGGAACTCGTTCATAATTATTGTAGGCATGTACATAGCATTCATGATAGTTGATTTGGGTGAGCTATCTATGAAAGAGCTCGTCCACTTGTATAGATTGAAGAAGAGTCAGGACCAAATGTACTACCTCTCTAAGGCGAGGAAGGTAAACTTTAACAGTTTGGTCAGAGTCTTGAATAAGACTTCGAATTAGGACTCCCAATATTTTTTCTATGAGGCCGGTGAGACTGGCACTTTTACCTCGGAAGCTAGTAAGACTCCAATCTTTATCCGAATAAAGAGGGTTTCCTAGTTCAGCAAGTGAACTAACCCCACACTCTTTTTGTTTTGCAGTAAACGTTGAGAAAAACTTCCTTCCTGAAGCGAGCTTAGAGCGGCTTCAACATTTTAGCAATCTCCCCGACAGTGAGCATGATGTTACCAAGCTCATCACGCTCTCCTGGTTGAAAGTGTATCGCTTTTGCACTGACTTAGTGAAGTTTTATACCATTTTTTAAAAAGGTAAGTGTTCGGTAGCTTGCTGTTTGTAATATTGTCTTGTTAGGTCACTAATGTTAGAGTGGGTGCCCTAGAGCCAATCAATTATTGTAAAATTGACTCTTTGTAATAATGTTCATTGATCAGTAAAAAGGTACTTTATTCTATATCGCGTAAATCATCATTGTATGTATTGATATATGTCCTTAGAATGGTAGAACCGTGACGAGGGTATCAAGTGCTTCAAATCTTGATAGTGAGAACCATATGAGCACATATGGTGGCCATTCTAGAAACGTCCGTAGCCCCAGTATTATTCTAAAGTAAGGGCACATATAATATAGTAAGGCTATCATAGTGTTGAACGACCCTATCGAAAGGCAGTGATTGATCCCACTTGTTAAGGTTGTTTGGTGACAACCTGGTGCAACACATGGGTGCTTGCTATAGCCAAGTTCACTAGACTGGCCCACTAGAGGATTCCATATGGATGGTAACCCTAGTGTCTATGGAACAAATCCTCTAATGAATGGTGGTGCATGTGATCCTTAGATTTGAGATCACCGGAGTGCCTTGTGCATCGATTGGTGTAGTTTGCCACTAGCCTAAGACTATGGTGGGTATCAATATGATAGTGGTTGGCTGCATTGATGAGTGTATCAAGACTATGGTGGATCGAAAGAGGATTCATCACTCCTAGGTATGGGAGAAGTTCTCTTATGGCGCAATTCAGTTAATGACAATGACAGTAAATCTGTGATCACAGTGGGATTGAGTTGTTGCTTAATCCAATTCATTATTCCGATCATTGGTCCAGTAACTGAATAAAAACATATCGAGAGTAATTGAGGTTGACACTATTTCTATGCCACAGTCTCGTTGAGATAATAGATGAAAAAAAGGATTGGATTGTACGGTAACCATATTGTTGACAAGTAGATGCTTCACTGAATCCGAATCTATCGGGTGTCCATGATGCCTTGCTAGGGGCCAATCTTGGTCTGTGAGTAGTGAGACGATTAATTGGTGTTAATCACGATACTACACACTACCTGTATGATAAGGAGCCTAAGGGTCACACAAAGAAGATAATTTAAGAACTAGTTTATAAGAAGGGTGTTTTCGTCTTTTTAGGCAAAAAGGTATTTTGGTAATCTCACAGTGCAATTAAATTTTCTGAGCTTGTAGCCTTTATTTAATTTGATATAAAACATAAATAAGTGAGATTACGTTTAAATATGTGTTCGCATATATTTAAATAAATTATCATTATTGTTAAATGTTAATATTATATATATATATATATATATATATATATATATTGGAATTAATTGAGATAATAATAATTAAAATTAAAATATCTAAATGGGGACTGTTTGGATATAAGAGGTGTTTGGGTAGGTGCCTAAGCCTATTCCATGATGGAATAGGGCAAATTGTGCACTATATAAATGCAACACTTTTGAATTAAAAAAATGGCAATTCATTCAATCATTAAGATTAAATATTCCAGCCCCCTTTTCTTCTTCCCACGCCAGTTTGCCTTTTGGGTTGAATCAAATATTATTTGATTTCTTCTTGGTTCTTAAGGCTAAAGAGGATCTAGCAAATCCCTCTTTAGTTCCTTGGGGTTATCTTCGTGTGGACTACATTGGTTCGATCCTACCCTTGGGTCAGTAGTGAAATCCATTCAGAGACAAGTTGGAGGAGCCTCCAAACATGCGTATGATTCTTTAACTCTAGATTGAGTTTTCTGCAGATTCTAATATAATGTATAAACTGTAAATTTGTGCCCTGATCTTGGTTCTAAGGAACGATCCATGTTGTAAATAATTTTTGTTTTCCGCTGCCATGACTTGATCGCTTCCTGACAGTGGTATCAGAGCCTAGGATACTAGATTTTACAGTTTTGTGAATGGTTGATTACATGTATTTGATTGTTAACATGTTGCCTTGATGAATTTACACAAAATCTGCCTTGAAACCATGTTTTAAGAAATCAATTTAATTGATTAATTTAATTTGTTGATGATCTGCAAGTTTGGTGTATTGGGTTATGGATTTTTGTTGAAATCAAAAGTTTAGATTGATTACAAAATCTGTTTAGCGTATTTTTGGTAGCTGGTTGAACTGATTAGATGGTACATATCAATGTACGCTTGCTGCGACAATTGCAGTCTAAGGTACGCGTCGACAAAAATCAGCGCTCACCGCGGTGATCGCACAAGATTTTATTGCAGGACTCCTAGGTGACCTACCAATTCCTCTTGGCTTGAGTAAATCGGTTTTAGTTAGGCCATGTACCAGCACGTTTTAATATTTTGTTTAGAATGCATGCTAAGGTTGAATGTTCAATAACATGCCAAACAATGTCATTCTAACAAAGATAATAATCTGGTGAGACATTAAATAACTAAACCCTCAATCAAAGTATATTAAGTCACGTATGCCTTCCATCACCATGGTTTTAATCAAACCACTGTTCATCAGAACCTTGTTCGCCAAAGCAAAGGGTACACTTCTACCAGTGGGAGGTTAAAATTCATTGAAGTTTTCCTTAATGGTGATAGGTCGACTTAAAATGAAGGTTTTGCTTGTTCGCCAAAGCGAAGGTTGATAAACACGTCATAGGCATAGTAGAGAAGTACACATATTATGTGTACATGGTGGCATGTAGTGTCCACTCTACTGATACTGAGAATCACACTTGAGGACGATGGTTGGGGCCATTAGATTGTATGATTGGCTCGTTGGCTTCGTCACATTTGAGGTTGATAGTATGAGCTATCAACTGGTGTGGATTAAGTTTGTTGGCCTACCTAATCAACCCATTTTGGCTTGTTCGCCAAAGCGAAGGTTCGAAATGGACTAGATGGGATCTCGGTCCACTAGGAAAGCCAACGGGCTTTCCCGAGTTAATAAGAAGGGCTATTGACTTGAGGAAAATAGTGGGAGCGATTGTTTAATAAAAGGCCTTATCGAACAAATAATAATAAACACTGTAATAATGGTTATTTATTCTGCACTTGTAGATTCACTTAAAATTGAGAAAAATGATCCCAACATCACTACGACAAATCATCGAATTGGGAGAGAAATGGAATGGTTGGAACTTCGTTGACTGGTATAGAAGTATAAACGATATACTTCAGTCAAGCGATAGATTATACACCATTGGGTATGCTTTGTCACCAGAGCCTGGTGATAGTTCTATTCATGAGACTGGGTATGTATATGTGAAGCATATACATGATGCAAAAGTAGAAATGACAAGATACACTGTGCTTGCATCAATGACACCATTACTATGACAATAGTGCCAGGAAATGGACTTAGCTTCTATTCTTATTTTTCTTCAAAGGAATGAGAAGCATATGGTGTCTTGGTTTCTATTTAGATGCAGGATGGAAGAGGGTACCAAAATTGGCGATCATATACTTAAATTGACCGAGTATATAAACAAGCTTGAGATTTTGGGATGTGGACTTGATGAAGGTTTAGTGATAAACCTCATATTACAGTCTTTGCCAGGTTCTTATTCTCAATTTGTCTATGACTTCATTAAGGATGATAAGAAGAACACCCTTTCCAAGCTTATGGACATGTTGAAGGCTACTAAGTTAGGCATGGAAATGTCAGAAACGTTGGCGTTGGTTGAAGCCAGCTCAAGTGAGAAGGCAAGAGCTCAAAAGTCATTGGAAAGAACTATTGTAGAAAGGAAAGGCGTTTGTCCTCACTGTGGGAATCCCAGACACTAGAGGAAACATTGCAAGGCCTTCCTAGCAAGAAGGAAGAAGAATGTTACTTCTTCGTCAGGTACGTTTTTGAGATCAACTTATCCCGTTAACATCTTGGGTTATTAACACAAGATGTTGTACTCACGTTTGATTGATGTGTAAGGACTACGACAGAGTAGATTGCTAGCTGAGGGAGAGGTAGACATACCAGTTGAAAATGAAGCAAGTCGTGCTGCATTTGCTGTAGGATCTTATTGTCTGATTTTGCCGATGGGCTTGTTTCTTAGAACTCATGGATTATTATGATTTTTCTTCAGTTTCTAGAAATTATATTTCTGTGTCCACTTAGGATAAATAAGAGTATTACTTTACTAATGGATTATTGTTCTTGAATGTAAATAACATTCTTTATGGAACTATCTCATAATAATATGTTCTTAAGATAGACAATAAGGATAATCTCAAAAATAACAACTATGCCAACTGTGGTAAGTTGAGTTGAACCTGAAAGAATGTGGGATAGTATTAAAACTCGCATCTCCATGTACACCCCAGAATAATGGTGTATCTAAAAGAGAAGATTATGACCTAACTTGATATGGTTAGATCCTTGATGAGTTTCTATGATTTTCCCACAAAATTCTAGGGTTGTGCCCTAGAGACTGCAACTCACGTACCAAATCGTGTGCCATCAGGGTCTGTAGATAAGACTCCATATGATCAATGGAGTGGGCGAAAGCCTAACTTGTCTTATCTAAGGATTTGAGTTTGCGAAGCTTATGTCAAGAAATGACTTCGATCAAGTTGGGCCTAAAATCTTGTAAATGTATATTTATGGGTTATCCAAAGGAGACCAAAGGATACAATTTCTACCACCTAGGAGAGCATAAGATCTTTGTTGCTCGTTCTGGTGTTCTTCCTAGAAAAGAAATTTTTTCTAAGAAGTACGAGTGGGAGAAAACTAGAACTCGATGAAGTTCTAGTACCACAAGATACATTAGACAAAGGACGGGTATATGTGCCACAAAAGGTGGTTGAACATCTCTATGAGGTTACTCCACAATTTGTTGATCAAAGTGAACCACCTCAGGTAGCACAAGAGCTACATAGATCTGGGAGAGTACATCATGAGCCCAAGAGATACGGTTATCTCGTGACTCAACATGGTGATGTACTAGTCTACCAAGACGATGAACCTATAACCTACGAAGACACTATATCGAATCCAAATTCTGTTAAATGGCTTGAAGCCATGAAATCTGAGATGAACTCCATGTACCAGAACCAAGTATGGTTTCTAGTGGAACCACTTGAAGGGGTAAAACCCATAGGGTATAAATGGGTCTTCAAGAAAAAGACTGACGTGGATGGCAAGGTGCATACTTATATAGCATGACTGGTTGCCAAAGGATTCAAACAAACTCATGGTATTGACTATGAAGAAACCTTTTCGCTGGTTGCCATGATTAAATCCATCTGGATTATGCCTGCGATTATTGCATATCATGACTATGAGATTTGGCAAATGGATGTCAAAACGGCTTTCCTGAACAGCAACCTTGAAAAGGATGTTTATATGACACAACCTGATGGTTTCGTTCTTAATGGGCAAGCTGATAGGATATGCATGTTGCAGAGATCCATTTATGGACTCAAGCAAGCTTCAAGGAGCTGGAACATTCGTTTCGATAAAGCTGTAAAAGAATTCGGTTTTATCAAGAACGAAGATGAGTCTTGTGTTTACAAGAAAGTGAGTGGGGGCATAGTGGCATTCCTAGTGGTGTATGTCGATGACATACTTCTGATTGGGAATGAAATACGGAACTTGCAGTCGGTAAAGACTTGGTTATCCAAGTGCTTCTCCATGAAGGACTTAAGGGGAATAGCCTACATCCTTGGAATAAAGATCTATTGTGATAGATCGCGTAGGTTGCTTGGCCTAAGTCAAAGTGCATATATTGACAAAGTACTGAAAAGATTCAATATGGAAGAATCTAAGAAGGGATTTCTTTTGACATCACATGGTGTTTATCTCTCTAAGGAAATGTGTCCTAGAACACAAGATGAGAGAGATAGGATGAAGAAGATCCTATGTGCATCAGCAATTGGGTCCATCATGTATGTCATGCTATGTACTCGGATTGATGTCTCATGTGCTTTGAGCAGTTGTAGTTGATATCAATCGGATCTAGGTGAGCGTTATTGGATGGCTGTCAAGAATATTCTTAAGTACCTGAAGAGGACTAAGGATATGTTCTTGGTTTATGGAGGGGAAAATGAGCTCACTGTAAGAGGATACAGTGATGATAGTTTCCAAACGGACAAAGATGATTATCGATCGCAATCAGGGATTGAATATTTTGTCTTAATATAACTACAGTGAGTTGTGAGACTCAAATCGGTATACTGCAGTGAATTCCACAATTGATGCTAAGTATATCGCATTATTTAATGCAGCCGTGTAGGCGGTTTGGGTCAAGAAGTTCATTATTGAACTTGATATGGTTCCAAGCATTGCTGATCCAGTATAGTTCTACTGCGATAACAATGGAGCCATTGTTGTGGCTGAGGAATCATAGTCTCACTAGCAATCCAAACACACACTTAGTTGATTCAATCTGATCTAAGAGATCAATCAGAAAGGGAATGTGCAGATTTGCACAATACCTACTAACCCACTATTGAAGTTTCTGTTGTAGTAGAAGCATGATGGGCACTTAGATCATTCAATGTTGAGTGCATGAATGATTGGCTATAGTGCAAGTGGGAGATTGTTAGAGTGGGTGCCCTAGAGCCAATCAATTATTGTAGAATTGACTCTTTGTAATAATGTTCATTGATTAATAAAAAGGCACTTTATTCTATCTCACGTAAATCATCATTGTATGTATTGATATATGTCCTTAGAATGGTAGAACTGTGATGAGGGTATCAAGTGCTTCAAATCTTGATAGTGAGAACCCTATGAGCACATATGATGGCCATTCTAGAAATGTTCGTAGCCCCAATATTATTTTAAAGTAAGGGCACAGATAATACGGTAAGGCTATCATAGTGTTGAATGACCCTGTCGAAAGGCAGTGACTGATCTCACTTGTCAAGGTTGTTTGGTGACAACCTGGTGCAACACATGGGTGCTTGCTGTAACCAAGTTCAATGGACTGACCCACTAGAGGATTCCATATGGATGGTAACCCTAGTGTCTATAGAACAAATCCTCTAACGAATAGTGGTGCATGTGATCCTTAGACTTGAGATCATCGGAGCGCCTTGTGCATCGATTGGTGTAGTTTGACACTAGCCCGAGACTATGGTAGGTATCAATATGGTAGTGATTGGCTGCATTGAGGAGTGTATCAAGACTACGGTGGATCGACAGAGGATTCATCACTCCCGGGTACGGGAGAAGTTATCTCATGGCGCAATTCAGTTAATGACAATGACAATGACAGTAAATATGTGATCACAGTGAAATTGAGTTGTTGCTCAATCCAATTCATTATTCCAGTCATTGGTTTAGTAACTGAATACAAATATATCGAGAGTAACTGAGGTTGACATTATTTCTATGCCACAGTCTCGTTGAGATAACAGATAATGAAAGGATTGGATTGTACGGTAACCATATCGTTGACAGGTAGCTACTTCGCTGAATTATATGTTAATATTATATATATATATATATATTGAGATAATGATAATTAAAATTAAAATATCTAAATGGGGTTGTTTGGATACAAGGGGTGTTTAGGTTGATGCCCAAGTCTATTCCATGATAGAATAGGGCAAAGTGTGCACTATATAAGTGCAACACTTTTTGAATTAAATAATCAATTCATTCAATCATTAAGATTAAAATATTCTAACCCCCTTTCTCTTCTTCCCATGCCAGTTTGCCTTTTTGCTTGAATCAAATATTATTTGATTCCTTCTTGGTTCTTAAGGCTAAAGAGGATCTACCAAATCTCTCTTTAGTTACTTGGGGTTATCTTCGTGTGGACTATGGTTGGTTCCATCCTACCCTTGGATCGGTAGGAAAACCCATTCGGTGATAAAGTTGGAGAAGCCTCTAAACGTGGGTATCGTTTCTCAACTTTAAATTGATTTTCTACAAATTATAATTTAATATATAAACTGTAAATTTGTACCCTGATCTTGATTCTAAGGAACGATCCATGATGTTTATGTTTGTGTTTCCGTTGCCAAAACTTGATCGTTTCCTAACAGATACTACCACTACTCCAAATGATTACAAAGTTCATCATAAAAAGCAATTTTTTTTTTCCTTTGGGGTTATCACAAAGTTTCATTCGGGATTGTATCAAAAGCAAAGCATAATAACCACCATGCAACAAATACAAAATACAAACCAAAAAAACACACATATAAACTAAACACTTCCTAAAAACAAACACACCAAACAAAAGAAATAGACCATCAACAATACAGCACAAACCAAACTGCCCACTCCCCCAAACTTAAAGAATGCAATGTTCTCAATGCATGAAAAACAAAAACAAAACAGAAAATATGGAAAATAAAATACAGAAACTTCCCTGAAAAAGAAGAGATTTTTTTTTTTTTCACATGGCCACGACTGTGTAAAATGACATGAGGTAGCATGTGTTTTATTATGCTCAAAATTGTCTTCTTCTTCTATCACTTAAGCTTCCCCCAAATTTGTTCATAGTTCCGATGATAACAAAACAAAACAAAATCAAACAACAATAAAATAATTGTAGAAGAGAGAAAAGTGAAAACAAAATTTATAGTTCTAATTTAGAGTCGTTAGCTTGATTTTCTCCGCTTTCTTCATTCATGAAACTAGACAGACGCGGTGTTTGGATCTAACCGTCCTCCAAAATAGTGCTTTAAATAGTGTCCATTAACTTTAAACGTTTCACTTGTCTTTCCATGGTGGATCTCAATTGCTCCAAAAGTTGTTACCTGAATTACCTCAAATGGACCTATCCATCTTGATTTCACCTTTCCTGGGAAAAGAAGAAGACGACTATTGTAAAGAAGAACTTGTTGTCCCGGCTCGAACTCTTTTTTCACAATGTTCCTATCATGCCATCTCTTTGTCTTCTCTTTGTACAAACTAGCACTCTCGTATGCCCAATGACGAAATTCATCTGGCTCACTCACTTGCAAAAGATGTTTAGCACCTGTACTTTGCACATCAAAATTAAAAAATTTAGTAGGCCAATAAGCTTTATGCTTTAATTCTACCAACAGGTGACATGCTTTTCCAAACACTAACCTATAAGGTGACATACCTATAGATGTTTTAAAGGTTGTCCTATATGCCAATAAAGCATCGTCTAACTTTGTCACCCAATCTTTTCTAAAGGCAATAACGGTCTTTTCTAAAATTCATTTTAGCTCTCTATTTGAGACCTCTACTTGACCATTAGTTTGGGCATGGTAAGGAATGGCTACCTTATGTGTGACTCCATATTTCTTTAAGAGTGCATTAAATTAGTGATTACAAAAATGCTTCTATATCTAGTGAAAATATTCCGCCTAAGGAATTTGAGTACTGTTCTAGAATCATTAGTTTTGGTGCAATTGCCTCCACCCATTTAGAAATGTAATCTATTACCACAAATATAAAAGCGTTTCCATACGATGATGGAAATGGTACCATGATATCAATACCCCAAATATAAAAAATTTCACATACCAATATATTATTCAAAGGCATCTTATCTTTCTTATAAATATTACCTATTCTTTGGCAGTGATCACAAGAGGATACATACCTTTGAGCATCCCGAAACACAGTGGGCCAATAAAAACCTGATTGCAACACCTTTGCCGTTGTGCAATTCACCCAAAATGCCCTCCAGTTTCTCTATCATGGCAATGAATCAAAATAGCTCTAATCTCTTCTTCCGACACACATTTTTGAACAACTTGATCTGCACATAGTTTGTACAAGTAAGGGTCTTCCCACAAATAATATTTGACATCAACAAAAATTTTCTTCCTTCGTTGGAATGTAAAATGCTTTGGGATCCGGCCTCCTACAAGAAAATTAGCCAAATCAGCAAACCATGGAGATTTAGAAAAAGAAGAGTTAAGAGATAGAATTCGCTCATCAGGAAATTCTGCACTAATATCTCCCTCTTCAAGGATTGAATTATCTAGTCGGGATAACTGATCAGCAATTTGATTTTTGGTCCCCTTTCGATCTTTAATCTCTAAATCAAACTCTTGAAGTAGAAGGACCCATTTGATAAGGCGTGGTTTGGCGTCCTTCTTAGCAAAGAGATGTCATAGAGCTGCGTGATCTGTGTAGACTATGGATTTCGTGCTTATGAGGTAGGATCTAAACTTCTCGAATGCGAAGACCACTGCTAGTAATTGTTTCTCGGTTGTTGTGTAGTTTAGTTGCGGACCATTTAAGGTATGACTGGCATAAGATATGACCTAAATATTTTGTCTTTCCTTTGACCGAGAGCAGCACCGATGGCATAGTCACTCGCGTCACACATATATTTAAAGGGGTTGTTCTAATCTGGTGCAACCACTATTGGTGCTGTCACTAGCTTCTCCTTCAGCAATTTAAAGGCCTACAAACATGCAGAATCAAAGTTAAATTTTACATCCTTGGCAACAAGATTAGATAGAGGTTTTGCAATTTTTGAAAATCTTTAATAAACTTCTATAAAATCCTGCATGGCCAAGGAAACTTCTGATTGCTCGAACTGTTGTTGGGGGAGGTAATTTTTCAATCACTTCCACTTTTGCTTTATCAACCTCAATCCCTGGCTCAGAGATCTTGTCCAAGCACAATACCTTCTCGTACCATAAAATGGCACTTCTCCCAATTCAGCACAAGATTTGATTCCTCACAACGCTGTAAAACTAACGAAAGATTTTGCAAAAAAGATTCAAAGGTTAGTCCATACAATGTAAAATCATCCATGAAAATTTCTAGAAATTTTTCAATCATGTCAGAGAAAATTGCCATCATGCAACGTTGGAAAGTAGTCGGCATATTGCATAAACCAAATGGCATTCGTCGATAAGCGAGCATGCCATAAGGACAAGTAAATGTTGTTTTCTCTTGGTTCTCTTGAGCAATAGGAATTTGATAATAACCAGAATAGCCATCAAGAAAACAGTAAAATTTATTACCTACTAATCTCTCTAACATCTGATCAATAAATGGCAATGGGAAATGGTCTTTTCTAGTGGCAAAATTTAATCTTCTATAGTCTATACACACACGCCATCCAGTTACCATCCTAGTGGGGATAAACTCATTATTTTCATTCTTCAATACAGTCATTCCCCCTTTCTTAGGCACTATTTGCACAGGACTAACCCAATTACTATCAGAGATTGGATAAATAATACCTGCATCGAGTAATTTTACCACTTCCTTTTGTACCACTTCTTGCATGACAGGATTTAATCTTCATTGTGGTTGTATTGTTGGCTTAAAATTCTCTTCCATGAGGATCTTATGCATGCAGATGAAAGGGCTTATTCCCTTGATATCAGCAATTGTCCATCTCATAGCCTTCTTGTGCTTCCTCAAAATGTCCAGTAGTGACTTCTCCTCTAGATCTGTCAAAGATGCAGAAATAATCACAGGGTAAGTATCTTTATCTAGAAAAGCATATTTTAAATGTGAAGGAAGAGGTTTAAGTTCAAGTTTAGAAGGCTCATTCGGAGTGTTATGCAAATCCTCCTTTAGCTCCATATTATTATAAGTCAGAGATTCATTCTCTAACGCTTCAACTTCTTCTGTCAAGCACGAGTCTTCATCTTTTGTTGTGCTTGACTCCATTAGACATCTCTCCAAAGAATCCTTATGTAAAACTTATTCTCTGTGATCACCTATAATCTCACCAAAACTGTCAAAGAGAAAACAAGATTCAATATAAAATGCAGTAGGATTTTTCATCACTTTATGGACATCAAACACTATTTCTTCATCATTTAGTCTCAAGATTAATTTTCCTTGTTGCACATCTATCAGAGCACGAGCTATCACCAAAAATGGACGTCCCAAAATTAGAGGCACCTCCCGGTCCTCCTCCATATCAAGAACTACGAAGTCCACCGGTAAGATATTTGTCAACCTTTAACAAAATGTCTTCAACAATGCCTTTAGGTTGTTTGATTGATCTATCAGCAAGCTGGAATGACATGTTTGCCTCTTTCACTTCGCCAAGTCCTAGCTTCTTGAAAATTGATAAAGGCATTAAATTAACATTAGCACCTAAATCACAGAATGCTTTATCAAAGAATGAATCTTCTAATGCACAAGGTATAGTAAAACTCCCTGGATCTCTCAGTTTAAGAGGTAATTTATTTTGTAGAATGGCACTACATTTTTCAGTGAGCATAACTGTCCCATACTCCTCGATCTTCCGCTTGTTAGAAAGGATGTCTTTTAAGAACTTTGCATAGCAAGGCATCTCTGCTAAGGCTTCAGCAAATGGAATATTTATTTGCAATTTCTTAAAGACCTCTAAAAACTTTAAAAATTGTTGATCTAGTTTATCGTTTCTAATTCTATCGGGATAAGGAAATTTAGATGCATCTTTTTCAACAGCAACAAAATCATAATTTGATATACCTTTTCCTTTACCTCTTGCAATTTCTGTTACCTTAGTCTCTATCTCTTTTTCTGAATTCACTTTCTTTTCTTCAATAGAGACTGATAACTCAGCTTCACTTTCCACCTTCTTTTGTGATGCTTCTTCACCAATCACCTTTCCATCCCTCAAGGTTATGGCCTTACATTGCTCCTTTGGGTTCTTTTCTGTGTCACTTGGTAAATGTCCTTGTTGTCTACCTGAAATGATATTGGCCTACTGGCTAGTTTAAACTTCTAAATTCTTGATGGAAGCCTCTTGATTCTGAATGCTTGTCTCTATAGTACTCAAGAACTTTGCCATCATCTCCTCTAAATTTGATTTCTTCCTTTGAGATTGAAAACCTGGCGGTGGAGGTTTCACTTGATTGTTGTTACTTTAAGAGAAATTTGGGTGATTCCTCCATCCTGGATTATATGTTTCAATGTATGAATTATTATTAGGCTTGCAAAAATTTGAAACATAGTTAGCTTGATCAGGCATAGAATTAATAGCAAACATGTTACCTGATTGACACTCATGGTTAGGGAGATCTTTGCCACACATAGAAGCAACTATTGCAAGTGTTTACATTTGAAGTCCATCAATCTTCTTATTTAACACCTGCATTTGTGCTGCTAAAGCCGTGATAGCATCTATGTTATGAACACCCGACATTCTTCTCACAGGCAACCTCTCTATCAGCCATTGATAAGAGTTTGAAGCCATTTCCTCTAGTAATTCATAAGCTTATTCTGGTGTCTTCTTACCTAAAGTACCACCTGTAGCAGCATTGATCATATTCCAAACTTCACTATTAAGAACATTATAGAATGTTTGGACTTATAGCCAAACCGGTAATTCATGGCGGGAACATCTCCGGAGCATGTCCTTGAACCTTTCCCATGCTTCGTATAATGATCCTGTATCCACCTGCACAAACATAGTAATATCATTACGTAACTGTGTAGTCTTTGCAGGAGGAAAATACCTACTCATGAATTTTTTTGTCATCTGCTCCCAGGTTGTAATTGAGCCTGCTGATAATGAGGTCAACCAACTCTTAACTTTGTCTCATAATGAAAATGGAAAAAATCTTAGTCTTATAGCTTCATCGGAAACTCCATTGTGCTTCAAAGTATCACAAATCTCAAGGAAGTTTGTAATATGTAAGTTGGGATCTTCATGTGTCAAACCACCAAACTGCACTGACTACTAAATCATCTGGATGATTGCTGGCTTTATCTCAAAGGTGTTGGCATTGATCACTGGTCATCGAATGCTCGATGTCGCTCCATTTAGAGATGGGGTAGAGAACTCATTTAGTGTACGAGTTGTTGGTGGTGTTCCAATATTTGGGTTATCGTGATCACCCATGATCTCCCTTTTGATTGCTCTCTTTCTTGCATGAAAAGTGCGCTTTATCTTAGGATCAAATGCTAGTAAAATCTTTCCAGAGGCTCTAGTCATACACTAGCAGAAACACCTATTGGTTTCCAATAAAAACAAACAAAATAAAAAAAATCTCAAAGTAACAGGCAATCTTAAAATAATCACAAACAATCTAATGACCTCTCAGCAACGGCGCCTAAAACTTGATGCGACTAAATCAACCCTAGCAAGTGCACTAGTTATGTTCAAGTAATAAAGTGATGAGTTTGAGAATCGTCCCATAGAGACAGAGATCAAAGAAAATATTCATAATTACCTAAAACTGCCTACACGTTATTTGAGAAAACAAAATTTTAGTGTAGAAGTATGGATTAAAAATAAGTAAATTAAAAAAATAACCAATGTGAAGAACTTTGCAGTATTAATGAAGTTATGGTAAATATTTCCCCCTAATTATGCTTGACAACTACTCTTAATACCTGTTTATGCTATGAATTGGTAGGATTCTTCTAAAGCCAATTATCCTTATTCAGGCATAATATTCAACTTAATACAGATCCCTATTCGGTTACTCTAAAATTAAGAAACATAAATTCATCAATCTCTTACGACTACTTTGTAAAGCCCACATGGAGGCACGTAATTTAATTCATGCTCTTATACCTTAGTTGATTTTTGCTAAGGTTATTTTAAGGAAAATGTGAAGAAAATGCCTTAAACTTGCATTAAGGGTAAAATGGTCTTTTCATTCAAAATTAGTTGAAAAAGTGAGGAGTGAAAAGAGATAGAATTTCATGGAGAATGCAATAAAAATGAGGGCATTATGGTAATTGGCTAAGGGACATAGATGGAATTTTAAAGAAAGTTGCAAGGGCAAACATGGGGAAACTACATTATATCTATTATATATATATATATATATATATCTATATATATATATATATATATTTATGTTATATTTTTATGTTATATCAAATTGAAGAGTGAAACCCTAGCCACTCTTATCCATTTTCATGCCACTTTCACCTCCATATTCTCTCAAATTCTTCAATTCTTCTTCAAAAGAAATTCATAGGTTTTGCATATTTTTGAGTGGATTGAACAAGCAACTTTAGGTCAGATCCTTGCACTAAGAAGTGCTTTTTCATTTTTAAAGTGTTGAATTTTGAAGGTTTATGCTCATAGGATTTAAGAGGAACAGAGTTTGAGCAAAGAAGATTCTTAAAGGGTTGAATTTGCTCATATCAAAGGTAAGTAAATCCTACCCTAAGTATGATTTAAGTTATGTTGTGTAGAGAATTTTCTTTATGCATATATATGTGTTATATGTATAATTGTTGATGGATTTGGTGTTGAATAATAATTAGAACCTATCCATGAGAAGTTGGGTTGGTGTATGTGATACTTGATGAATGTTTGGTTGAGATTTGAAAGAGTTGAAGTGAAAATTTTGAAGTGTGTATTTTGGGCAGATTTGGCGTTAATTATGGAGGAGTTTATTCCAAATATTTGGTGGCCTAAAATAGAGATAGAAGTGTAGCCAAATTAGTGTTGATTTGCACACATGAGTTGTTTGATGAAATGCCAGAGAGAAGTGCATGTATGAGTATGATTATGTATTACTTTGGGATGAGTTTGTAGATGGTAGAGAATGATATGTTTGCATTCCATAATGCATAATTGCATTAAACGTGTGAATTTAGAAAGAATTATAAGCATTAAACCATCTACATGCATACATATTCATAAGAGCATGAAAAAGCACTAAAATATGTTAAAGAGAAAATGGAAAGAAATGAGAATATTAAAGATATTCAAATCTGAATTTTTAGTTAAAGAAGTGTAAAAAGATAAAAAGAAGAGAAGGTTGTTGTGATGGGAAGCCGTGAGTGACATAGTTCCACATGCACGCCGTCTTTAGTGAGCAGCCTCAGAATTCAGAAAGAAGAATTGTACAGTCCGTTAGAAGTGCATGTGGATGAGGACTGTACCCAGAATTATAGAATTCACTCACATGGCTAAGACTCCAAATCCATGCCTCAACCAAGTCCGATCGGCAAGAAAAGAAAAGAAAGAAAGAAAGAATAGAAAGAATAAAAAGAAAGAATGGAAAGAAAGAAAGAAATAAAGATAAAGAAACAGAAAACAGAATAAGAAAAATAGAAAAGAAAATGCATACTTTATGCATTTGTGCATTTGCATCATGAATATGCATAATACCATGCTCATTATCATGAGTAGTAAAAAATTAGAAAACATAGAGAAAAACAGAGAGCAAAATAGAGAAAGAATGAGAAAGAACAAAGAAAGAATAGAGAATAATCGGGAAATGTGATGTAAGGAAAGAAAATTCGGAAGTTAAGCAACGGAGGGAGAAGGGTAGCATAGCGGGTTTACTTACTGAGCAATTAGTGCTCAATCCATTGTTTTCAATGTTTTTGCAGGTAATAGGTGAGTTGCGGTCGCTCGGAACGTCACGCATTGGAAGGGTTGGGCTACACTGTGAAGTTGCTATTTTGAGTATATTTTGTAAATATTTGTATATAAAGAAAAATTAAATATGGGCCCATACTTTATTACTTGTTTATATGTGTACTTTCATATATATGTTTTCATGATTATTTTACGAGTATACTAGCTACAAAGAAAGTATTACATTTTTGGTATCAGAGCAAAGATTTTGGGTTTGACAGTATGCCCCTCCTGCCACGTTGATGTCCCGTAGCCGACCGCTATAAGTTATTTCTTTCCTTACTTGTAGTAGATGAGTTAATTGAGTTGACTAAAAGTGTTGGTTTATGTAGATGAGACGTAGAACCCGAGGAAGCAGTAGGAAGGAAATGAGCACGGGTGAACCTTCCAGCCCTCCAGAATCTACTCCCCCTATCCTCGATGAAGCGAATATTCATAATATTATACAGCAAGTCTTGGCAGAAAATCAGGGAGGCTCCGTACCGGAGAGAGTTGAGACCTTGGTTATTGTACCGACCCCTAGAGAGGAGAGAGAGAGGCCAGTACCCCCAGTAGTGCAAAATCATATTGAGCCGATTTATGGGTTGCCTAGTCAACACCAGCCATCAGAATTTAGGGATACTGTGGACCTAATAGTGGCAGATGAGTGGTTTAGATCAGTGGAGCGTACGACAGCACTTTTCCCTATGGCAAACTGGGAGAAGATTCAGTATGCCAGTTTCTTATTTAGGGGTGATGCCCGTATATAGTGGGAATTGATGGAGGATACTCATGATATAGCCTTGATGAACTGTGGAGATTTCAGAAGATTGTTTGAGGCAGAATATAGAATAGTTGATCAACTCAGTGAAAAGATTTAGGAGTTTATTAGTTTGCAACAGGCAGCTAATTCAGAGAAAGAATATTAAGTGAAATTCAATTCCCTGGCAAGGTTTGCACGCAGGAGTAGTGAGTACACCAAAGTTGAAGAGAGATAAGTTCATGCATGGGCTGAAACCAGAAATAGTAGTGAAGCTTTGGAATGAGCTTTACGGGTAGAAATATTTGTGAATAAGCTAACCCCAGCAACTCCATCAGTAGTAGGCCCCAGTGTTCCACCTCCCGCTCCACAGAGAGATAGAGTTGATGCCCCCACTAATAGAGAGGTGAGAAATAAGAAAAAGTTTCAACCCAAGAAGAACATGAGGGATTGGCAGAATAAAAAGCAGAGAACCAGTGAAGTTCCCTGGTGCCAGAAGTGTGGAAGAAATCATTTTGGGGAGTGCCTTAGAGATTTGGGCCGAAATGTATGCTATAGATACTGGCAGCTAGGGCATATGATGAAAGATTGTAAAGCCCCTCCTGCACCCGCAGTGTAGACACCTAGAGGTACCAATGCTCGAGTGTTTACAGTAGCCTAGAGTAAAGCTGAAGCTAACCCATCCACAATTACTGGTAAGTTATTATTTCATTCAGTTCCCCTTTATGCATTAATTGATTCTAGAGCTACACATTCATTTACTACACATGGGATTTTAGAGAGATTAGGGTTAAAACCTATTAGAGTGGATTGTCCTATTAAGATAGAGTTACCAAATGGTGTTAGTCTAGTAACTCAAGAGATGCTTCTAAGGGAGTCCGTAGTGATCCACGGAAGGGAGTTGTCAGTTGATTTGATAGTGTTTGATATGCCTGATTTTGATGTTATTTTAGGCATGAATTTCCTAGGGAGATTTGGAGTAGAAATTGATTGTTGGAAAAAGAAAGCAAGATTTAATCTAGATGATGGAGATAAGTTTAATTTTGGCTAGGGTCACCAGCTTAGTATGTTAATTAGCAGTGTAAAGGCCAGAAAGATGTTAAGAAAAGGGTGCTCAGGGTATATTGCTCATGTAGTGCACAGTAGTGATGTCCCACAACCAGAGATTCAAAAGGTGCCAGTAGTTCGGGAGGAGTTTTTAGATGTATTTTCGAAAGATTTGCTGGGTTTACCTCCGGAAAGAGAAGTAGAATTCAGTATTGAACTAGCACCAGAGACTAGGGGTGTTCAAAAGCGGTTAACCGGTTTTGAACCGAATCGATTTTTGATAATCCGAGGATTATACTATTTTATTTAGACTTTTTAACCGGATTTTGGATACTTCTTAGATCGTTTATGCTTGAATTGCTACTTAATTTCACATATTTTCTATTTCAGGCCAAAACGTGTATTTTGAGCGAATAATGAGCGGATTGGAGTTTCTAGACCCAGAAGCAAGCGAATCTCAGAATTTGGGAAAGTTCTGAAGTTGAGTTGAAGCACTATGAAGCTTGTTCCCATGGCAAAGCATCGAAGATCGAAGATTCAAGCAAGGAAGCAAGCGGAAGGCAATTCTATAAATTTAGAATTTTTCAGGATGGTTCACCATGACGAAGTTTATTCTTCGCCACGGCAAGATAAGCTAGGCACGAGATTCACTTTAGCTCCTCGCCGTGGCGAAGTCTGTGAAATTTTGTTTTCTCCAAAAGGCACAGTTTTATTTTAGGAAAGGTTTTAGGTTTTGGACGAACTATATAAGAGAAACCTTGCCATTTTGAGGGGGGTTCGTCTGTGTTCGCCTGGTTTTCGTTTGGTTTAGAGTAGCTTTTACATTTGGAGAGAAGATTTGAGCTTTAATCTTGTGGATTCTTCAACTAGGGGAGATCTCCACTCTTTTCTCTTTGTTTCAATATGTTGACTGCTATGTTTACTTTTTTTTCTTGCTATTTGTGTTAATTTAGTTATGAACTAACCCATTTTGGGTTAGGGTTTTGATGTAATTCAGATATCTATGGATTAATCAATTGATTATTGTTGCTTTTATATTCTATTGCATAGATTGTATAATTATTCTGATTTTTATTGATTTTACTTGTTGAACATAATGAGATTGAGAAATGAATCATGTTGAGCTTCTTAGGTAATCACCATTGTTATTTTGAATGCTAGAGATAGATTTGAGAAACAATGAAATCAATGTAGTATTCCATTAGCTTAATGAACTTGGATTTGTTAATCTTCAATTTGTTGGGTGCGGAAGATTTATAGGGAAAAGTAGGAATTCATAGCTTGAGAAGGTATGTTTTACAACTTAAGGAATTCGATTTACAATCCGTGCATGTGAGTGTAAAAGTAGCATAATTTGTAGAATTAATCCATAGGATCCTAATAAAGTCAAAACCCTAACCATTTGCTTTATGTGATATTACTCTTGCTTTAAATTTTGCTTTCATTAATTAGTTATTGAATTACATAGTAGATTTTGCTTTCAGTTTAGTTTTATATTCTCCCATAAATCCAAACACGCTCGATTTCTCCAACTTGAGAACAAATAGGAAAATCAGTGCTTAGCAATCAATGCTCGTGGGAACGATACTCAGTCATCACTTTATTACTTTGTGCAACTAGTGCACTTGCTATATTTGCATGTTGTAGTAACAACGCATCAAGTTTTTGGCACCGTTGCCGAGGATTGATTTTTGTGTTAACATTGAAATTTTCTTGAGTTAGCTAGATTGGAGTTTTATTTTGTTTTAATTGTTTATTAGTTACTTTTTGTTGTTCTTTTATGTTAGCTAGTGATCTCATATTTTCTCTTGTTCTATGTAGTTTATGCGAAGAGCGAGATGTCAGCCAGTTTTTGCTATAGATCTAGAGATTGAAAGAACCACAAGAAGACTTAACAGAGAGAGAAAAGAACGAGAGGCCATAACTGTTGAGGTGGCAAAAAATAGAACATTGAGGGAATTCTCAGTTCCCTTAGTTGATGGCAATGGGTCAAGTATTACTAGACCAGCAGTACAAGCCAACACTTTCAAAATAAAGCCGGCAATCATCCAGATGATCCAGCAGTCGGTACAGTTTAAGGGAGATATGAAGGAAGATCCAAATTTGCACATTGCAAATTTTTTGGAGATTTGCGATCCTTTCAATTCAAACGGAGTGTTAGATGACACCATCAGATTGAGATTGTTCCCTTTCTCATTGAGGGACAACGCAAAGGCATGGTTAGTGGCACTACCACCAGGTACGATCACTACATGGAATGAATTAGCACAGAAGTTCCTGGCCAAGTTCTTTCCTGCAGCAAAATCTACGAAGATGAGAAATGATATCATATCTTTTCTACAAGAAGAGTTTGAATCATTATATGAGGCTTGGGAAAGATACAAGGAACTACTGAGGAGGTGTCCGCACCATGGGTTGCCAGTTTGGATGCAAGTCTAAACGTTTTACAATGGATTGATGGTTAATGTGCAAACCATGGTGGATGCAACATCAGAAGGAGTGGTGCAAAATAAGACACCAGAAGAAGCTCATGAGTTGCTTGAGGTTTTGGCAAGTAACAATTATCAAAAACCGAATGAGAGGATACAGTCGAAGAAATCTATAGGTCTTCATGAAGTTGATGCATACACGGCTATTTCAGCCCAACGTACAGCACTTCAGACACAATTGGGAAGTATACAGGTAAATTCTATTCAAGCACCTCAACTAACTTGTGAATTTTTGCAGGTGGTCATGTGAGCAATGAATGCCAAGTGGGGAACACGTTTGCTTCAGCGTCTTCATCAGCAGAACAGGTTAACTACTTGGCAGGAAATCAGAGGCAACCGAACAATCCATAGTCCAACACATATAATCTTGGTTGGAGGAATCATCCGAACCTATCTTAGGGCAATCAGAATCAACAGAATCAGCAAAACAATCAATGGAACCAAAGAACGATGCCAAACAACCAAGCAGGGGTGAACAATGAACCAGGAGAGCAAAGATTGACAAAACTGGAGGATATGTTTGGAAAGTTTATGCAAGAGACCACAGGTTTCATGAATGAGACAAGAACAAATTTTAGAAACCAAGGGAAAGAGAAGGAAGATTCAGATGAAGAAGTAGATGAAGAGATCATTGTTGAAGAAAAACCAACCAGTCTTGGGAAAGATAAACAAAAGCAAAGGAAAGAGAAATCGCCAATTTCTGAGAAACCACCAGGATTAGCACATCACAGTCTTCCGGTGCCTTTTCCTCAGAGGGTAAGAAAAGAAAATCAGGATAAGCTGTTCCTTAAATTTCTTGAGGTATTTAAAAAACTGCATATTAACATTCCTTTTGCAGATGCCTTGCATCAGATGCCAAACTACGCGAAATTTCTCAAGGACATTCTGTCAAATAAAAGGAAGTTGGAAGAAAAGGAAACCGTGATGCTTGATGCGTGTTTCTTACAACATGCAAAAATAGCAAGTGCACTAGTCGCTCAAGTAATAAAATGATGAGTAGGATATCGTTCCCACGAGGATTGTTAGCAAAGCACTAAGTTTCCTAATGCTATCAAGTTGAAGCAATCGAATTCTTTGGATTGGTGGGAGCAACTTTTAATTAAAAACAACAATGAAATTAAACAAAGAATTAAAACTTAATTAAGAAAGCAAAATGAAACACGGAATATCAATTCAAGCAAAACGGGTAGGGTTTTGACTTCGTTTGGATTTTTATGGGTTAAACCTAAAAATTACACTATATTCACATTTATGCGCAATGGTTGTAAATCGAATTCACTAATATGTTAAACATACCCTCTCGGGCTATGTTTTCTTATTCATCCTTATTAACCTTCCACACCCAACAAATTGAAGGTTCATAATTCTAAACTCATTAAGCATAAGAATCCTAATATGATTTCATTAATTCTTGAATCTATCTCTAGCATCCAATACTATAATGGTGATTACCCAAGAAGCCTAACATGAATTATTTCTCAATCTCATCATGTTCATCACATACAGCATTCAAAATCAGAGTAACACACAACCAAAGCATATTCATATGAAAATAACACAATCAAACACTTAACCCATTTAAAATCCAAACTACCATCGAAACCCTAACCCAAAATAGATTAGTTCATAGCTAAATCAACAATACAAAAACGAAAAATGGAAATAAACAAGTTCAACATAATGAAACTGGGATGAAAGATAAGAAATCTCACCAAAAGATGAATCCTTTAGTCAAATCCGAATCTTCTCCCTTTAACAAACCAAAAAGCTCAAAGTTTTACTCCTAAAAATGTAAAAATAGCTAACCCTAAAAAGATGAAGACCCCTGGGAAAAAGGCTAAGTTTTTCTTTTATACTTAGTCCAAATAACCCAGCCAAAACATGCACAACACGAAACTGTGCGTTTAACAAAACTGAATAAAATGACTGTCGCCGCGATGAAGAATGAAGAAATCCAAATCGTCCCTGGCTTACTTTGCCGCGGCGAAGACAATTCCTTCGCCGGGGCAAAGCTCCTTGAAAAGTTCTAAAATTACAAAACTGCCACTTTGCTTGCTTCTTCGTTCGATTCTTCGATTCTCGGTGCTCTTCCTTGGGAACAAGCTTCATCGTGCTTTATCCTGCTCCGGAACTCTCCTATCTTCTGAGATCCGCTAATTTCTGAGTCAAAATTATCCAATTTTGTCCTTATTTGCTCAAAATGTCCATTTTAACCTGAAACACGAAAAGTAAAGAATTAAGAAACAATTCAGGTCAAAATGCACTAGAAAGTACCTGAAATCCGACAAAAAGATCTAATAAAAACTGTATAATTTACAGATTATCAATGCTTACGGAGGAGTGCAGTGCCATTCTACAAAAAAAGCTGCCACCGAAACTCAAGGATCAAAGGAGTTTTACTATCCCTTGTGTTATTGGAAATATCGCCTTTGATAGAGTTTTGCGTGATTTGGGTGCAAGTATAAATCTTATGCCTTTTCTTGTTTTCAGGAAACTAGGAATTGGTGAAGTAAAATCGACAACCATGTGCTTCCAGCTTGCAGATAGATCCATCAAGCATTCAAGGGGCATTGTTGAAGATGCGTTGGTTAAGGTGGACAAATTTATTTTTCTGGCAAATTTCTTTGTGTTGGATATGGAAGAAGACAATGAGAATCCTCTTATCCTGGGATGACCATTTTTGGCTACCGAAAAAGCCTTAATCGACGTACAAGAAGGGAAGTTGATCATGTGGATGCAAGATGAAGAAGTGACATTTAATGTCCTTGAGTTGATGAAAGTTCCACTGAAGCGAGAGTCATGTTTAAAAATTGACTCAGTGGATCAGTCAATAATGGAAACCTCCCAACTTGACAATTGTAATCCACAAATTAAGGGATGCATGGTCAAGTCGAATCAAATCGAGGATGGGGACCATAACCCAGAAGGTTACACTACATTCCAAGATGGATCAAGATCGAGCACGTATCTTTCCAAGAGACGGATTTTTCAGTTCAAAAATCATCAAAAAGCGAAGCTTCATTACAAGGAAAATGTTTGGGAGATGATATATTTGGACAGTCCGGATTGACATGAGGACTTGAGAAAGTCGAGCTTCCAACTATAAACAAGCGCTTCTTGGGAGGCAACCCAAGTGTTTTAATTTGTTTGTCATTTCTTTATTGTTTTGAATTTGTTCAGTTGTCTCATGATTTAGAATGATTTTGATTTCGTGTGTTTTTGGGTGTTCCAGGTGAATTATCGTATTAAGGCGAAAAAAGGAAAATTTTTCAGACTTCGCCGTGGTGAAGATTGTTCTTTGCCGAGGAGACGTGCTCTCTGGAATTTTTTGTCACGGCAAAAAGGGTTTAGTGAAATTGAACTAAGGGAATTTCACCGCGACGAAGTGCATTTTTTGCCGCGGCGCTGTAGGCTTTGGAATTTTTCGCCGCGGCAAAAAAAATTTCTTCGC
The DNA here is from genome assembly GCF_008641045.1 of Pistacia vera. NCBI lineage: Eukaryota > Viridiplantae > Streptophyta > Magnoliopsida > Sapindales > Anacardiaceae > Pistacia > Pistacia vera. The sequence goes on along the minus strand of NW_022195170.1, from coordinate 224,531 downwards.
CATGGTATCGACTAGGTTTGAAATTTTACATGGAACGAAGAACTTCGCCATGGCAAAAACTGCTTTATATAAATAAGTTCATCGCGACTCTTCATTTTCGCGAAAATGTTCAAAACGCATCCGAGAGCCAAAAACAGTTCAACCTTCAATCCAAAGCTTCTCCAGTGAATTTCCATCACTTTTCCTCACTCCTTAACCCTCACAAACACCAAAACAACTTATTTTAGCAAAGATTTGTGCAAAATTTGAGGAAATTTTTGGAAACCCTTGGTTTTCAAAAATTGGGGATCTTGCAATCTGGGCCGCAATTGGTGAAATTGGTGGTGCATCCAATTTGAGAAGGGTAAGATTTTTAGTTCTCCAACATCTAAATTGCTTAATTTCGATTGTAATGCCTTAAGTTTGAGATATTACTTGAATGAGTTGATTTGTGGATTTCTGAGATTGTTTGTGGGTTGATTTTGATTAAAGAAGTATAGATTTTGATTTGTGTGGTGTTGAGGAGGTTGGGTGTTCAAATTGGGAGTGTTTTGTGGAGTTTGGAAAAAGAGTGAATTTGGGGGTCTAGGTGCAAAAATTTCAAAAATTTGGTGTATTTGCAGCATTGATTGTGGTCGGTAGAAAGGGTATTTAGAGTTGAATTGTCTGGTTAGAATCTTAGTTTGGGGGTACATTAGAGTTGTTGAAAATGCTGCTCAAAGTACCTTCCAAGGGTAAAGGAAAAGGAAAAAAAAGTAGACAATAGATTTGTTAGTGACAAGGCTCGGCAACGATATGAAGGAGCAATCAAAGGAAAGATAAGGGGTTTATTGCCAAGTGGGGATTGACCACTGTCTATGCTGAAAATTGGAGTCGAGGGAGAAAGTGGGAGTCATTTGTGAGTGAACCCGGACATGCGGCCATAGAGCCGATAGTGAGAGAGTTTTACGCCAACCTTCTTGACTGTGATCCTGGGCATGCATTTGTGAGGGGCACTGATGTGCCAATTGATGTGAAAGTCATCAACGATTTTTACAACTTGCCTTCGATTGACCATGATGAGTATCTGGAATTTAAGAAGAAAAAATTTAAGGAGGATGAGATACTTAAGGTCATAGCAAAACCGGATACTCCTTGGGAGGTTTCGAAGAAGGGAAATAAGAGCATCAAGGGAACTAATCTGATACCGATGGCTAGGTTGTGGCAATACTTTGTGCGTGCGAGGATGATACTGGAGACACATTATAGTTCAGTAACTTTTGATAGGGCGGTATTGCTTTATTCCATTGCCACTGGAGAAAGAATGGATGTGGGGAATATTATCATGACGAGTATACAGAATCCAGCCCAACCAGGGCGAGAGAGCTTCCCCTTCCCACATCTCATCACCGAGCTGTGCACTCGAGTAGAAGTAGAGAAGACGGATGATGAACCACTTATCCATCCTGCCCCAGTTCTCGACAGCGCCTACTATCGGAAGCTACTTGGGTGTACTCCTATAGAAGAACCTAGCTCCGAAACAAAAAAACAAAGAACCACAGAAGCTGCCACATCATCCAATTCAACATCCATAGTAAGGAGCTGCTGCAGCAGATGTTGGGTAAGATGAAACAGATGGAACGACGTCAAGATTGGCTGGCAGAGCAGACCCAAATGATGTATGATATGCAGCACAACTGCTGCACCAAGCTCGACATTGATACTTCGAGCTTCCAATGGGAAGACTAGGATTCCGAGGAATGGATGGGCTCCGAAGAAGATGAAGACACCGAAGAAGAGGAGGAGGCTGAAGAATGAAACCTGAGCACCTATTTTGTAGTTTATTTTTATTTTCAGTTGTATTGTCTTTTATTTTGTACATTGAACCTAATTTTTCTTTTTGTTTGAATTGTTTAATTTTGTTTGAACTTCTTAGTAGTCGTGAGGGCGAGATTAGGATTGTAATATTTTCATATTAGTCAGTGAAATTTTCTAACACAGTGGACACCACAGAATTTCAATTGTTTTACAGATTATGGTGATGAGAAAGCCAAGGAACGCGTGTGCATGCTGTTGAGCGAAACTCTGACTTCACGGATTATTCAGGAACTATCTCGTATCTTCGTAAATTCTGTTTTTCTATTCCTAAATTGTGCATAATGTAACATTGGGGACAATGTCATCTTTAGTTTGGGGGTAGGAAAAATTTGAACAAATTTTTTATTTATGTTCAATTGTTTTCATGTTTTGTTGTGTTATGCCAATGATGAATTACATAAGTCTATGATGAGAATAAGAGTGTTGGGATTTTATTGTTGAAAAATTTTAAGCATTGCTTCAAGTTTATATTGGTTGACTGAATTTAGCTTGAGGTTTGTTGAGTGGTTCAACCACCATTTTCATTATTTTGACATGCTTAGATTCATTTTATGCGGTTAGGTGAAGTCTTGATAATGTTGGTGGACTCTAGAACCTAGTTGAGAAGTGCTTGAGGCAAAATTCTAGGAATAGGCATTATTAAGGAAGTGATTTAGGCAGTTTTTCAGAACGTTTGAGCCTTTCCAGCCGACCATGAATTTTATCCCTAGTTACCCATTTGAGCCTTATGAAATCATCGTTGTCTTATTTTTCTTGTGCAACCAATAATGCCCAAACCTTACACCCTAAACACGCCGACAACCTTTAAGAGAATTTTGAACCTAATGCAAACACTAAGATTTTGTAGAGTTGAGAGAGGTGCTTACGAACTAAACGATTAGTTTGGGGGTTGTGAGAAGGGCAAGAAGAATAAGAGGGTAATTAACCTCGATAACACTATTGTTGCTTTTAAAAATAAATAAATAAATAATTAGAGAATTTGAGAATTGCAATTCAAAAGCAAAAATAAGAAGTGCACATGTTTGAGGGTTATAAAATGGTTGACATCTTGAGTGGTGGTTGAGAAAGAAAGTGGAAGTTGATGTAATTCTGAGTGTTTGCTTAAAGGAAACCGAGTTCTCTGGCTTTGTTTATCCTTTCCTTTTCTTTGAAGCCCACTAACCGAGCCTAACGTTACAAGCCTATAAAGACCTTTTGATCTTTAGTAGTGTCTAATCCTCATTAGTGGAGAGTAGTTCGATACTTAGGCTTATGGAGTCCGCCGCCATTTGATAAACTTTGCTTTTCTGCATAAAATAATCCGGGAAGTCGGAATGTGGATTGAAGTGGGGATCACCTACTCAGGGGACCAATAGAGAAAGATAGTTAATGCAACTTGTAACTTCTTGGAGTGTTGAACATTTTCTAGTAATAATTTTTCAACAATCTTTGAGACTTGTATAAATTCTAGGCAATTCGTTGTATTGAGTTTGAGTCTAATGTTTCTTATTTCATTTTCGATTGTGTTGTTTTTGTGTTTTTGTTTGTTAGTCATTTTTCGTGTAGTCGTGTTTTGTACCTGATGCTCGGGGATGAGCATGTCTTTAGTTTGGGGGTATTTGATAATCCGAGGATTATACTGTTTTGTTTAGACTTTTTAACCAGATTTTGGATACTTCTTAGTTCTTTTATGCCTGAATTGCTACTTAGTTTCACATATTTTCTATTTCAGGCCAAAACGTGTATTTTGAGCGAATAATCCATAGGATCCTAATAAAGACAAAACCCTAACCGTTTGCTTTATTTGATATTACTCTTACTTTAAATTTTGCTTTCATTAATTAGTTATTGAATTACATAGTAGATTTTGCTTTCAGTTTAGTTTTATATTCTCCCATAAATCCAAACACTTTCGGTTTCTCCAACTTGAGAACAAATAGGAAAATCAGTGCTTAACAATCAATCCTCGTGGGAACGATACACACTCATTACTTTATTACTTTGTGCGACTAATGCACTTGCTATATTTGCTTGTTGTAGTAACAATGCATCAGCTTTTTGGTTCGGAAAGATTCTCGAACCAAAACCGAACCGATTTGGAGGCAAAACCGATTTTTCTGTTCCTTTTTTTTTATAAAACTTATTTTTTTAAAATTTTTTCCTAAATTAACTTGTAAATATAAATAATACATATCCAAATAAAAATTAAACGTTCATAGATATCAATTGACATTACTAACAATACATTAAAAATATTATTATTTTTTTATTTAATAGATAATATATTATATTATTATTTTTTATTTAATATATAATTTTTATTTTCAGTAGCCGAACCGAAAATTCGGTTTTTTGAATTTTTTGAACCATAACCTAACCATCTTTTCGGTTAACCAGTTTTCTGGTTCGGTTACTGGTTTGGTTCGATTTTTGCATTTTTTTTAACACCCCTACCAGGTACCGCACCAGTTTCTAAAGCCCCTTACCGGATGGCCCCAGCCAAGCTTTAGGAATTGAAAAAGCAGCTTCAAGAACTCTTAGACAAGGGTTTTATTCGACCTAGCCATTCTCCCGAGGGTGCTCCAATTTTGTTTGTGAAAAAGAAAGATGGATCTCTACAGATGTGTATAGATTACAGAGAGTTAAATAAAGTGACAGTGAAGAATAAATACCCGTTACCTCGCATAGATGATTTGTTTGATCAGTTGAAAGGAGCAACAGTGTTTTCAAAGATTGATTTGAGGTCGAGTTATCACCAAGTAAGGGTTGCAGAGCAGGATATTGCCAAGACTGCTTTTCAAACCAGATATGGGTATTATGAGTTTATAGTGATGCCTTTTGGATTAACCAATGCCCCAGCAATCTTTATGGACTTAATGAACAAGGTGTTTCAGGATTGTCTTGATCGATTCACAGCGGTGTTTATTGATGATATCCTGGTTTATTCTAAGACAGAAAAGGAACATGAAGAACACCTAAGATTTGTGCTACATCGATTGCAAGATAAGAAGCTGTTCGCCAAATTTTCTAAGTGTGAGTTTTGGCTAGACCAAGTTATCTTTCTAGGCCATATTGTCTCAAAGGAGGGTGTATCAGTGGATCCAAGTAAGGTAAAAACAATTCTGGAATGGCAACAACCAAAGACAGTAAAGGAAGTTAGAAGTTTCTTGGGGCTAGCAGGCTATTATAGGCAGTTTGTAGTAGGGTTTGCTCAGTTGGCTAAACCGCTTACAACTCTCACTAAACAAAGAACTCATTTCATTTGGTTGAATACCTGTGAAGAAAGTTTTCAAGAGTTAAAAAGAAGATTAACTGCGGCTCCTATTCTTGTGTTACCACAGGAGGGTGTAGATTATGACATTTATATAGATGCCTCATTTCAGGGACTTGGTACAATATTAATGTAGTTGGGTAGAGTAATAGCCTATGCTTCTCATCAGTTAAAAGAGTATGAGACAAGATACCATACACATGATCTAGAGTTGGCTGTTGTAATTTTTGCACTGAAAATATGGAGGCATTACTTGTATAGAGCAAAGAGTAACATTTATACAGATCATAAAAGCCTGAAGTATTTCTTCACCCAAAGAAAGCTGAATATGAGACAAAGGAGATGGTTAGAGCTGGTTAAAGATTATGACTATGAAATTAAGTATCAGTCGGGGAAAGCCAATGTAGTAGCCGACACCTTGAGTAGAAAAGCTTACTTGTCCCAACTCACAAGGCAGAAAGAATTAATAGAAGAATTGTGCAAAGAACAGATTGAGGTCATACCAGGAAGGATAGCCAGGTTAGAGGTTCAGTCTACTTTACTGGAAGAAATCAGAGGAAAGCAAGCTACTGATGAGTGGTGTCAGAAAATAAGTCAACAAGTGCTTGAGTGTAAGATACCAGAGTTCCATCTGTTAGATGGTGTCCTCCGTTTTAGGAGTCATTTGTGCATTCCTCAAGAAGATGAGTTAAAGAAGAGAATTCTTACGGAGGCTCATGACACACCATACACTACTCATCCTGGAGCAACCAAGATGTATCAAGACTTAAAGAAAGGCTATTGGTGGCCAGGTATGATGAAGGATATTGGAGATTCTGTAGCTAAGTGTCTGGTTTGTCAACAAGTGAACGTAGAACACCAAAGGCCATCAGGGTTGCTTCAGCCGCTTAGTATTCCTAAATGGAAATGGGAGAGTATTTCGATGGATTTTCTTAAAGGTCTCCCTAGAGTGCAGAAAGGGTTTAATGCTATATGGGTGATAGTAGACAGATTGACCAAGTCAGCCCATTTTCTTCCAGTAAAGGAGAGCACTACTTCGGATCAATTGGCCTAGATTTACATTAAAGAGATAGTAAGACTCCATGGTGTACCCAAGACAATAGTATCAGATAGAGATTCCAAATTTGTCTCAACTTTTGGACTAGTTTACAGAGAAACTTGGGTACCAGATTAGCATTTAGTACAGCATACCATCCTCAAACAGATGGCTAGACAGAGAGAACGAATCAGATACTTGAGCATATGTTAAGGACTTGTTGCATGGATTACAGAATGTCCTGGCATGAGATGTTACCATTGGTGGAGTTTGCTTATAATAATAGCTATCAGTCTACAATTAAGATGGCTCCTTACGAGGCCTTTTATGGTAGACGTTGTAGATCTCCACTACATTGGGATGAGATAGGCGAGAAAGATGAGTTGAATACAACTCTTGGGCCAGAACTAAGTCAGAAAATGATAGAAGATGTCAAGTTAATCAGAAGTAGAATGAAACAATCCCAAGACTGGCATAAAAGTTATGTAGACTTTAATATGAATGATGTTGAATTCGAAGTGGGTGATAAAGTGTTTCTAAGAGTTGCCCCCTACAAACAGGTGATGCATTTCAGTAGCAAGGGAAAGTTAGCACTGAGATACATTGGTCCATTTGAAGTATTACAGCGAGTGGGAAAGGTAGCCTATAGGTTGGCTCTACCACCCAATATGGACAGAGTACACAATGTATTTCATGTCTCGATGCTTCGGAAATATGTAAGTGATCCCTCCCATATATTAAGTGTAGAGGATGTGGACTTAGAAGAAAATCTTGTGTATGAGGAGTGTCCAGTTCAGATATTGGACAGAAAGATTAAAGAGCTCCATATTCTCTCAAATTCTTCAATTCTTCTTCAAAAGAAATTCATAGGTTTTGTGTATTTTTGAGTGGATTTTCAATCTCAAGCAACTTTAGGTCAGATCCTTGCACTAAGAAGTGATTTTTTATTTTTCAAGTGTTGAATTTTGATGGTTTATGCTCATAGGATATAAGAGGAACAGAGTTTGAGCAAAGAAGATTCTTAAAGGGTTGAATTTGCTCATATCAAAGGTAAGTAAATTCTACCCTAAGTAAGATTTAAGTTATGTTGTGTAGAGAATTTTCTTTATGCATATATATGTGTTATATGTAGAATTGTTGATGGATTTGGTGTTAAATAATAATTAGAACCTATCCATGAGAAGTTAGGTCGGTGTATGTGATACTTGATGAATGTTTGGTTGAGATTGAAAGAGTTGAAGTGAAAATTTTGGGTAGATTTGGCATTAAGTTTATTCCAAATTTTTGGTGGCCTAAAATAGAGATAGAAGTGTAACCAAATTAGTGTTGATTTGCGCACCAGTTGTTTGATGAAATGCCAAAGAGAAGTGCATGCATGAGGATGATTATGTATTACTTTGGGATGAGTTTGTAGATGGTAGAGAATGACATGTTTGCATTCTATAATGCATAATTGCATTTAAACTTTGATGAAATGTCAAAGAGAAGTACATGTATGAGTATTATTATGTATTACTTTGGGATGAGTTTGTAGATGGTAGAGAATGACATGTTTGCATTCTATAATGCATAATTGCATTTAAACATGTGAATTTAGAAAGAATTATAAGCATTAAACCATCTACATGCATACATATTCATAAGAGCATGAAAAGGCACTAAAATATGTTAAAGAGAAAATAGAAAGAAATGAGAATATTAAAGATATTCAAATCTGAATTTTTAGTTAAAGAAGTGTAAAAATATAAAAAGAAGATAAGGTTGTTGCGATGGGGATCTATTGACATAGTCCCACATGCACACCGCCTTTATTAAGCAGCCTCAGAATTCAAAAAGAAGAATTGCATAGTCCGTTAGAAGTGCGTGTGGATGAGGACTATACCTAGAATTAGAGAATTCACTCACATGGCCAAGACTCCAAATCCATGCCTTAACCGAGTCCGATCGGCAAGAAAAGAAAAGAAAAGAAAGAAAGAAAGAATAGAAAGAAAGAATATAAAGAAAGAAAGAAAGATAGAAAAGAAAGAAAGAATAGAAAGAAAGAAAAGAAAGAATAGAAAGAATAGAAAGAAAGAGTAGAAAAGAAAGAAAGAGTAGAAAAGAAAGAAAGAAATAAAGAAAAAGATAAAGAAAGAGAAAACAGAATAAGAAAAATAGAAAAGAAAATGCATAATTTATGCATTTGTGCATTTGCATCATGAATATGCATAATACCATGCTTATTATCATCAGTAGTAAAAAATTAGAAAACATAGAGCAAAACAGAGAAAGAATAAGAAAGAATAGAGAATAATCAGGAAATGTGATGTAAGGAAAGAAAATTCAGAAGTTAAGCAACAGAAAGAGAAGGGTAGCATAGCGGGTTTACTTACTGAGCAATTAGTGCTCACTCCGTTGTTTTCAATGTTTTTGCAGGTAATAGGTGAGTTGTAGTCGCTTGGAACATCATGTAGTGGAAGGGTTGGGCTACAGTGTCAAGTTGCTAATTTGAGTATATTTTGTAAATATTTGTATATAAAGAAAAATTAAATATGGGCCCATACTTTATTACTCGTTTATATGTGTATTTTCATATATATATGTTTGCATGATTATTTTACGAGTATACTAGCTAGAAAGAAAATATTACATAATTCGCCCTTTTCGGTTATGAATTAGATGGACCACAAATTGATCCTAGAATCTCTATTCGATTACTTCTAGTTTTAATACATTGTGCAATGTTATTCCAATAAAACAATTATGAATATGAATTAAGTAATAAACCCTAACTTCTCTATTCAAAACATCATCAAGGTAATTGAATCAATCCAACATTCATAAACCATTAAACCTAAACTTTTGCACAAATTCACAAACATAAATCTGGTATTAAAAATAAAAATTGTTCAAAACATAATTCGGGTTCCATCATCCCCTAACAAAAGAGATTTACTTCATCATAAGAACAAAGAAATAAAAAGAGAAGAAAGAAAACATATTCAGACTTGAAAATAAACAAAAATCAAACTCTTAAATCTGATCTTCAGTCTTCAAGCCCCAAAAGTGTGTCTTCTCTTTTCAAAAATATGCAAAATTCGTCCCTTGACAACTAATCTGTAACGCCCAACATGGAGGTACATGATTTAAATTATGTTTTATAGCCCTTAGTTAATTTTTATTAAAGTTATTTTAAGAGAATATGAAGAAAATGCCTTAAACTTGTATTAAGGGTAAAATGGTATTTTCACTCAAAATTAGTTGAAAAAGTGGGGAGTGAAAAGAGATAGAATTTCATAAAGAATGCAATAAAAATGAGGGCATTATGGTAATTGACTACGGGACAAGGATGGAATTTCCAAAAAAGTGTAAGGGCAAAATGGGAAAGTGAGTTTATAAAATAAGATGATAAGGGTTTGTAACCCTTGTTTCCTTCATTCCACCGCCACACTACTCCCCCATTTTCTCTCAAATTTTTATTCAATCCTCCAAGGATTTTGAGGGCTTTTGAGTGATTTTTAATAGGGTTTTGATTCAAGACTTCAAAAAGTAAGAATTCATGCTCTTTATCTATGATTTATTTGTGTAAAAGTTGAGTTCTTATGAAGTTTATGCTTAGGGTTATAAGAAGTTTTGAATCCAACAAGAGTAGAGAGCTTAGTAGAGAAGACTTAAGCATAAGGTAAGTAAATTCCACTCAAAATCCAACTCAAGTTAAAGTTTAAGAATTCAAGTGAGTAGAGATTTCTTTTAAGTATGCATATGTTATGGTTATTGAGAAATTGAGATGAGATTGATGATGAATTATGCTTGTTGTTAAATATACTTGAATATGAGAAGTGTATGTGATGGTTTGATGAGAAGAATTGGAAGAAATTTTGGGAGTGTGTTTGCTATGTAGGTATGGTGATGCTACAAGAGAGAGTTTCTCTCATTTTTGGATGGTTGAGAAACAAATTGAATGATAATTAAATTAGGGTTTGTTTATGTACAAGTAATGTTTGATGAAATGCCTAAGTGAGAACATGTTACCATGGTTGCCCTGTCACAGCCGTGACCTTCTGAGTGATTTTTAGGCATCTTACAGATTGAACTGGGTTGAGACCAAAACATAAAAGTTGTAGTCCTATCTCTAAGATTTAAAATGAGACCAAAACCGTAGCAATCTAATGTGTATAACTCAAGTTATGCCTTCTTGAGTGTGACCTATGCAGAATGACTATCTTGATGCAACATTGCATTTGTGCATTTCATAAGTGCATTAAGTAAGAAATTCTAAGCATGAACCATCCTTATACATTAATTGTGCATTGAGAAGTAACTTGAGAAAGAGTAGAGAACTTTGTGAATGAACTAATCTAAGAGTAGAGAGAATGAGAAAATCACAAAGAGCGGGTTGGTGCTTTATGAACTCCACCCAGCAGTCACGAAGAGTGGGTTGGTGCTTTGTGAACTCCACCCGGCCGTGCCTCCGGTAAGATGAGGCCATGACATTCAAGTGAGAAATAATAAAGAGAGAATGAGTAGAGTTACGAAAAGTGGGTTGGTGCTTTGTGAACTCCACGCGGTTGTGCCTCCGGTAAGATGAGGTCGTGACTTACAATAGAAAATTAATAAAAGAGAGCTATGTGAATGAGAAAATAAATGAGACGAGAAGTGTGTAAGCAAAGAATTAAGAAAAAGAGTTACGGGGACAGACAAGTAGAGGATTTACTTACTGAGCATTATTTTTGTGCTCACCCCGTTGTTTTTCTTTATGTTTACAGGATCTAGGTGAGGACGCGGTCGGATTGGCGTCGGCAAGTGAGGAGCAATAGCTACATTGTCCACTGTTTTTGATAACTTTTTGTAAAATAATATCTTATTTGGTAATAAGAATGTTTATATGTACTAAAAGAAAATTTTGGGCCCATCTACTTTTGTTGATATAAATGTATTTTACTTTATGTATTTCTATGAGTATCCTAGTATAAAGGAGTTATTACATAATCTTAATTATACTTAACTACCCAAAAGAGTCCTAAGTGAAAAAGGAAAGAAAAACTAATAAAAATGCCCTAATAGTTTCCGCCACAACCCTAGCCATGGCCAAATTTAAGTCACCACAGCCTAGGCCGTGGTGCTTCCTGGTCTCTTTGTGTTCTCTTTGTTCCACCACCATGGCCAAATTTAAGTCACCACAGCCTAGGCCGTGGTGCTTCCTGGTCTCTTTGTTTTCTCTTTGTTCCACCACCATGGCCATGGTGAACTACCAAGGCATGGTCGTGGCCTTCAAAGAATGTTAGGTAATCTCAACTTCTTCAAGCTTTAAGTTCCAATTTCATTCCAATACTCCAATCTACTCAATCAAAGCCTGAAAAACACAAAAATTATCCAAATCAATAGGTAACCATTCATATCTCAAACTTAACAAAAACAAAGGAAACAAATGAGAAGTTAACTAAACTAACATCAAAACAACCCTAAAAACACTCAAATTATGCAACTTATCACCTACTAAAGTGACTATGAAATAGCGACACTTTGCCAAGTCAGAGACCTAATATAGCTTTATCAAGACATTGAAAGAGTCTACGTGGTCTCTAGGATCCCCTTTTCCATCAAACTTACTCTCTGGTGCCCTAAATCCCTGGGGAAGCGGGGCTTGATGAACTTCCTCCATGAATGGAGAGCTTACTATCTCTTCCGCCAAGTAATTCTAACGGGCTCTTAGATCATCGAGCATTCTTTACACTTGATCTAAATCCTCATTATGAGGAGTATTCTGGCTACGGGCTCTGTTAAGTTTTACCTTAAGTAGGTGAGTCCGAAGATCAATTGCTTGTGAGCCTACTCTATCATGCGCATTAGTGCGCAAGGTGGAATCATGATGGCTTGGTTGATAGGTGCTATCATGCTCGTCTGTGTGCTGCTCGCGATGTTGGTTAAAATTGAAACGTCAGTAATTGCAAGATTGGCGCACGCGGCTCATATCACAAGCTTGTAAGGTTTGAGCCCACCTTTAGTGTGAATAAAAAATCGATACGCTGGTGTTGGTTGTCTCGCCGAGTTGGGTGAGCATCCCTTTGTTGACCATGGTCTTCATTCTCCCCATAGGTTGTTTACCTAGTCGCCTCTTAGGGTTAACTTGCCCACGGGATTCGCGCTCGTGAATGGAATGTGCTTTGTGGTGTTAGGGGTTACGGTCGGTCCTTAGTGCTGATGAGCCAAATTAGTCACCAGTCGAGCCATTGCGACTTGTTAGAGTCACCTCCATGAAGCATAGCTAATTGAGGTCCCAGTGGGCCGGTTATTGATTTCTCAACTCAGCCACATTCTGTTGCATCACCTGTGCAACCATCGTCTTTATCATCTTTATCAGCTAGCCATTCTTAGGATTCAAAGTCCCTACCCCCTACTGATTTGCATCATATTGCCTTACCGACATTGGTAGTTGACCTAAAGGAGCAATCTGTTGCACTTCCTGATTGGTGATTTCCATGTTGTCATGGTTTTGGATAGTGGTTTTTGATCTGGTACGGCCATTTGACACTTCAAGTAATCAGGTCATTGAAATTGCTTGCTGAAAATTTTGAAAGTAGGTGGAGGCCCCTCTTTCTAGCACCAAAATGTTGATGCAAGAATTACACCAACTAGTGTGATCTGATTGACTTTGGTGGAATCGAAACTAATGCGCGTGTGATTACGGATAATTAGCAATGTAATGAATGTAATGACAATAATGTAAAGAACACAAAAAGGTTTTTTAAATTGGTTCCGCAAGTTTAACTCTTGAGCCTACGTCCACTATTGTTCTTTGTTGTGACTATTTCGTATGATAGCAAGTGCACTAATCAACAAGTAATAAAGTGATGAATAAAGTGTCGAATTCGACAAGGACTGAATGCTAAACAAAAAAATAAATTGACTAATCTTAATTGTTATTTGAGATAACAAAATTGATGTGTGAATTTAAAATAAAAACAAGAATTGCAAGAAATTAAAACAATTAAATAACAAAGACAAATATCACTATATGATAAAAATGTTAAGGGTTTCGATTCTACCTAAACCAATGTTCACAGACATGCTATAAAAATCAGATTCATGAAATTTATTGATCTAAAGATGGCTAATTCCCTCAATTTAACACAATTGTGAAATTCATTAACGGTTAGATTTCGCTCCCACTTAAAACCTAAACTAGCCACATAAACCTCAAAAGACTCTCTCGAGTATCCTATTCAATCTATGATCTATGCTATTTTAATGACCTAAAATGATTTCACCGCCTGGTTTATCATCACATCAATAAAACAGTTGAACGCAATGAAACCCTAATCAAAAGATTTCTAATCAAACTTCATTGCCTGGTTCATCATTCAATAAGAGCCCTAATGTAATACCCAAGATGTCAAAGGTATGTTCCCAAATCAAAATAGTCCTTTAGATGTTAATTTTATGTTAAAAAGCATAAAATCTAACAAAGGGCAAAATAGTCAATTCATTTGGAACGGTATGAATCAATTATCCGTAAAAGGGTATTAGGGTCAAAATAGTCATTTTGCCTATAGATAAGCATTGAAAAAGTCAAAGATGATGTAACGCCCCACTTGAGATACGTAGTTATGATTTGCTGTATTGCTTAAACGTTCATTGATTCAGCTTCAATTAAACTTATATGTTGTTATTTTTGGTTTGGTTGGCCCTTGGTTGAATGGATGGATTGGGTTGGTTGAGTGATTGCCTTGGAAATTAGGAAGACTTGGCGAAATGTTGTGTTACAGGCTTCGCCGGGGCGAAGAAGAATCTTCACCGCGGCGAAGAGGTGCTGCAGCCCACGGAGTAGCTGCTGGAGTGTTTCGCCGTGGCGACGGGTCGACTGAAAATTTTTATTAAGTTTTAGATATTTTTCCTTAAGGGCAATGTGACCATTCTACCCCTAATTAGCAGGAAAAGTGGGGAGTAAAATGTAAGGAAATTTCCTGAAAAATATGTTAGTATGGGGTTGCATTTGTAAGGAATCAAAGGATATGGATGGAATTTCTAAGAAAGAGTAAGGGCAAAATGGGAATGCTTGTGTATAAGTTGAGCTAGAAAGGGTTAAGTGTAATCCTTCATTCCATCCATTTCCACCGCCTCTTCCATTCTCTACTTCTTCTCAAATTTCCTTCAATCTTCCAAGGATTTCTAAGGACTTTTTGAGTAGTTTTAGTAGAGTTTTAATCTAAAGCATCCTAAGGTAAGGATTCTTACTTTAGATGAGAGTTTTTTTATGTTTTGGTTAAAGTCTTATGTTGTGGTTGTTATATAAAGTTGTAGAGAGAAATCAAGCTACCAAAGGAAAAGAGACATATTAGAGAAGTTATTTCCTCACAAGGTAAGTAAATCCAACCAAGTTGAGATTCAAGAAATCTTTTGAGTATAGATTTATGTATGTGTAAGTATGTTGTTGAGAAATTGAGATGTTATTTATACTTGTTGTTGCATGTACTGAAATATGAGAAGTGTTGAGATTGCTTGATGTTGGGTTGAGTTTGATTGAAGTGGAATGAAATTTTGAGCAAACTTATAGAAGTGTTTTCCTTTGACAGGGAAATTAGAGAGTATAATGGAGCCTCTCTCCCATTTTGGATGATTAAAGAAAAGAGAAAAGTTATAGTTAAAGTAGAGCTTTATATGCACATGAGTTGTATGATGAAATGCTCAAGAGAAGCATCAGTAAGAGTAGAAAGATTTAATTTTTGCTATATGGCATAATTGCATCTCATAAGTGCATTAATGAGCATGAGTCATCGATATGCATTAATTATGCACTAGAGAAGAGAAAAGAGAGTAGAGAAAGAATAGAAAAATTGAGTATAAGCTACTCTAAGAGTAAAGAGAAAGAGAGAGGATGAGCATTAGAGATCAAAGAGAAAGTAGTGCTAAACAAGAGAATAGAGTAGGTTGTGCGATGGGGAACTCGTGAGTAATGGATAGAGTATTCTCGCATGTACGCCGCATTGAGAGAGCGGCATGAGTATGAGAGAAAAGCGGTGTAGCCCATGAGAGTGCATGCGGATGAGGGCTATACCCGAGTTTACCCGAGAGAGTTTATGTACTCACATGGCCAAGGGTTCCGAATCCATGCATAACCGAGTCCGATCGGCTAGAATGAGTAAAAGTCACAGAGAGTGGGAGTGAGTCCCAGCCGTGCCTCCGGTCAGATGGGGCCATGACCTGCTAGAGAGAAAGTTAATAGAAAAGAAAGAGAAACAGAGGGAGTGAAACCGAAAGAGAAAGCAAAGAGAGTAATAGGAATTGTAAGGAAAGAATTGAGGGGAAAGAGTTATGGGGATAGATGAGTAGAGGATTTACTTACTGAGCATTGTTTTGTGCTCACCCCGTTGTTTCCTATGTTTTTGCAGGATCTAGGTGAGGACACGGTCGGATGGATGTCGGCAAGCGAGGGGACAAGGCTACACTGTCCACCTTATTGTTCATAGTTTCATATATGACATGAGTTTTGTACAAAGAATGTATATATTTAATAAAAGAAAAATTTGGGCCCAACTTTTTATGCTATTTTACATGTATTTTACTATGCATATTTTATGAGAATACGAGTAGAAAACAATCATTACATTTTAGCTAGCCTGATGGTACTCACCATGCTTCCCAATTGACTATAGCCCCTTGGTCTTGGGTTCGAGTGGTGGGGGAGGTGAAGAAATCCCTTGGGGGGGGGGGGGGGGGGGGGGGGGGGGGGGGGGGGGGGGGGGACGACAATACCAAGTAGAGGTCACGGGTAGTGGAGGTGACAGTGTCTTTTAAATGTCACGACCCAATCTAACCATGGGCCCGACTAGATCACAAAGCACCCACTCTCGTGACCATTCTACTCAGCACTGTCCCCCCCCCCCCCCCCCCCCCCCTCCTCTTAAGGGATTTCTTCGCCTCCCCCATGGCTCGAACCCATGCCGAAGGGGCTATAGGCAAATGGGAAGCACCATGAGTACCAGCCATGGTGCTTCCTATTTGGCTATAGCCCTTTGGGCATAGGTCGAGCCATAGGGGAGGCGAAGAAATCCTTTATGGGGGGGGGACAGTACTCAGTAGAATGGTCATGAGAGTGGGTGCTTTGTGATCCCCAACTGGGCCCACGGTTAGATTGGGTCATGACAGATGAGTAGGCTTAATTGCATTTAATGGCATTAATTAAGTAATAATTATGTTTAGTGCCAAATGACCAAAATGCCCTTATATGAAGAATTAAGGACTTATGAGTTATACAAATAAAATAATTGGGCCAATAGCATAATTTTGGAAAATTAAT
Organism: Pistacia vera; assembly: GCF_008641045.1. NCBI lineage: Eukaryota > Viridiplantae > Streptophyta > Magnoliopsida > Sapindales > Anacardiaceae > Pistacia > Pistacia vera. The sequence continues at coordinate 208,133 of NW_022195170.1, read as the reverse complement.
CAAATATTTTCGTATAAATGAGAGGAAATTCGTTCAACCCAAGGGAGATATCATTTCTTCAACTTTTCTTCAGTTTTCTCTCAAATCTACCATGAAACAAACTTTCTCCCTCTAAGTTTTAAAGGAGTTTTGCATAATTTTTCAAGTAGAACAAGATAGGAGCCTTGGATCTTCAAATTGAAGGGTTTAAGGTAAATAATAAAAACCCTAGTTTTGATGTGATTTGAAGATTTGAGGTAGAAGTTAAGGTATAATGGTATATATGTAGGAATAAGGTGTAAAAAAAGATAAATGCAAAGGATTTAGTGGGGGAATTCTTTAAAAAGGCAAGGAAGAACCTCCCATGACTTTAGTAATTATGCGAGGGTTTGTAGATTTTAATGAAACCTTAAATTAATGCTTTAAGGCATAGAATTAGTGATGGCAAGTGTAGTTGAACTCATTCATGTTATTTATTGCCTTGAATTCATTATACATGAAGTTATTACATTTATGTTTTATGAGTTGTTATGTTTAATTGAAGAAAATGAAGTATTGATGTTGATTGTGGCAAAACTTGTAGTATTGGAGGCCATATGGTGTTGAATGGTTGCTACTAGAAGTGTCGATGTGTTGTTTGCATTAACTTACAATGTTATAGCAATGATGGATGATCATGGGAATGAGTTCTTACACTTCCTTTAAGATGTTAAAGACTATTATGGGGAGGTTTAATTGATCCATAAGTTGACGCATTTGTTAATTGTCAATAGAAGTTGATATGACATGGTTTAATATGAAAAATTCGGATTTGGCAATTTTAGGGGTTATGTTAAACATACTTCAGTATTTCAACCATAACTTGAGTTATAAAAATCAAAATGAGATAATTTTTGAAGCATTAGAAAGTTAAGACATAGCCCTATAATGTTTATGTTTATGACAAGAGCCAATTCATTTTAGAAATGGATGGAATATGGCCTGAAAAATAAACTTCTGATTATTAAAGTTTAAGATTTAACATGATCAATTCTTATGATTATGAATTGATTATTAATGTATTGTTGTAATTAAGCCATGTACAAATTTTTACCCATTAGTTAGATGATCTTTGAAAGATATAAATGGTCACGGATGGAATGCATGATTAATGTTATGAAATGGCATGAAGATGCAATGTAATATATGTTTCAAGATGATGAATGTGAGCAAGAGGTAATGTAAATGGATTGATAATCCATAGATGAATCAAAAGTATTAAGCTCACTTAAAGGTGTATTCACATGCCATAAAATGTTAGAGATGCATATAGATAGGATGGAAACGCATAAGCATATCCTCGTATATCGGTTGAGGAAAGATGAATTTATGCTTTAGATGCTAAATAACGCGTAAGCACGCCTCTCGATGATATAGCTCTAGATGAATTTGAGGGTAGATGAGAGGAAAGATGAATATGTGCTTTAGATGCTAATTAACGCGTAAGCATATCCTCATATTTCGGTTGAGGAAAGATGAACATATGCTTTATATGTTAAATAACGCATAAGCACGCCTCCCAATGATATGAGCTCTAGATAAATTTGAGGCTAGATGAGAGGAAAGATGAATATATGCTTTTGATGCTAAATAACACATAAGCATGCCTCCCGATGATATGAGCTCTAGATGAATTTGAGGCTAGATGATATGAAGTGCTTAAGACGCTAAGAAAAGTCCTATCGGATAGACATTAAATGATTCAAATGCATTTAGTTGCATAACATGAGTTATGATGTTATTTACATCATGAGATGATTTGTACTCATGTTAGATGATATTTAGATGTTTTATATGACCATGGGGAAGATAATGAGAAGTATATGAGTTAGTAAAGAAAAGGAACCACACTTAGATGCAAAAGACGTGTGGTATGTGAATGATTGTGTTTGAATGAATGTAAAATAACATACTTGGTATTAAATGGATCATTCCTTACTGAGCGATTAGCGCTCACCCTTTATGGTTGAATGTTTTACAGGTAATCCAAAAGTGAGGGATGCTGGAGACAGCAAGGCTATGCATGAGGGGAGGCAATTTATTGTCATCTTGACGTTCTATCTTGATGTAAATAATTCAAATGACAAATGTTTTTGAAACACCTTTTTGAAGCTTCCACCATATGAATGAAAATAGCATTAATATGTTTTGATTGATTGATGCCCAAATGAGTTTAAGTTTTTATTTTTATTTTTGAAGGTACAAATTTTGATCTTGCAGTACATCTTATAATAATGTTTCAGACATTATTATTATTCTTGCATAGGTTTTCTAAATACAAGTTGTTCCCTAGACATGAATTCTCTGGATTCTCATTGAGGGATATTCAGAGGGTACCTGACTAGGGAGGGGTTTTACACCTAAAAAATTAAAGAAACATCAGATCCAAAAGCATTAAGCAAATCACACAGATTCTTGTAGAACAATAAATTCCTGAATTCTTTAACAAAATTGAAAATCAAGTCAACATGGTTCGGTTGAATCTACCCCTTAACAATAACAATCTACTCCATAATCAAAGTGATAACAATCAAAATCAGTTTTGAACTCATCATCATAACAATTCCAAACTGATGCATAAAAGTAGAGTAAGAGAAATCAAAAACTGAAATCTTGAAGAGTTTATCTCTGGAAAAGTATCGCGCCAACTTTTCCCGAATGGATGTGCTAGCCTCTCTCCTTTGATCTCCTCCTCCTCTTTGATGTGTTTTCAAAACCCTAGCCTCCTCTCTTATTTTTAAGGACCTCTCTTTTTGGTATTAAAGTGGTGAGGGTATTATCATAAAAAGCTACACTTAAATTAAAAATACATGATAACAAATCTGCTTGTCTTTCATGCACTAATGTAACTTTCGGCTCAATTTTTAACCATTTTCTAAGCTGAGTTGGATCATCAAAAAAACATAAAAGTGTAGCTATGTGTCTTATCTTTCTAATCGTTCAAGAATTATCCCAATCTGAGCTCTACAGCTCACGTTATGGAAAAATACTGACGAATGTTCAAAGACTTTTTTCTTCAGTTCGCAAAGGGTTGTTCACAACTTCAAGCCAAGTTTTCACCATCTTTTAGTCAGAATAAGGAAAAACCCAAACATGAAAGTTGTAGCTCTGCTTCTTATCTTTTCTTATCTTGTAAATTCAGGTAATTCCGAATTGAAAATCTCAAGTTACGTAATTTACGCTCTACACCGTCATTTATGCTCAAAATCATCGTTTAGGCCTGTAAAGTTAAATTAATAGAATTATGTAGCAATTATGATCCAAACTATATGAGAAGTATCTTATATCTTATTGAAATTCAATACAAACTCACTATGAAAATGATGAGAATCCTAGCCCATCATGCTCATCACAAATGCTAGGGATTTCAATGAAGACTCAAGGACAACATGAAGATCAACATTCGGCCCAAGCATCCCAAACACTCAAGGAAGTTCACAAAATTGTCCAAGAGGTCTTAAGGTTCCAAGGCACGGCTCAAGCCCAATTTTGTGACCAAAAACGTGAACAAGAAGTGGGAACAAGTTTCATTGGCCCAAGCCCAAGTTTTGGGTGTCATTTGATTCAAATTTTGGAGGAAAATCCCTAAAATTTTTGTTAAGGACATAGGTCCTTAAATTAGGGAAAAGTTGTCCACTTGATCATTAAATGGTTATGGCTTGTTTTTGACTTGTGTGGTAGAGACTTTTGTTTATTAATTTGAATGTAATATTTTAATGTTTCCATCATGTAATATTTGCTAGGGTAAATCCCTAATTTTTGTAAAGCCTATTTAAAGGCCACTTGATCATTTTTGTAAAGGACATTAAATATTGAAGTGAATAGTAGTTTTGCCTTGAGAAATTGTTTTCTCTTGTTTTCCTTTACCCAAGTTCGGCCAAACTTGGTGGTGGAGTGTCTATCAAGCTGTTGGAGTTTCCTTTAGGCTTGATTAATTCCTTGGTCATCTCTTATGTAAGTTGTTTTCCTTTAGNAACAACAAGTGGGAACAAGTTACCTTGGCCCAAGCCCAAGCTTTGAATGTCATTTGATTCAAATTTTGGAGGAAAATCCCTAAAATTATTATTAAGGACATAGGTCCTTAAATTAGGGAAAGGTTGTCCATGACATTTAATGGGTATTTCTTGCTTTTGACTTGTATGGTGGAGACTTATTGTTTATTAATTTTCATGTAATATATTAATGTTTCCATCATGTAATATTTGCTAGGGTAAATCCCTTAATTTTTGTAAAGCCTATTTAAAGGCCACTTGATCATTTTTGTAAGGGAGATTGAATATTGAAGTGAATAGTACTTTGCCTTGAGAATTGCTTTCTCTTGTTTTCCTTTACCCAAGTTTGGCCAAACTTGGTGGTGGAGTGTCTATCAAGCTAGTGGATTTTCCTTTAGGCTTGATTGATCCCTTGGTCATCTCTTTTGTAAGTTGTTTTCCTTTTGCTTCAATTTAACCCTTTTTCGAATTTTGTTTTGCATGGTGTGTATGAATCCGTTTGTGGTGTATTTGAACATGAGTACCTTTGTGTTGATTGGAGTTTGATATAAGGAGTTGTTCTACGTTGTCTTAATGGTTGTGTTTGTGTATGGAGAGTGTTAGCCGAATGGTCATAAAGAGTTGGAAGAAATCCTAACCTAGGTGGAGTTAGAATTTGTTGAATTAGGGTGGTGTATGAATTGTGGTTGTAAGAATTCATATCATTTGGTATCAGAGATAAGGTTGAGGATTGAATTTGTGAAGATTGGGGTATTGATTGATAAAAAAAAAATATATATATATATTTAAGGAAGTGTTGAGTGTGTGTGTAGTTTGGCCAAGCCAAACAATTGTCATCCATTGTGCATATTTTTTTCTCTTCCATTGAACACTATTCTAAACACTAACCCTAACCACCCACTTGACACCTCATCCAAACCTAACCAATCCTATCCAAATTCAACTAAAACCAATCCCATTTCAACCAAAAACCCTAAAAACTAACCATATTTTTAAACACCATTTCCTAGCCTAATCCCACATCACAATTCACAGGTTACTATTCACAGAATACCATTTTTCCTAAAACCAAATTGTACAAATTTCATCCTCTCATCCTTCACACCTTAAATAACATTTCCCACTATTCCACAGTGACACTGTTCATCCGAAGTTACTGTTCACAGTAGCTAAATTTTACCCCATTTCCATGGCAAACAAGAGCACTTCCTCCCCAACTTCACCCCAACCCCCATGGGAGTGTGCCAACCTGAAAATACAAGAAGAAGTTGATGATGTTAAGAAGAACATGTCCAGTATGATGGAGTTGATGGTTAGCATGTCTAAGGACATTGCTAATCTATCCCAACCAAAACCCACCTTTGAGGAATCCCTACAACCGCCCAAACGGGAAGGTCGACCGCATTACTGTCAAAGAACCGTAATTAAAACTCCACAGTATATGGAAGATTTAAGAGATAGTAGTGCATCCTCTAGTGGATCCGAGGCTCCTAAAGGGAGAAGAAGAATTGATGACAATAGGGGTATCAAAATAGACTTGCTTGAATTTGAAGGTAGCCTAGACCCTAATGCTTTCCTAGATTGACTGAGTGATATTGAGAGAGTGTTTGAGTTTAAGGGGTATACGGATGAGAAGAAATGTAAGGTAGCTATTCTAAAGTTCAAGGGATATGCTTCCTTATGGTGGGAAAACACTAAAAAAAATAGAGAAAGAGAGAGGAAGACTAGAGTAAGATCATGGGATAAATTGAAGAGAATGTTGAAAAAGAGGTTCTTGCCCGACAATTACAAGCAAGATCTCTACATGAGCTTGTATAACCTTAAGCAAGGGGATAGGAAAGTAGAGGAGTATATAAGGGAGTTTGAGGGCCTTATGATGAGGAGTGATCTTCCGGAGGAAAAGGAGCAAACCATCACTCAGTTTTTGGGGGGTTTACAAAGAGAAATAGCTCACAAAGTGGAATTGCAACCTTATCATTCCTTAGGGGATGTATGCAAGTTAGCCAACAAGGTTGAAAAATGACTCCAAAGTCTGAAACTTTTAGCACTAAAACCGTATTTCAAGGGCAGCAACTCCTACAAAGGATCCCCATCTTATTCCAAACCTTATGTCAACTATAACAAAGACAAGGGCAAGGAAAGGGTGAATGAAGCACCTAAGGAGAAACCAAAATTTGTGGCTCAAGGAGGCACTCGAGGGGATTTGAAGGACAAGAAATGTTTTAAGTGTCATGGCTATGGACACTTCCAAGCCAATTGTCCCAACAAGAGGGTAATGTCCCTCAAAGAGATACAAGAGATCGAAGAGGCTGTCCAAGAAGAAGAGAGTGAAAAGGAAGGATCCGAGAGTGGTAAGGAGATTGTTGAGGAAGCTGATGTTGATGATGCATTGATTTTGAAAAGGGTTTTGCATGCACAAGTTGACTCTACCGAAGAACAAAAGGGAAATTTGTTCCAAACCCGTTTCACCATCAAAGGGAAGGTATGTTCGGTTATTGTTGATAGTGGGAGTTGTACTAATGTAACTTCCACCACCCTTGTTGAAAAATTGAAGCTTCCTACCTAAAACCGTAGCCACCCTTACAAATTGCAATGGTTGAGCAACGGGAGCACCCTTTATGTTACCAAACAAGTAGTAGTTCCCTTTTCCATAGGTAAGAGATATGTGGATGAAGTGTTGTGTGATGTAATACCAATGGATGCTTGTAATTTGTTGCTAGGTAGGCCTTGGCAATATGATAGGGACGTTGTCCATGATGGGAAGAAGAACACTTACACTTTTAGGCTTAACAAGAAAACCATCACCTTAAGCCCTTTGCCACCCCATCATACACTTTCCACACCTACACCAACCAAAACCGAAACCTCACAAAAGAACCTATTCCTCAATGGCAACCAAATAGAAAAGGCCATCACCAAACACAAACCCATCCTAGCCTTGCTTGTTGCCGAGAGAAGAGAAGTTGATGCAAGTAAACCCCATCCCCTAGTCCAACCTTTACTACATGAGTATGAAGATGTTTTCCCTAATGAGTTACCACCTGGGCTGCCACCTTTAAGGGGAATAGAACATCATATTGATTTGCTACCCGAGGCACCTTTACCAAACAAACCAGCCTATAGATGCAATCCGAAAGAGTCCAAGGAGTTGCAAAGGCAAGTGGATGAGCTAATGAGTCAAGGGTATGTGAGGGAGAGCATGAGTCCTTGTTCGGTTCTAGCCTTCTTGGTACCGAAAAAGGATGGGAGTTTTCGAATGTGTGTGGATAGTAGGGCTATCAACAACATTACCATCAAGTATAGGTATCCCATACCGAGCCTTGATGACATGCTTGATGAGTTGCATGGCTCTTGCATTTTCTCCAAGATCGACTTGCGGAGTGGGTACCATCAAATCCGAACGAGAGAAGGGGATGAGTGGAAAACAGCCTTCAAAACCAAGGGAGGGCTTTTTGAGTGGATGGTCATGCCTTTCGGCCTCTCCAATGCACCAAGCACCTTCATGAGGTTGATGAATGAGTTACTTAAAACTTTTATGGGCAGATTTGTTGTTGTTTATTTTAATGATATATTAGTGTATAGTCATAGTGAGGATGAGCATAAAAACCATCTTAGGCAAGTGTTTGAAGTGTTGAGAAAACAAAAATTATATGCTAAGATGGAGAAATGTGAACGGATTGTGCATTTCAAGGAGGTACTCCATCCTTTCCATTTTGGATGCGAGAGACTTGGGTTTAGCATGATGAGGGAGCATTACAAAGAAGATGAACAAATGGCCGAAATTATGGCTAACTGTTCAAAGGGGAGCTTTGAGGATTATGTGGTTCAAGAAGGATTTTGTTTAAGGGAAACCAGTTATGTGTACCTCAAGGGAGTTTTAGAGAATTACTTATAAGAAAGGTGCATGGAGGGGCTTGCGGGTCATTTTGGGGTTCCAAAACCTGGAGATTCTTAAGGATCATTCTTTTGGCCTAAGATGATTGGGGATGTCAATCCATAGTGACAAGGTGGGGGTATGTCATAGAGCTAATAGCATTCAAGCCAGGGATGTACACTCCATGCCCATTCCTAACAACTATGGAAGACTTGAGCATGGACTTCATTGTGGCATTGCGAGAACCCAAAGAGGTAAAGATTCCATAATGGTTGTTGTTGATAGATTCTCTAAGATGGCACATTTCATTCCATGAACAAAACCAATGATGCATCACATGTGGCTGAATTATTCAAAGAAAGTGAGGTTGCATGGTGTACAAGGAGCATAGTGTCGGATATGGATACAAAATTTCTTAGCTATTTTTGGAGGTCTTGTGGAGTAGATTGTGTACCAAACTTTCGTTTAGCACTTCCCAGCACCCCCAAACTGATGGTCAAACCGAAGTCACCAATAGAAACCTAGGAACCATTTAGAACCTTGGTGAGCAAGAGTTAGAGAGTGGGACAACAAGTTAGCCCATGCCGAATTTGCTATATAGGTCCCTAGTGCTACCATAACCACTTCCTTTGAAGTTCTTTATGGCTTTAACCCTATCACTCCATAGAACTTAGTGTCCTATCCCTTGATATCCAATTGAGCCTAAATAGCCAAATCTAATAAGCCTATAGAAAGAAGCCAACAAACATAGGAAACCCACCATTTTCCAACTGGGTGATCTTGTATGGGTTCATTTGAGAAAGGAGAGATTTCCTTCCAAGAGGAAAAGCAAGTTGGCACCTAGGCCGATGGTCCCTTTGAAGTCCTTAAGAGAGTTGGGGATAATGCATATAAAATTGATTTACCTCGAATTTGGCAATGTTTCGGCTACTTTGAACATTGGGGACTTGTCTCCATACTTAGAAGATGATACTTTCGGATTTGAGGATAAATCCTTCTAACCTGGGGAGGATGAGAGAATCAGCTATCATGCACATCACAAATGCTAAGATTTCAATGAAGACTCAAGGACAGCATGAAGAAACACATTTGGCCCAAGCAACCCAACACTCAAGGAAGCTCACAAAATTGTCCAAGAGGTCTTAAGGTCCAAGGCATAGCTCAAGCCCATTTTGTGGCCCAAATGTGAACAACAAGTAGGAACAAGTTACCTTGGCCCAAGTCCAAGTTTTGGATGTCATTTGATTAAATTTGGAGGAAAATACCTAAAATTATTAAGGACATAGGTCCTTAAATTAGGGAAAGGTTGTCCATGACATTAAATGGTTATGGCTTGCTTTTGACTTGATGGTGGAGACTTATTGTTTATAATTTTCATGTAATATTTAATGTTTCCATCATGATATTTTCTAGGGTAAATCCTTAATTTTTGTAAAGCCTATTTAAAGGCCACTTGATCATTTTTGTAAGGAGATTGAATATTGAAGTGAATAGTATTTGCTGAGAATTGTTTTCCCTTGTTTTCTTTACAAGTTCGGCCAAACTTTGGTGGAGTGCTATCAAGCTGGTGGAGTTTCCTTTAGGCTTGATTGATCCTTGGTCATCTCTTTTGTAAGTTGTTTTCCTTTGCTTCAATTTAACTCTTTTCCGGATTTGTTTTGCATGGTGGTATGAATTCGTTTTGGTGTATTTGAACATGATCTTTGTGTTGATTGGAGTTTGATATAAGGAGGTGTTCTACGTTGTCTTAATGGTTGTGTGTGGTATGGAGAGTGTTAGCCGAATGGTCATAAAGAGTTGGAAGAAATCCTAACCTAGGTGAGTTAGAATTGGTTGAATTAGGATGGTGTATGATTGTGGCTGTAAGATTCATATCACGCGGCGAAGACAAATCTTCGTCGCGGCAAAACCTAGAAATCCCCAATATGACAGTTTGCATATTTTGCATTTTTTGGTAATAAAATGAATCCAAATCAAATCGAACGCACACACGTTCAACCAGGAATCAACCAACCAATATAACGTCCATCAACACATTAAAAACCATCTTATCATTTGAATCATTCATCCAAAAATAGATTTTTCTGATTTCTAGTTTATGCAGATTTTTCAAGAATGACATGTTATCAACCAAAACATGTTATAAATCATACAATTAACTGTAGAAATTAATACCCAAGGCTCTGATACACTGTTAGTGAACGACCACTTACGCAACGAAAACAAAAAAAAAAACTTAAATGACATGGATCGTTCCTTAGAACCAAGATCCGGGTATAATATCACAGTTATACTATAAATAAATAATCTGTAGAAAATCAAATTCAAGGTTCAATAATCTTACGCACGTTTGGAGGCTCCCAACTTTGTCCTTGAACATTTTGTTACAACCCAAGTGTCAGATCGAACCGACGTAGTCCACACGAAGATAATCGCAAAGAACTAAGGAGTGATTTGCTAGATCTCCTTAGCCTTAAGACAGAAGAAAAATCAAAGAGAACTTTGATTCTTGCAAAAACAAAAGTGGCGTGGGAGTGTGTTTTGGGGCTAGAGAGTTTTTCTCTTAAATGAAAAAGTAATGAATGAGTAAAATGATTTACACACTTTTTAATTAACAGTTTTTCTTTTATAGTCCAATTTTTTAATTGCCCTATTACCATATGAAATAGGTTGGGCTCCAACCCAAACACCCATCTTACAAACACTCCAATTAGATATTTATTTTAATCTTATTATCTTCATTAAAATCATAATAATATATATATTTAATATATATATATTATATATATTATTATTAACATTTAACAATAATGATAATTTGTTAAATATATGCTAACACATATTTAAATGTAATTTCACTTATTTAATTTTTCTAACAAATAAATAAAGGCTATGAACTTAGCAAATTTAATTGCACTATGAAATTACCAAAATACCTCTTGTCACAAGTACTTAGCCTGCAGGTCTTGTGTTCGAGAGGTGTGGGAAGGCGAAAGAAACCACTTGCAGGGGGGGGGATATTCCTATGAGTGGGCCGCATGGGAAAGCCCCTTGCCCGACGGCCCAAGGGCGGGGTAGTTGAGGGATAGCCATGGCTCACAATAGCTAGCGATGGTACTCACCTCTCTTGTCACAAGTACTTAGCCTGCAGGTTTGTGTTCAAGAGGTGGGGAAGGCGAGAGAACCCACTTGCAGGGGTGGGGATATTCCTATGAGTGGGCCGCATGGGAAAGCCCTTGCCGAGGCCCAAGGGCGGGTAGTTGAGGGATAGCCCATGGTCTCACAATAGCTAGCCTGATGGTACTCACCTCTCTTGTCACAAGTACTTGCCTGCAGGTCTTGTGTTCGAGAGGTGGGGAAGGCGAAAGAAACCCACTTGCAGGGGTGGGGATATTCCTATGAGTGGGCCGCATGGGAAAGCCCCTTGCCCGACGGCCTAGTTGAGGGATAGCCCATGGTCTCACAATAAAAGGGCCTTTTATTGTGAGACGATGGGCTATCCCTCAACTACCCGCCGGGCGCGGGCAAGGGGCTTTCCCATGCGGCCCACTCATAGGATATCCCCACCCCTGCAAGTGGGTTTCTTTCGCCTTCCCCACCTCTCGAACACAAGACCTGCAGGCTAAGTACTTGTGACAGAGAGGTGAGTACCATCAGGCTAGCTGGCCTGATGGTACTCAACCTCTCTTGTCACAAGTACTTAGCCTGCAGGTCTTGTGTTCGAGAGGTGGGGAAGGCGAAAGAAACCCACTTGCAGGGGTGGGGATATTCCTATGAGTGGGCCGCATGGGAAAGCCCCTTGCCGACGGCCCAAGGGCGGGGTAGTTGAGGGATAGCCCATGGTCTCACACAATATGTCACCATGTACAACACAATATGTGTATAACTCTACTATGCCTATGACGCGTTTATCAACCTTCGCTTTGACGGACAAGCAAAACTGTCATTTCAAGTCGACCCATCACATTAAGGAAAACTCAATGCATTTTAACTTCCCACTGGTAGAAGTGTACCCTTCGCTTTGACGAACAAGTTTCGACGAATAGTGGTTTGATTAAAACAATGGTGATGGAAGGCTTACGTGACTTAATATACTTTAATTGAGGGTTTGTTATTTAATGTCTCATTAGATTTATCTTGTTTAGAATGACATTGTTTTGCTGTTATTCAACATTCACCTTAGCATGCATTATAACACAATATTAAAACGTGCCGGTACATGGCCAACTAAAACTGATTTCCTCGAGCCTAGAGGAATCGGTGGTGTCACCTAGGGGTCCTGTATAAATACTTGAGTCTTCGAGTATGGTACCTTGTCCTTTGCACTGTCTTTACGTACATTACAAATACATCATTTTAATTTACAATAAATTAATCTTAAACTAATTTTACATCAAAAATTTAGAAACCTGATTTGCATTTGAGGGGAATGGATGAGAAGAGAATTAAATTGAGAAGAGGAGATAGGCAGGACACGCAGCCCTATTTAAAAATTTACAATCATACATACCCAAAATTTAAACATTCACCCTTAGGTCTAAGGCTCACGTACCCGGCACCCATGCGACATACAACAAGTACATTGCATACATTTCAAAACAATCAATTTTGAATTGGGTGGGTTTATTAATTAATTACCCTATTTTATCTGTAGAAGATTATTGGCTTTATAGGTTATTAAAAACTATAGATTGGTCCCTTCACGAAAAATACAGAATTGGGAAAGCTACAGACTTCGCCGCGGCGAAGGTTTTATCTTCGCCATGGCAAAAAATTCCAAAAGCACTGCTGCCGGTGATGAGAATCCAAGCCCATCATGCTCATCACAAATGCTAGGGATTTCAATGAAGACTCAAGGACAACATGAAGAACAACATTCGGCCCAAGCAACCCAAACACTCAAGGAAGCTCACAAATTGTCCAGAGGTCTTAAGGTTCCAAGGCATAGCTCAAGCCCATTTTGTGGTCCAAATGTGAACAACAAGTGGGAACAAGTTACCTTGGCCCAAGCCCGCTTTGAATGTCATTTGATTCAAATTTGGAGGAAAATCCCTAAATTATTATTAAGGACATAGGTCCTTAAATTAGGGAAAGGTTGTCCATGAATTAAATGGGTTATGGCTTGCTTTTGACTTGTATGGTGGAGACTTATTGTTTATTAATTTTCATGTAATATATTAATGTTTCCATCATGTAATATTTGCAGGGTAAATCCCTTAATTTTTGTAAAGCCTATTTAAAGGCCACTTGATCATTTTTGTAAGGGAGATTGAATATTGAAGTGAATAGTACTGCCTTGAGAATTGCTTTCTCTTGTTTTCCTTTACCCAAGTTTGGCCAAACTTGGTGGGGAGTGTCTATCAAGCTAGTGGATTTTCCTTTAGGCTTGATTGATCCTTGGTCATCTCTTTTGTGTTTTCCTTTTGCTTCAATTTAACCCTTTTTCGAATTTTGTTTTGCATGGTGTGTATGAATCCGTTGTGGTGTATTTGAACATGAGTACCTTTGTGTTGATTGGAGTTTGATATAAGGAGTTGTTCTACGTTGTCTTAATGGTTGTGTTTGTGTATGGAGAGTGTTAGCCGAATGGTCATAAAGAGTTGGAAGAAATCCTAACCTAGGTGGAGTTAGAATTTGTTGAATTAGGGTGGTGTATGAATTGTGTGTTGTAAGAATTCATATCATTTGGTATCAGAGATAGGTTGAGGATGAATTTGTGAAGATTGGGGTATTGATTGATAAAAAAAAAAATATATATATATATTTAAGGAAGTGTTGAGTGTGTGTGTAGTTTGGCCAAGCCAAACAATTGTCATCCATTGTGCATATTTTTTTCTCTTCCATTGAACACTATTCTAAACACTAACCTAACCACCATTGACACCTCATCCAAACCTAACCAATCACATCCAAATTAACTAAAACCAATCCCATTTCAACCAAAAACCTAAAAACTAACCATATTTTTAAACACCATTCCTAGCCTAATCCCACATCACAATTCACAGGTCTATCACCAGAATACCATTTTTCCTAAAACCAAATTGTACAATTTCATCCTCTTCACCTTCACCCCCACCCAACTTAAATAACATTTCCCACTATCCACAGTGACACTGGTTCATCCGAAGTTACTGTTCACAGTAGCTAAATGATTTGCTACCCAGGGCACCTTTACCAAACAAACCAGCCTATAGATGCAATCCGGAAGAGTCCAAGGAGTTGCAAAGGCAAGTGGATGAGCTAATGAGTCAAGGGTATGTGAGGGAGAGCATGAGTCCTTGTTCGGGTTCCAACCCTCTTGGTACCGAAAAAGGATGGGAGTTTTCAGATGTGTGTAGATAGTAGGGTTATCAACAACATTACCATCAAGTATAGGTATCCCATACCGAGGCTTGATGACATGCTTGATGAGTTGCATGGCTCTTGCATCTTCTCCAAGATAGACTTGCGGAGTGGGTACCATCAAATCCGAATGAGAGAAGGGGATGAGTGGAAAGCAGCCTTCAAAACCAAGGGAGGGCTTTTTGCGTGGATGGTCATGCCTTTTGGCCTCTCCAATGCACTTAGCACCTTCATGAGGTTGATGAATGAGGTACTTAAACCTTTTTTGGGCAGATTTGTTGTTGTTTATTTTGATGATATATTAGTGTATAATCATAGTGAGGATGAGCATAAAAACCATCTTAGGCAAGTGTTTGAAGTGTTGAGAAAACAAAAATTATATGCTAAGATGGAGAAATGTGAGTTTTTTATGGAGAGGGTAGTCTTCTTAGGCTATGTAGTTTCGGGAGAGGGAATTATGGTTGATCAATCAAAGGTTGAAGCAATTAAAAGTTTGCTCGAAACCTAAAACCATTAGTGAAGTAAGAAGCTTTCATGGTTTAGCCTCATTTTATAGGAGATTTGTACCCAACTTTAGTACCCTAATGTCACCAATCACCGAGCGCTTAAAAAAAGGGAGTTTTTAGTGGACAAGAGAGGCAAAAGATGCATTTGAAGTGATTAAAAAGAAGCTTTGTGAAGCACCCATTCTAGCTTTACCCGATTTTTCCAAGGTGTTTGAAGTGGAGTGTGATGCTAGTGGAGTTTGGATATGGGCAGTCCTTACTCAAGATAAAAGGCCATTAGCATATTTTAGTGAGAAACTCAATGATTCTAGGAAGAGATATAGCACTTATGATAAAGAGTTCTATGCCATTATTAGAGCCTTAGATCATTGGAGTCATTATTTGAGGCCTAAACAGTTTGTGTTGCATTCGGATCACCAAGCTCTCAAGTTTATCAATGGGCAACATAAGTTGAACTCAAGGCATGCCGAATGGGTTGAGTTCCTTCAATCCTTTTCATTTGTATCCAAGTACAAGCAAGGAAGTACTAATGTAGTTGCGGATGCATTATCAAGGAGGTATTCCATCCTTTCCATTTTGGATGCAAGGGTACTTGGGTTTAGCATGATGAGGGAGCATTACAAAGAAGATGAACACATGGCCGAAATTATGGCTAAGTATTCGAGAGGGAGCTTTGAGGATTATGTGGTTCAAGAAGGATTTTTATTTAAGGGAAACCGGTTATGTGTACCTCAAGGGAGTTTTAGAGAGTTACTTATAAGAGAAGTGCATGGAGGGGGGCTTGCGGGTCATTTTGGGGTTACCAAAACCTTGGAGATTCTTAAGGATCATTTCTTTTGGCCTAAGATGATTGGGGATGTCCAATCCATAGTGGCAAGGTGTGGGGTATGTCATAGAGCTAAAAGCCATTTCAAGCCAGGGATGTACACTCCATTGCCCATTCCTAACCAACCATGGGAAGACTTGGGCATGGACTTCATTGTGGCATTGTCGAGAACCCAAAGAGGTAAAGATTCCATAATGGTTGTTGTTGATAGATTCTCTAAGATGGCACATTTCATTGCATGTAACAAAACCAATGATGTATCAAATGTGGCTGAATTATTCTTCAAAGAAATTGTGAGGTTGCATGGTGTACCAAGGAGCATAGTGTCGGATAGGGATACAAAATTTCTTAGCCATTTTTGGAGGTCTTTGTGGAGTAGATTGGTACCAAACTTTCGTTAGCACTTCCCACCACCCAAACTGATGGTCAAACCAAGTCACCAATAGAACCCTAGGAACCATCCTTAGAACTGGTGAGCAGAGTTTGAAGATTGGGACAACAAGTTAGCCATGCCGAATTTGCCTATAATAGGTCCCCTAGTGCTACCACTAACCACTCTCCTTTTGAAGTTTTTATGGCTTTAACCCATCACTCCCATAGAACTTAGTGTCCTATTTGAATCCAATGAGCCTAAATAGCCAAATCTAATAAGCTATAGAAAGAAAGCCAACAAACATAGGAAACCCACCATTTTCCAACTGGTGATCTTGTATGGGTTCATTTGAGAAAGGAGAGATTTCCTTCCAAGAGGAAAAGCAAGTTGACCTAGGGCCGTGGTCCCTTTGAAGTCCTTAAGAGAGTTGGGGATAATGCATATAAAATTGATTTACCCTAGAATTTGGCAATGTTTCGGCTACTTTGAACATTGGGGACTTGTCTCCATACTTAGAAGTGACATACTTTCGGATTTGAGGTAAATCCTTCTCAACCTGGGGAGGATGATGAGAATCCAAGCCTATCATGCACATCACAAATGCTAAAGATTTCAATGAAGACTCAAGGACAGCATGAAGACAACATTTGGCCCAAGCAACCCAAACACTCAAGGAAGCTCACAAAATTGTCCAAGAGGTCTTAAGGTTCCAAGGCATAGCTTCAGCCCTATTTGTGGCCCAAAAGTGAACAACAAGTAGGAACAAGTTACCTTGGCCAAGTCCAAGTTTTGGATGTCATTTGATTCAAATTTGGAGGGTATAAATACCTAAAATTATTATTAAGGACATAGGTCCTTAAATTAGGGAAAGGTTGTCCATGACATTAAATGGTTATGGCTTGCTTTTGACTTGTATGGTGGAGACTTATTGTTTATTAATTTTCATGTAATATTTTAATGTTTCCATCATGTAATATTTTCTAGGGTAAATCCCTTAATTTTTGTAAAGCCTATTTAAAGGCCACTTGATCATTTTTGTAAGGGAGATTGAATATTGAAGTGAATAGTACTTTGCCTTGAGAATTGTTTTCCCTTGTTTTCCTTTACCCAAGTTCGGCCAAACTTGGTGGTGGAGTGTCTATCAAGCTGGTGGAGTTTCCTTTAGGCTTGATTGATCCCTTGGTCATCTCTTTTGTAAGTTGTTTTCCTTTTGCTTCAATTTAACTCTTTTCCGGATTTTGTTTTGCATGGTGTGTATGAATTCGTTTGTGGTGTATTTGAACATGAGTACCTTTGTGTTGATTGGAGTTTGATATAAGGAGTTGTTCTACGTTGTCTTAATGGTTGTGTGTGTGTATGGAGAGTGTTAGCCGAATGGTCATAAAGAGTTGGAAGAAATCCTAACCTAGGTGGAGTTAGAATTGGTTGAATTAGGATGGTGTATGAATTGTGGCTGTAAGAATTCATATCACGCGGCGAAGACAAATCTTCGTCGCGGCAAAACCTAGAAATCCCCAATATGACCAGTTTGCATTATTTTGCATTTTTTGTGTAATAACATGAATCCAAATCAAATCGAACGCACACACGTTCAACCAGGATATCAACCAACCAATATAACGTCCATCAACACATTATAAACCATCTTATCATTTGAATCATTCATCCAAAAATAGATTTTTCTGATTTTCTAGTTTATGCAGATTTTTCAAGAATGACATGTTATCAACCAAATACATGTTATAAATCATACAATTAACTGTAGAAATTAATACCCAAGGCTCTGATACCATTGTTAGTGAACGACCCACTTACGCAACAGAAAACAAAAAAAACTTAAATGACATGGATCGTTCCTTAGAACCAAGATCCGGGTATAATATCACAGTTTATACTATAAATAAATTAAATCTGTAGAAAATCAAATTCAAGGTTCAATAATCTTACGCACGTTTGGAGGCTCCTCCAACTTTGTCCTTGAACATTTTTGTTACCAACCCAAGTGTCAGATCGAACCGACGTAGTCCACACGAAGATAATCGCAAAGAACTAAGGAGTGATTTGCTAGATCCTCCTTAGCCTTAAGAAACAAGAAGAAAAATCAAAGAAGAACTTTGATTCTTTGCAAAAACAAAAGTGGCGTGGGAGTGTGTTTTGGGGCTAGAGAGTTTTTCTCTTAAATGAAAAAGTAATGAATGAGTAAAATGATTTCACACACTTTTTCAATTAACAGTTTTTCTTTTATAGTCCAATTTTTTAATTGCCCTATTACCATATGAAATAGGCTTGGGCTCCAACCCAAACACCCCATCTTACCAAACACTCCCAATTAGATATTTATTTTAATTCATTATTATCTTCAATTAAAATCAATTAATATATATATTTAATATATATATATATATATATATATATATTATTTTAACATTTTAACAATAATGATAATTTGTTTAAATATATGCTAACACATATTTAAATGTAATTTCACTTATTTAATTTTTCTAACAAATTAAATAAAAGGCTATGAACTCAGCAAATTTAATTGCACTATGAAATTACCAAAATACCCTTTCGCCCAAAAAGACGAAAACGCCATTCTTTCTTCCTAGCTATTAAATTATATTCTATGAGTGTGACCCATAGGCTCCTCATCATACCGGCAATGTATAGTATCGCGATTAACACCAATTAATCGTCTCACTAATACACAGACCAAGATTGGCCCCTAACAAGGCATCATAGCCACCCGATAGATTCAGATTTAGCAAAGTAGCTACCTGTCAACAATATGGTTATCGTACAATTCGATCCTTTCATTATACATTATCTCGACGAGACAAAGGCATAGAAATAGTGTCAACCTTCGGTTACTCTCGATATTATGTATTCAGTTTCTGGACCAATGACCTATATTATAATCCGGATAAAGCAACAACTCAATCCCACTGTGGCCACAGTTTTAGTGTCATTGCCATATACTGAATTGCGCCATGAGATAACTTCTCCTGTACCTGGGAGTGATGAATCATCTGTCAATCCACCATAGTCTTGATACACTCCTTGATGTAGCCAATCACCACCGTATTGATAGCTTTGACTAGAACTGTGATAGGCTAGTGTCAAACTACACCAATCTGTGCACAGGGCGCTCCGGTGATCTCAAGTCTAAGGATCACATGCACCACCATTCGTTAAAGGATTTGTTCCATAGACACTGGGGTTACCATCCGTATGGAAATCCTCTGCTGGTTCAGTCCAATGAACTTGCTGTAGTATATCTGCCTACAACAAGCACCCATGTGTTGCACCAGGTTGTCACCAAACAACCTTGACAAGTGAGCTCAGTCACTACCTTTCGGCAAGGTCGTTCAACACTATGATAGCATTACCGTATTATCTATGCCCTTACTTCAGAATAATACTGGGGCTACGAACATTTCTAGAATGGCCACCATATGTGCTCATATGGTTCTCACTATCAAGATTTGAAACACTTGATACCCTCGTGACGGTTCTTCCATTCTAAGGACATATATCAATACATATTGCAATAATAATGATTTACGCGATATAGAATAAAATGCCTTTTAATGATTAATGAACTTTATTACAAAGAGTCAATTCTACAATAATTAATTGGCTCTAGGGCATCTACTCTAACAAGGCTATGTCACTCACGGGTTCCCCATCGCAACAACCTTCTTTTCTTTTATCTTTTTACACTTCTTTAAATAAAAATTCAGATTTGAATTTCTTTAATATTCTATTTCTTTCTATTTACTCTTTAATATTCTTTAATGCTTTTTCATGCTCTCATGAGTATGTATGCATGTAGATGGTTCATGCATATAATTCTTTCTAAATTCACATGTTTAGATGCAATAATGCATTATGGAATGCAAACATGTCATTCTCTACCATCTACTAACTCATCTCAAGATAACACATAATCATACTCATACATGCACTTCTCTTTGACATTTCATCAAACAACTTATGTGCACATCTAAGTTCTAAATTGGCTACACTTCTACTTCTACTTCTTTTCTAAGCCACCAAAATTTGGAACAAAATCTTCCAATATTAACGCCAAACCTGTCCAAATTGCACACTCCATAATTTATAATCCAATTCTTCCATAATTCATCCAAACTCTCATCAAACATCAAATACACAAACACTACTTCTCATGGATAAGTTCTAACCATCATTCAACATCAAATCCATCAACAATTCTTCATATAAAACACATATATGCATAAAAGAAATTCTCTACACAATATTGCTTCAATCATAACTAGGGTAGGATTTACTTACCTTAGATGTGAGCAATCCAACACTTTAATACTCTTCTTTGATCAAACTCTCTTTCTCTGAAATCCAATGAACACAAATCATCAAAATTCAACACTTTAAAAATTAAAACTCATTTCTTAGTGCAAGGATCTTACCTAAGGATGCTTGGGATTGAAATTCCACTAAAAATAACCCAAAATCTATGAATTTCCCATGAAAAAAGAATTGAAGAAATTGAGAGAATTTGGGAATGAAGGTGGCATGAAAGTGGAGGAAGAATGGCTAGGGATTCATTCTTGAACTATTGATATAACATAATATTTTTTATAGTTTCCCATTTTACCCTTGCACTTTCTATGAAATTCCATCTATGTCCCTTAGTCAATTACCATAATGCCCTCATTTTTATTGCATTCTCCATGTTATTCTACTTTTTTTCACTTCCCACTTTTTCAACTAATTCTAAGTGAAAAGACCATTTTACCCTTAATGAAATTTTAAGGCATTTTCTTCACACTTGTTCAAGATAACTCTAACAAAATTCAACTAAGGGTATTAGAGCATAAGTAAAATTACGTACCTCGATGTGGGCGTTACATGCCATTCCTCCTGTTAAGGAACTGTTTCTTTCCCTTGATGGCAAGCTCTTTGGATCAGTCAAGGATGACCCTCCTGCTCCTCCTACAGAAATTGTTAACTTTTTTTTTTTTTTTTTTTTTTTTTTTGAAACAATGTAATTGAACTTAATTAATATGAGAAAATTTTTCATCATTTCCTTTTCGAGCAATGTATTATATTTTTGCAGAGTCATTTCATTTGTCTTAGTTGGACTTGTAATATAAGATTGGGATTTGCTATAAGTCATGCGTAGCTCGTTTCTTGAGGAGCTTTTTGAAATTTATGTGAGGAAATCTTATGCACCGATTAACTTCGATTTCGAACTTATCGTTCTTTTCGAGTTTTTGGTCGCTAGTTTGAGGTTGATTTCCTTCTACGTGTTTTTTCTTTGAATTTTTTAAAGTTTAACTTCGTCAATTTAGGATTTTTAGTATTGATTTATGCCAGGAAATCTTATGCGATGAGTAACTTTGATTTTCGGACTTATCATCCTTTTGAGTTTTGGTCACTGGCTTAGGGCCGATTTCCTTCTACGTGTTTTTTTCCTTGAATTTTTTCAAGTTTAACTTCGTTGATTTAGGATATTTTATCCTTACAAAGTTGGATTTTGGCACGGTTTTTCTGAGATAAGTTGCCTTTCCGGGACTCTTGACTCTGAGTTCTCTTTCCAAATATCATCACTAAGGTCACGATTTACAGGTCGGTAAATAAATGCTAATGGATTAAAGGCATTAACTATGAAAAAGGAAAATAATGAATAATACATCTTTTATTGATCAAACGCTTTGGTCGCGAGTGGCCTTACAACGAAAAAAGAATAGAGAAATAACTAAAAGTCGAGCCGCTTATTAGTAATACGTTCGAAAGGGCTCGGCGTTTCAAGCTCGCATTATTGCTTCGCCGTTGAGGCGTTCCAGGTGGAAAGATCTTGGCGCGAGCTTCTTAGAGATCCTAAAAGGACCTTCCTATTTGGGTCCAAGTACCTCTAAGTTCAAGTTTTGGGTACTTTAGATGACGATCCTAAGAACCAGATTGCCCACTTCAAAGTCTTTGTTTTTAACTTTGATATTGAAGCATTGTTTGGCTCGCTGCTGATATAAGGCAAGCCTTAGCTGGGACTAGACCTAGTGTTCTTCGATTAGGTCTAGCCTCAGGTGGAGAAGATCTTCGTTTGTTTCCTCGTTGAAAAATTCTCTTCAAAATGAAATGATCCCCACTTTAATTGGGGCCATTGCTTTACACCGTCTGATAGAGAGAGTAGGGTTTCACTTGTTGAACTTCTAGATATTGTCCTATAGAACCGCAAAGCTTTGGGCAGTTCATCGGCCCACCTCCCCTTCAAGGTGTTGAGCATTTTGTTATTAGTGTGCTTGATGACCTTGTTCATAGCCTCCACTTGTCCGTTGGCTTGAGGTCAATAAACAACGGGGAAACTCTTCTTAATGTCGAGCTGTTCGTAGAAGGTCCTAAGGTCTTCACTGTCAAACTGTTTCCCATTGTCAGTTATTATTGTGTGGGGAATCCCAAACTAACAAGTGATGTTTTTTTATAGACGAAGTCCTTCTGCTTGTTCAACATTATTGTTACTAGGGGCTTGGCCTTTGCCCACTTGGTGAAGTAGTCCATAACAGCTACTGCGAACTTAATGCCCCATTTTTCCTTGAGGCAAGGGGTCGATAAGGTCGATGCCCTAGATTGCAAATGACCAGGGGCTTGTCAAAGTGGCCAGTTCTTGCGGTGGAGCTTGCAAAATATCTGCAAATCTCTAGCATCTATCACATCTGCGAACATAGTCTGTTGCATCGTCAAAAACTGTTGGCCAATAATATCCCTGGCGAAGTACTTTGTATGCTAGAGAACTAGCTCTTGTGTGATTTCCACAAATTCCCTCATGGATCTCCCTCAGAACATAATCCATGTCCTCATGGTCAATACATCGTAACAACGATACATTGAACCCGCGCTTGTGCAGTTTATCATTGATAAGTGTAAATCGAGCTGCCTAGGTGTGGAGTGTTTTGGCTTCGGTTCTCTCCTCTGGTAGTGTATAGTCCCTCAAGCAGGCGGTGATTGTGTCCATCCAGCTGTATCTCTAACCTATAGTTAAAAATGAACCTTGTGACGTGGAAATGCTTGGTCCCGGGAGGAACTTAACTGGGATGGAATCGGCTTTTTCCTAATTCATTGTAGAAGCTCAGTGGGCTAATGCATCTGCCTACGAGTTTTTCTCCCTTGGGATCTGGAGAATTGTGAAGGATCTGAACTGCTTGAGCTCGGCCTTCGCTAGTTGGAGGTAGGACAACTTCCTGTCTCCCTTTGCTTGGTATTCCTCAGTAATTTGATGGACCACAAGCTGTGAGTCACTATAAATCTTAATAGACTCTGCCCTTATTTCCTTGGCGAGGCGAATCCTATAGCAATGCCTCACACTCAGCCTCGTTGTTAAAGGCAGCAAACCCGAATCTTACGGTGGCTTTGATCGGTTTCCCTCTGGACTTTTGAGCAAGAGGGGGGCTTTTGCTCCTTTCTCATTCGAGGAGCCATCTACATATAGAGTCCATTGCCATAAGTCATCAAACTTTGACTTCTATTGCTCGATCTCCCCCGAGGTATCTACCCTTGGCGGGCTTGACTCAGCTTCTGGATGATATGAGAATTCAAATATAAAATCTTCTAAGGCTTAACCTTTGATCACTGTCCTTGGGATGTACTTGAGGTCGTGTTGACTCATCTCCAAGGTCCACTGGATCAGTCTGCCTGATGTCTTGGGCTTCTGCATTATTTTTTTTTAGTGGGAAATTTGTTAGCAAATGGATGGAGTGTACCTAGAAATAAGGCCGCAGTTTTCTAGCAGTGGCGACAAGGGCAAAGGTGAGCTTGTCCAACTCTGGGTACCTCATCTCCACGTCGAGGAGTCTGTTGCTTACATAGTATATCAGCCATTGTACTCCTCCCTCTTTGCATACCAGCATCGCACTAACATCGGACTTTGATACTGATAAATATAGTAGCAATGACTCATCCTAGAAGGGCTTTGATAGCAAATGAGGTTGTCCCAGACGTTTCTTCAACTCTTAGAAGGCTCTTTTACACTCCTCTGTCCACTTGAAACTTTTCGTCCCCTTCAAGGTCTCAAAGAATGGCAAACATCTATCCGTGGCTCGAGAAACGAATCTATTGAGTGCGGCTAAAAGCCTTGTCAAGCTCTGCACCTGTCTTATGTTAGTTGGGCTTTTCATGTTGAGCAAGGCCTGAATCTTCTCCGGGTTGGCTTCTACACCTCGTTTTTTTATGAGGAAGCCCAAAAATTTACCCAAGCTCACCCTGAAAGAACATTTCAAAGGATTGAGCTTCATTTGGTATTTTCTAAGGAAGTCGAACATTTCCCCCAGGTGTTAGAGTAGTGCCTTAGAGCCAATCAATTATTGTAGAATTGACTCTTTGTAATAATGTTCATTGATCAATAAAAGGCATTTTATTCTATATCGCGTAAATCATCATTGTATGTATTGATATATGTCATTAGAATGGTAGAATCGTGACAAGGGTATCAAGGGTTTCAAATCTTGATAGTGAGAACCCTATGAGCACATATGGTGGCCATTCTAGCAACGTCCGTAGCCCCAGTATTATTCTAAAGTAAGGACACAGATAATACGGTAAGGCTATCATAGTATTGAATGACCCTGTTGAAAGGTAGTGACTGATCTCACTTGTCAAGGTTGTTTGGTGAAAACCTAATGCAACACATGGGTGCTTACTGTAGGCAAGTTCATTGGACTGACCCACCAGAGGATTCCATATGGATGGTAACCCTAGTGTCTATGGAACAAATCCTCCAACGAATGGTGGTGCATGTGATCTTAGACTTGAGATCACCGAAGAGCCTTGTGCATCGATTGGTGCAGTTTGACACTAGCCCAACACAGTTCTATTCAGAGCTATCAATACGGTAGTGATTGACTGCATCAAGGAGTGTATCAAGACTATGGTGGATCGACAGAGGATTCATCATTCCCGGGTACAGGGGGAAGTTATCTCACGGCGCAATTCAGTAAATGGCAATGACATTAAAACTGTGGCCACAATGGGATTAAGTTGTTGCTCTATCCAGATAATAATTTCGGTCATTGGTCCAGTAACTGAATACATACATATCGAGAGTAATTGAGGTTGACACTATTTCTATGCCTCAGTCTTGTTGAGATAATGGATGATGAAAGGATTGGATTGTTAGGAAATGGTCCATATATGCAGCGGAAAACAAAAAAATAATAATACAAGGATCGTTCCAAAGAGCCAAGATCAAGGTACATTTTTACAGTTTATATCACAATAAGAATCTATAGAAAATTAATCTAGAGTTTAGAAACCATACACACGTTTGGAGGCTCCTCCAACTTTGTCTTTGAACATTTTGCTGCCGACCCAAGTGTAAGATCAAACTGACGTAGTCCACACGAAGACAATCACAAAGAACTAAAGAGGGATTTGCCAAATCCTCTTTAGCTTTAAGATCAATGAAGAAAAGAAATGTATTTGATTTTTCAATCAACGAATGAACATGAAAAATCACTTCTGCCGTGGGAGAGAAATGTATGGGCTGTGTATTTTTCTTTTCAAAGAAAAGGTGAATAATGAATTATCTCTATATTTTACAATTAACCTTTTTCTTTTATATTGAAATTTCAGTTGCCCTATTCCCATATGGAATAGGCTTGGGCTCTAACCCAAACACCCATGTTTCCAAACCCTCCCAATTAGGTATTTATTTTAATTCATCATTATCTCAATTAAAAATCAATTAATATATATTTAATCTCTCTCTCTCTCTCTCTCTCTCTCTCTATATATATATATATATATATTAGCATTTAACAATAATGATAATTTATTTAAATATATGCGGATATATTTAATCTCTCTCTCTCTCTCTCTCTCTCTCTATATATATATATTAGCATTTAACAATAATGATAATTTATTTAAATATATGCGAACACATATTTAAACGTAATTTCACTTATTTAATTTTTTTAATAAATAAAATAAAGGCTACGACCTCAGCAAATTTAATTGCACTATGAAATTACCAAAATACCTTTTCGCCTAAAAAGACGAAAACGCCCTTCTTTCTTCCTAGGTCTTAAATTATCTTCTATGTGTGTGACCCATGGGCTCCTCATCATACCGGTAGTGTATAGTATCATGATTAACACCAATTAATCGTCTCACTAATACATAGACCAAGATTGGCCCCTAGAAAGGCATCATGGCCACCCGATAGATTCGGATTCAACACAGTAGTTACCTGTCAACGATATGGTTACCGTATAATTCGATTCATTCATCGTACTTTATCTCTATGAGACAAAGGCAAAGAAATAGTGTCAACCTTCGGTTACTCTCGATATTATGTATTCAGTTTCTGGACCAATGACCTGTATTATAATTTGGATAGAGCAACAACTCAATCCCACTGTGGCCACAGTTTTAGTGTCATTGCCATATACTGAATTGCGCTGTGAGATAACTTCTCCCATACCCGAGAGTGATCTCTGTCTATCCACCATAGTCTTGATACACTCCTAGATGTAGCCAATCACCACCATATTGACAGCTCTGAAAAGAACCACATTAGGCTAGTGTCAAACTACACCAATCGGTGCACAAGGCAGTCCGGTGATCTCAAGTCTAGGGATCACATATACCACCATTCGTTCGTGGATTAGTTCCATAGACACTAGGGTTACCATCCATATGGAATCCTCTAGTGGGTTATGATAATTTGTGGATTATACTATTTTTATTAGACTTTTTAGTCAGATTTCAGATACTTCTTAGTTCATTTTGACCTAAATTGCTACTTAATTCTTTATATTTTGTGTTTCAAGCTAAAATGGACATTTTATGCAAATAATGGGAAAGTTCTGAAGCAGAGTGGAGCACTATGAAGCTTGTTTCCATGAGGAGAGTGTCGAAGATCGAAGATTCAAGCAAAGAAGCAAGTGGAGGGCAATTCTATAAATTTAGAATTCCATATGAAGGTTCGCCGCAGTGAAGAGAGTTGCGCATGAGAGTTTTATTTCACTTCATCGCCGCGGTGAAGTATGTGAATTCCAAAATGCACAGTTTCGTTTTTAGGCATTCTCCTAGGTTTTTGGGCAAGTTATAAAAGCAAAGCTCAGTCATTTTTGTAAGGGGTTGTTCATTTTTTGAGGAGAAAGCAGCTATTTTCATTTTCTTAGGTTTAATTTGGGCGAACTTTGATTGAAAAGGTTGAAGATTTGAGATTAAAACCAGTGGATTCGTCATTTGGGGAGATCTCTTGTCCTTTCTCTTATTTTCATTATGTTAAACATTGGGTTTTTCATTTCTTTTATTTGTGTTGTTGATTTAGCTATGAACTAACCCATTTTGGGTTAGGGTTTTGATGTAATTCGGAATTCCATGGGTTAAGTAATTGATTGTTATTATTTTCATATGGTTTTGCTTTGATTGTGTGATTATTCTGAATTTATTGTTTTTATGTGATGAACATGATGAGATTGAGAAATGAATCGTGTTAAACTTCTTGGGTAATCACTATTGTAGTATTGAACGCTAGAGATAGATTTAAGAATCAATGAAATCAATCTAGGATTCTTTGTGCTTAATGAGCTTTGAACTATTAATCTTCATTTTGTTGGATGCGGAAGTTTAATAGGGAAGAGTAAGGAAATATAGCCTGAGAAGGTATATTTTACACTTTAGAGAATTCGATTTACAATCCATGCATGTGAATATGGAATTAGTATAATCCTTAGGTTTAACCCATAGAGTCTGAATGAAGTCAAAATCCTACCCGTTGTTTTAAAACTGATATTACCTTGTTTTTAATCTTGCTTTCATAATTTAGCTTTGAATATTTAGAAATTTTGTTTTAGTTTTAAGTTTAATTTTCTCCCATTAATCCAAACAGCTCGATTGCTCCAACTTGAAAACAGTAAAAACTGTGGCTTAGCAACCAATCCTCGTGGAACGATACTCACTCATCACTTTATTACTTATGCGACTAGTATACTTGCTACATTGTAACCCACGCTATTATCTGATGCCCTAAGGTATGAAATTTACCTTTTCAAGTAATTTCTTTTTTGAATGGAAGGTAAAATGGTCAATTTACATGTATTTCAAGATGGTCCATTATAAAGTGTAAACGATGATGTCATTGAAGAGAAATGAGGGTAGAATGGTTATAAAGTTGATTGATAAGTTAATGGCATAAACGGTAACCAAGGGTATAATGGTCTTTTCATACAAACCATATGATTTAAGTGCCATAAAAGTGCACCAAGGGTAAATTAGTCATTTACCTAGTAGAATTACTTAATGGTTAAGTGTTTTAAGAAGTCAAATGGCATTAAATGAGTACTTATCTTTATGTTGTGGTAGAAATGACCAAAACGCCCTTATGAAAATTTATGCCAAATAACCTTATATCTCTTTATCGACCAATCACATTAGAGTATCATGGAATGAATATTTACAAGGTTTAAAGAGAGAGTAGTCGGCCTTGGAGACCCAAATATATCATCTTCTTCTTTATCTCTCAAATCCACCATAAAGCCACTAATCCAAGCTTTTATTCTCAAATTTTTCTTAGGATTTCAAGTTGATTTTTAAAGGAGATCACCATCCACCCTAAAGAACTTCAATTTCAGGGTTAAAGAAAGTGAAACTTTGGAGCCAAGGAGAGTACCTTTGTGCTTTGAATACTAAGGTAAGGAAAAAATCTCCCTATGACTACAATTGATAACACCTAGGGTTTATGAAACTTACTTATTTATGTTAATATGAGTGTGATGCTATGTTTTGGTTATGAGTTGTTTAAATGGGTGTGTTGATTGGTGTATGTGGCATATGGAGGATGATTATGCCAATTAAGAGTTTGTAGTTGGACGATGTTTTGGCACTTCTTGGTTCTGTAAAAAGGAGGTTTTATGGCCTTTTATACTTAGAATGATATGGCAAATAATATGAATGTGCAAATGAAGGTGACATGGTTAAAATGAATAGAATTCGGATTTGGCTGTTTTAAGACTTATACTGTACATGCTTCACTGAATCAGTCATAACTGAAGTTATAGAAGTCAGATGAGTTGATTCTTGAAGTGTTAAAAATTTGAGAAACAGACCTAAAACTTTTGTGTTTAGGCAAGAACCAGTTCGAATTGGAAGATAAGGTAAAATTGCTTGAAAAGTGATGAACTATATGGCATCCAACTTCTTAATGGAAATCCCATTTGTTTCTAATTCTAATAAACCCCTGAATAAACTTAATACCAAAATTCCTTGAATGTATGAGAATTAAATGAATTAAGTTAAGAAGTTTAGTAGGAGAATATAGTATGATTGAGCATGGGAGATGTTTGTCCATATGTTTGCATTCATAATGGTAATGCATATAGCTTATTTAGTTGTCTTATGAAAAAATTATGAAATGTTAATGAATGAATTCCATGAGTCTCTTGAGGTATAAACCAAGATCAGAGGAATGGAATTCTTATGGAAACCATGGTCCTTTGAGGTGACGACCAAGAACAAGTAATGGTTCAAATGAATCCGATCGGATAACAAAGACTAATGAAATCGTCAAGTATATAGACAAACAAATAAGCATGCCATGTACTGAATATTTCATAAGTCATTTATGTTCTATGTTATATATGTATGGTTATGTTATGACTTATGTTCATGAGAAA
Source organism: Pistacia vera (assembly GCF_008641045.1). Classification (NCBI taxonomy): domain Eukaryota; kingdom Viridiplantae; phylum Streptophyta; class Magnoliopsida; order Sapindales; family Anacardiaceae; genus Pistacia; species Pistacia vera. The sequence goes on along the minus strand of NW_022195170.1, from coordinate 178,541 downwards.
AAGTCCAAAATGTATGATATGTTTTATGAACTTGTTATGTCAAAGAATGAAGGTCATGTTTTGTAGGTAGGTAAAGTCCTAAGTAATTTACTTGTATAATGAACCTTAATAGTTTATAAATGGCCATATTCCTTACTGAGCGATTAGCGCTCACCCCACGAAATGTTTTAAAATGTTTTGCAGGTACGGATTAAGGCATGAAGCTGGGAGAGGATTCCAAGGGACGCTATGAGCATGAGGGGATGCTTTAATGATGACTATTGAATGGTTTTCCTAATATTTAGTATAGTAATTATGTTCATATCTCATAATGTAGTAATTATGTCCATGTTCTATAATGGAGTAAATAAGTTGTATTAATAAAGGAAATCAAATTGCTAGTAAATTTTATAAAAGTGTGTATGTTCTAGTAAGTATTACTATGGATTTCATAATTTACTCAAGAAAGGAAATTATATTTTTTTGATTATACAATGAACTTATTATAGTTAAGAAAAAAAATTAAACACATATATCTATATATATGTTTTAAACTACAAGTTTATTCTTTAAATAGGATTTTAAAATAAACTTCTTTCCTAGGCGTGCGTTTTCTAGGTTCTCAATGGCCAAGGGATACTTAGGAAATACCCGGCTAGGGAGGGGTTTTACATACATAGTGCATGTTTATGAAATCATGCATCAAGTTTTTGGCGCCATTGCCGGGGATTGAGTTTTGTGTTAACATTAAAATTTTCTTGTGTTAGATAGATTGGAGTGTTATTTTTTTTACTTAATTGTTATTTGTTTAATTTTCGTTATTTTTCTTCTTTGTTTGGTGTGATTTCACTCTTGTTATTTTTCTATGTAGTTTATGCGAAGAGCAAGATGTCAGCCAGTGGTTCCTGTTGATCTTGAGATTGAAAGAACCACTCGAAGTCTGAACAGAGAAAGAAGAGAAAGAGAAGCTATAGTTGAACCAGAAGTAATAGTTGTAGAGATGGCAGAGAATAGAACACTGAGGGAATTCTCTATTCCCACAGTTGAAGGCAGTGGGTCAAGTATTACTAGACTAGTGGTACAAGCCAACAACTTCGAGATAAAGCCGGCAATCATCCAGATGATCCAGCAGTCGGTTCAGTTCAGGGGTGATTTGAAAGAAGATCCAAATCTACACATTGCAATTTTTTTGGAGATTTGTGATGCGTTCAAGTCAAACGGAGTGTCAGATGATGCAATCAGATTGAGACTATTCCCATTTTCATTGAAGGATAAAGCTAAGGGATGGTTACTGGCACTACCAACAGGAACAATCACCACATTTTAGCACAGAAGTTCCTAACCAAATTCTTTCCTCCAGCAAAGTCGGCAAAGTTGAGAAATGACATCACGTCATTCATTCAAGAAGAGTCAGAATCATTGTATGAGGCTTGGGAAAGATACAAAGAATTACTGAGAAGGTGTCCACATCATGGGTTGTCAGTTTGGATGCAAGTCCAAACATTTTATAATGGATTAATGATGAATGTGCAAACTATGGTGGATGCAGCCTCGGGGGGAGCATTACAGAATAAGACTCCGAAAGAAGCTCACGAGTTGCTTGAGGTTCTAGCAAGCAACAACTATCAAAGACCTAATGAGAGGGTGCAACCGAAGAAATCTATAGGTCTTTATGAAGTTGATGCATATACAGCCATTTCAGCCCAACTGACAACACTTTAGAAACAGTTAGGAAGTATGCAGGTAAATTCCATTCAAGCTTCTTAACTAACTTGTGATTTTTGTGTAGGTAATCACATGAGCAGTGAATGTCAAGAAGGGAACACTTTTGCCTCAGTATCGTCATCATCGGAGCAGGTTAACTACTTGGCTAGAAATCAAAGGCAACCGAACAATCCGTACTCCAACACATATAATCCTGGTTGGAGGAATCACCCGAACCTATCTTGGGGCAATCAAAACCAACACAATCAGCAAAACAATCAATGGAATCAAAAGGCATTGCCAAATAACCAAATAAGGGTGAACAATCAACCCGAAGATCCAAGAGTGACAAAATTGGAGGACATGTTTGGGAAGTTCATGCAAGAGACCACAGGTTTTATGAATGAAACGAGGATGAATTTTAGAAATCAAGGGGTGTCCATTCTGAATCTTGAGGTACAGATGGGGCAATTGGCTAAAAAGCTAAATGAGAGACCACAAGGTGCTCTACCAAGCAACACAATGATGAACCCACGTGAGCAAGCAAATGCAATAATTTTGAAGAGTGGGACAGTTTTGGAAAGGGTGGAAAAATCAAGAGAAGAAGAAAAGCCACCAAGGGAAAAGGAAGAATCTGATGAAGAAGTAGATGAAGAGATAGTTGCTAAAGAGAAACCATCTATTTCTAGGGAAGAAGAACAGAAACGGGAAGAGAAGCAAAAGAGAAGGAAAGAGAAATTGCCATTTCTCAAGATACCACCAGAATTGGCACATCACACTCCACCTGTGCCATTTCCTCAAAGACTGAAGAAAAAGAATCAGGATAAGCAGTTTTCCAAATTCATTGAAATATTTAGAAAATTGCATATTAACATTCCTTTTGCAGATGCATTGCAACAGATGCCGAGCTATGCGAAATTTCTTAAGGAAATTTTATCAAACAAAAGGAAGTTAGAGTATGAGGAAACAGTGATGCTCACAGAGGAGTGCAACGCCATTCTCCAGAAGAAGCTACCCCCGAAGCTCAAAGATCCAGGGAGTTTTACTATTCCTTACATTACAGGAGACATTACTTTTGATCGTGTTTTATGTGATTTAGGTGCTAGTATTAATTTAATGCCCTTTTCTGTTTTTAGGAGATTGGGAATTGGTGAAGTGAAGCCAACGACCATGTCATTGCAACTTGCAAATAGGTCCATAAAACATCTGAGGGGGATAGTGGAAGATGTGTTGGTGAAAGTGGATAAGATAATCTTTCTAGCAGATTTTGTTGTTTTGGACATGGAAAAGGATAAGGAAATTCCTCTTATTTTGGGCAGACCATTTTTGGCCATAGGAAGAGCACTTATAGATGTAGAGGAAGGGAAGTTACTATTGAGAGTTCAAGATGAAACAGTAACTTTCAATGTCTTTGAGGCTATGAAGTTTCCATCCGAATTGGATTCATGTTTTAGTGTTGATGTGGTGGATAAACTAGTAGCAGAATCTATTGAAGAGAACACCCCACAATTACCTCTAGAAGCTTGTATTGCCAAATGAAAAATAGTAGAGGTAGATGAGTCGGCAAGTAATGAATGTGCTAGATTGTTGGAAGCACTTCAACCGATTGATGAGAGCAAAGATCGAGAATTCGATCAGATTGCTTTTGGGAGTTGCTTTTTACCTAAATTTGAAACTCTATCAAATGGATATGAAGACTGCATTCTTGAATGGCTTGGTTATGGAAGAAGTCTATGTTGAGCAACCTATTCATAAAAGCCTGATCATGTATTCAAGCTGAAGAAAGCACCATATGGACTAAAGCAAACTCCAAGAGCATGGTATGAGAGGCATACCTCATTCCTTCTTGATCACAATTTTGGAAGAGGCAATGCTGATAAGACTCTTTTTATTAAACATGGTAGTGGTGAGTTTCTTTATGCTCAAATTTATGTTAATGGCATAGTATTTGGTTCCACTTCACACACACAGTTGCAAGAATTTATCACTTTAATGAAAGATGAGTTTGAAATGAGCATGGTAGGAGAATTAAACATGTTCTTAGGACTTCAAATTAAGCAATTAATATTTCTAAGAATTCCATTTCACTCTCAACTATTGAGGCAAAGTACATTGCTGCAGGGAACTGCTATACATAGGTTTTGTGGATTAAACAAATGTTGACTTACTATGGTTTTGATCAAGAATGTGTTACTGTTTTCTGTGATAATACAAGTGCAATTAATATTTCTAAGAATCCAGTTCAACACTCTAGGGCTAAGCACATTCATATTAGGCATCATTTCATTAGAGACGTAGTCAAAGATATAGTGATCACCCTTGCACATGTGAACACATAGTCTTAACTTGCTGACTTATTTACAAAGGCTTTTAAACTTTTGTGAATTGGAGGAAGTTCGTTAGACTAACTCAACTTGAGTAGAGTGTTTCTTTTAATAATGTCATGAGAAAAAATTTCTTTGTCTTTAAAGTTACAAGTGTATATGATCTATATTGAGTCATAAAGATTTGTTTCTCTCTTTGAAATATGTGTGTTGAGTGATGTTGTTGGTTTGCAGATCGATTACGTAGTGGAAAAAACAAAATATTTTCGATCCAAAAACCTTAAAGCTCAATGATCTTTATATGGATCTGTAAGTAAATGATCAGATTCGCGCAGCATAAAAACACAATGAAAAATAATTTTGAAATCGAATCTGTCATTACTCTAAACCCAAAAATCTGGGCAATGACATGTTAAAACAAAACCAATGTAAATGAACAAATCTGTATAAAACTCAAATCAATTCAAGGATAAGAATACTTACATACGTTTGGAGGCTCTTTCAAATGTCTTTGATTTGATCTCGCTCCCAATTCAAAGTAGCATCACACTTACATCGTCCACACAAAGATAATCTATAGAACCAAAAAGGGATTTGCTAGATCCACTTGATGGCTTCAAGAATCAAGAAGAAAGAATTTTTCTTCTCCACTCAATGAAGAAGAACGTGAGAGGGAGAGAGGTAGGTGGCTGTGGTTTTGTTTTAATGAATGATGTTTTTTGTTTTTAATTTTAAGTTGCACTTATATAGTGTAATAATTAAAAACCCTATTCTACTTAGGAATAGCCATGGGCTCCAACCCGAATCCACCCTTGAAACCAAACACCCCTTTAATGGTATTTTAAATTTAATTAATTATTATTATAATTAAAATAAATTAATATATTAAAATTTAATTAACAATAATAATCCATTTAATTATATGCGCACATATATTCAAATATAATCTCACTAATTTTAATTTTAATATTAAAATTAAATATAGGCAACAACCTAAGCAAATTTAATTGCACTGTAAGATTACCAAAATACCCTTTCATCCTAAAAGACGAAAATACCCCTTTCACAAATTGATTCTTAAAGTATCTTCTAAGTGCATGACCTGTAGGCTCCTTATCATATCGACAGTGAGTAGTATCGCGATTAACACCAATTAATCATCTTGCTACTCATAGACCAAGATTGGCCCTTGGCAAGGCATCATGGCCACCTAATAGATCCAGATTCAGTGAAATAGCTACCTATCAACGATATGGTTATTGTGCAATCAAATCCTTTCATCATACGTTATCTCATCGAGGCTAAGGTATAGAAATAGTGTCAACCTCAGTTATCCTCGATATCTTTGTATTCAGTTACTAGACCAATGACTGAAATAATAAATTGGATATAGCAACAACTCAATCCCACTATGGCCACAGATTTAGTATCATTGCCATTTACTGAATTGCGCATTGAGATAACTTCTCCCATATCCGGGAGTGATGAATCCTTTTTTCGATCCACCATAGTCTTGATACACTCCTCGATGTAGCCGATCACTATTATATTGATAGCTCTGAATAGAACTACATTGGGCTAGTGTCAAACTACACCAATCGATGCACAAGGCACTCCAGTGATCTCAAGTCTAAGGATCACATGCACAACCATTCGTTAGAGGATTTATTCCACAGACATTGGGGTTACCATCCATATGGAATCCTCTGGTGGGTTTGTCTATTGAACTTGCTTACAGCAAGCACCCATGTGTTGCACCAGGTTGTCGGTAAACAACCTTAACAAGTTAGATCAGTCACTGTCTTTCGACAGTGTTGTTCAACACTATGATAACGTTACCGTATTATTTGTGTCCTTAGTTAAAATAATACTAAGACATTTCTAGAATGGCCACCATATGTGATCATAAGGTTCTCACTATCAAGATTTGAAACACTTGATACCCTCGTCATGGTTCTACCATCCTAAAGACATATATCAATACACATAATTATGATTTACATGACACAGAAGAATATGCCTTTTATTGATAAATAAACATTATTACAAAGAGTCGATTCTACAATAATTGATTAGCTCTCGAGCACTTACTCTAACAATCTTCCACTTGCACTATAGCCAATTATTCATGTATTTAACATCGAATGACCTTAAGTGTCCATCATGCTTCTACTGCAACGAAAACTTCGACAGTGGGTTAGTAGGTATTTTGCAAATCTACACATCCCCTTTTCGATCAATTTCTTAGATCATATTGAATCAACTAAGTAAGTGTTTGGATCACTGGTGAGACTGTGGTTCCTTAGCCACAATAATAGCTCAATGTTGTCATAGTAGAACTTTACTGGATCAGCAGTGCTTGGAACCACAACAAGTTCAGTAATGAACTTCTTGATCTAAATCGCCTTCACAACTACATCAGATAATGCGATACACTTAGCATCAGTTGTAGAATCTGCTATAGTACTTTGCTTCGAGCTCTTCCAGCTCACTACAACTCTATTGAGACAAAATACAAATCTGGATTGCAAGCAAAAATCATCTTTATCCGTTTGGAAACTAGCATCACTATATCCTCTTACAATGAGCTCATCTTCCCCTCCATAAACCAAGAACATATCCTTAGTCCTTTCTAGGTACTTAAGGATATCCTTGACACCAATCAAGTGTCGCTCACTTGGATCTGATTGATATCTACTACAAGTGCTTAATGTAGATGAGACATCAATCCAAGTACACAACATAGCATCGCTCACTTGGATCCGATTGATATCTATTACAAGTGCTTAATGCACACGAGACATCAATCCGAGCATACAACAAGGCATACATGATGGATCCAATTGCTGACGCATATGGGATCCGATTCATTCTATGTCTCTCATCATATGTTGTAGGACACATAACCTTAGAGAGATAGACACCATGTGACATCAGAAGAAATCCCTTCTTGGATTCTTCCACACTGAATCTCTTTAGTACCTAGTCTATGTACGTACTCTGACTTAGGCCAAGCAACCTACGCAATATGTCATGATAGATCTTTATTCCGAAGATGTAGGCTCCTTCTCCTGAGTCCTTCATGGAGAATCACTTGGATAACCAAGTCTTTACCAACTACAAGTTCGTTATGTCATTTTTTATGAGAAGTATGTCGTCGATATACAACACCAAGAATGCCACTGCGCTCTAACTTACCTTCTTGTAAACACAGGGCTCGTCTTCATTCTTGATAAAATCGAATTCTTATGGCTTCATCAAAACAAATGTTCCAGCTCCCTGAAGCTTGCTTGAGTCCATAAATGGACCTTTGCAACTTGCATATCATATCACCTTGTCCATCAAGATCGAAACCATCGGGTTGTGTCATATACACATCATATTCAAGGTTTATGTTCAAGAAAGCCATTTTAACATCCATTTGCCAAATTTCACAATTGTGATACGTAGCAATCACAAGCATAATTCAGATAGACTTTATCATTGCAACCGACGAAATGGTTTCTTGATAGTTAATACCAGGAATTTGTTTGAAACCTTTGGCAACCAGTCATGCCTTATAGGTATACACCTTGCCATCCATGTCAATCTTCTTCTTGAAGACCCATTTACACCCTATGGGTTTTAACTCTTCAAGTGGATCCACCAGAGACCATACCTGGTTCAAGTACATGGAGTCAATCTCAGATTTCATGGCATTAAGCCATTTAATAGAATTTAGATCTGATATAGTGTATTCATAGGTTATGGGTTCATTGTCTTGGTAGACTAGTACGTCACCATGTTGAGTCATGAGAAAACCATATCTATCAGGCTCATGACATGCTCTTCCAGACCTGTGTAGCTCTTGTGCTACTTAAGGTGGTTCACTTTGATCCATAGATTGTGGAGTAACCTCCTCACGATGTTCAACCACTTCTTGTGGAACATCTTCCCGTCCTTCATCTAATATATCTTGTGGTTCTAGAACTTCATTGAGTTCTACTTTTCTCTTACTAGTTCTCCCCTCCTTATAAGAATTTCGTCCCCGAAATTCAAGTGAACAACTCAAGATAGTGGTTACATACATCTTGCTCCACTTCCCATGTAGCTTCTTCCATTGTATGATTCCTCCATAGAACTTTTACTAAGGGAATACTTTTATTTTGGAGCTCTTTAACTTTTCAATCCAGTATCTGAACTGGGCGCTCGGTGTGCTGTCTGTAATGACTTCTTTCTACTAGTATTCTTTCTAACATATACAATAAAACATACATACTTAGTTTATGAAAATAGTTGGGCCCAAATTTTTCTTTAATTACAAAACATAATTCTTTACATATATCAAAATAACTAGTACAAAAACTTAGCAACGGTGGACAGTAATGCCAATCCTCTCCACTTGTCGACATCCCTCCGACCGCTACTCACCTATTTCCTGCAAAAACATGGAAAAACAACGGGGTGAGCATAAAAATGCTCAGTAAGTAAATCCCTTAACTCTTCTCCTTCTTTGGTTCTTTCCTTACTTAATTCCTTCTCTTTTCTTTCACTGTTTCTTTCTCTGTTTCTTACTCTCACTATTCTTTTCTTTCTTTCTACTTCTCTCTATTCTTTCTTTCTTATTCTTTCTATTCTTCCTAACCATGATGAAATTCATGGCAATATGCATGAATAAAATGCATAAAATGTTTTTTCTTTCTTATTTCTATTTTCTTGTTCTATTTCTTTTCTTTTCTTTCTTGTTTTTCTTTTCCTTTTTTTTTCTTGGCTTGTTCAAGCCTTCTCATTCTTTCTTATTCTTATTCTTTCTCATTCTTTCTTATTCTTTCTCATTCTTATTATTTCTCATTCTTTCTTATTCTTATTCTTTCTTTTCTTTTCTTTTCTTATTCTTATTCTTTCTCATTCTTTTTTATTCTTATTCTTTCTCATTCTTTCTTATTCTTATTCTTTCTTTTCTTTTCTTATTCTTATTCTTCGCCGATCGGACTCGATTGATATATGGATTTGGAACCTTGGCCGTGTGAGTGAGTACAGTCCTCATCTACATGCACTCTTACGGGCCGTACAACTTCTTCTTTCTTCTTAGGCCACTCAATTAAGGTGGCGTGCATGTAGGAATTCTTTTTGGTACAACCCTCATCCACATACACTCTTATGAGTCATACAATTCTTCTTCTTCTTATGCCACTCAATTAAGGTGGCGTGTATGTGGGAATTTCTTCTTAACACTCACGGTTCCCCATCACAACAACCTATTCTTTTCTCTTCTTTAACACTCCTTAATTCTTTAATGCTTATTCTTCCTTTCTCTTTATTCTTAGAGTGTTTTATTCCTTCTTGCTTTATTCTTTATTCTTTTATTCTTTCTTAAGTTTCTACACATACACAATTATATGCATATGGATGGCTCATGCTTAAATTTTCTTACCTAAATGCACTTATGATATGCAATGTTGCATAAAAGTAAGGTTTCTACTCAAACTTATATTGCTCTTAGGCATTTCATCAAACAATACTTGTGCATAAACAAACCCTAATTTAATTATCATTCAATTTGTTTCTCAACCATCCAAAAATGAGAGAAAATCTCTCTTGTAGCATCACCATACCTACACGGCAAACACACTCTCAAAAAATTCTCCAATTCTTCCAATTTCAACCCATCATCAAACCATCACATACACTTCTCATACTCAAATATATCCAACAACAAGCATAATTCATCCTCAATCTCATCTCAATTTCTCAATAATCATAACATGTGCATACTTAAAAGAAATCTATACTCACTTGAATTCTTAAACTTTGACTTGAGTTGGATTTTGAGTGGAATTTACTTACCTTATGCTTGAGTATTCTCTACTAAGCTCTCTTCTCTTGTTAGATTCAAAACTTCTTCTAACCGTAAGCATAAACTTCATAAGAACTCAACTTTTACACAAATAAATCATATAAAGAGCATGAATTCTTACCTTTTGAAGTCTATAATCAAAACCCTATTAAAAATCACTCAAAAGCCCTCAAAATCCTTGGAGGAGTGAATGAAAATTTGAGAGAAAATGGAGGAGTAGTGTGGCGGTGGAATGAAGGAAATAAGGGTTACAAACCCTTATCATCTTATTTTATAAACTAACTTTCCTATTTTGCCCTTACACTTTTGTGAAAATTCCATCCTTGTCCCTTAGTCAATTACCATAATACCCTCATTTTTATTTTATTCTTTATGAAATTCTACCTCTTTTTACTTCCCACTTTTTCAACTAATTTTGAGTAAAAAGACCATTTTACGCTTAATGCAAGTTTTAAGGCATTTCTTCATATTCTCTTAAAATAACTTTAATAAAACTTAACTAAGGGCTGTAAAACATAATTTAAATCATGTACCTCCATGTTGGGCGTTACACTATAGTAGGCAACCAAGATCAAAACCTAAAAATACATGTAGCAGTGTGAGTAAGGATCATTCCCACAAAGAGTGTCTAGCCGAGTTTTATGTTATGTGAACAAGGCTAGGGGGGTTTGAGTAAAACAGAAACAATTTCAGGAAAAAAAAAACAATTCAAATTATATTATCAATTAGAATAACAAACCTTGGTCTAAGTCAACATCCACCGTCAGAATTTTACAACTGATCATCGATGCAAAAATAAATCAATTCATACCTTGAATATTCACCGTTGAAAACTATTTCCCTATCTCTCCTTAGTTGTAGTTAATTAGGAAACAAATGATCTAATTAATCTTACTACTAAACAACCCAAGACAAGCACTAAATGTTTAATCTAGTGGCAGCCTTAAGAACTAGAGAGATCGATGAAGATGAACAACACAAACACAAGCGGTTGTATTTAATTCAATCGAATGTTCTCCTTAAGATTTAACAATTCCTGACGCAGCAAATTCTTAACTCTTATTTACTCACAAATTAGAGGGATCAAACAATTACGGATTTGATATCTAATTAAGCAATAGATTGCAACAAATAATAAGCTAGTAGGCCTCCTAGTAATTAAATGAAACAATCATGAAAATAGGCACAAAAGAACATCCAATACTCAAAGCATATATTGAACACTAAAAATAGATTAGATCTCACAGTTTTATTGATTCTGAGGCCTCTGTTTCCTTCAACCAAGTTATAAAAGTTTTAGCAGCTCATGGCCATAATCAAAACTCAAAAGAGAAAAATTCCAGAAGAGAGGAAAGAGAGGCGTGTGTAATCCCTCTAATCTGATCTTTCTCCCCATTTTAAGAATATCCAATTCAAGTCTTTGAATTTTACTCAATCTCCTAAAAATATTCTAATAACCTAAAATAACATTTATCCTAATCTGATTAATTGAAAATAAAATAAAGTCCTAATATACAATAGGAAAGTGGTGTTCCAGCTATAACTTGCGTGCATCAAGTCTCCAAAACTTCCAATAATAAACTGCCTATTTGACTTGCATGACAAGGCGGAATGTTCCAGGACGTCAGCAGTGCAAGTATGTCAAATTCAAGCCTGATTACAACCTTGATGCAGCGAGTATCTCTCCAAACTTAAAACATGAAAGTTGTAGATATCTTTCTTAGGGTTCTACAAAATTTTGAATAATATGAATCGGAGCTCGGATGAGAGAGTTATGTCCATATTACGAAGCAATGTTGAAACTGTCTGAATTCACCTAGTTTGTTCCATTTTGCATTTAACGCCTCCATTTGCATCCTAAATCAAAATAGAATAATAATAAGTACATTTAAGAAACAAATAAGTATAAAAGACGAGACATTAAGGGGGGTAAATTGACATTTGCATTCTCATCAGCGCTCCTCATAAACAAGATTCTCCTCTAATTCCACTTCTTCTGCTTTCAAAATATGGGAGCGATCGCTGACATACCTTCGAAGCATTGATACATGGAAAACATTGTGCACTCTATCCATATTGTCACGACTGGGAGCTATCTTCTATCTCGCCACCTTCGGGCTCAATGACTTTCCCTATGCACCGGACACATCCAAGGTATTGTTCGCTATAGGTCTTTCTGGCCATGCCTCCTTCGGAACCTCACGGCTTTGCTTTGCTTCATGGTATTTTTTTCCACCTTGCGAACGCTTCCCTCATGACTTGAACCTTGGACTCATACCTTGGCCAAGTAACATGAGTACCATTGGGCTAATACCAAAAATGTAATATATTGTATAGCTAGTAATTCTTTGAGAAATATAAGATAAAATCCACTAAATAACTTTTATAAACATATTAATAAATCAATTCTCATCACATACTGATGAATCAATTCTCATCACATATTAATAAATCAACTCTCATTACATGCTAATGAACCAATTCTCATCACATGCTAATGAAAAAATTCTCATCACATGCTAATGAACCAATTCTCATCACATACTAATGAATCAATTCTCAGCACATACTAATGAATCAATTCTCATCACATATTAATAATTCACTTCTCATGGCCATGAAATTCACATATCAAACAGCCTAAATTTTCAATCCATAATTCTCATCATCCAAATGTTAGTAAACGATCCAGTTACGCAGCGAAAAAAACAAAAATATTTACGACATGGATCATTACATAGAACCAAGATCTAGGTACAAAAATTACAGTATATATATGTTAAACAAGAATCTGCAGAAAATTAGTTTAAAGGTTTAGAAACCATACCCACGTTTGGAGGCTCCTCCAACTTGTCTCGGAATGGGTTTTGCTACCGACCCAAGTGTAGGATCGAACCGATATAGTCCACACGAAGATAATCATAAGGAACTAAAGAGGGATTTGTTAGATCCTCGTTAGCCTTAAGAAACAAGAAAGAAAAATCAAAGAATACTTTGATTGTAAGCAAAAAGCAATCTGGCGTGGGAGAGTGTTTTGGGGGCTGGAAAGTTTTCTTTCAATGAGTGAAATGAAATAATGAAAAATCTTCTTCTCTCTCAATTAAACCTTTTCTTTTATAGTGCAAGTTTAATTGCCCTATTCCCTTATGGAATAGGCTTGGGCTCCAACCCAAACACCCCTTGTTTCCAAACACTCCCATTTAGATATTTTAATATTGTTTTTAATTATCTCAATTAAAATCAATTAATATATATTTAATATATTAAGATTTAACAATAATGATAATTTATTTAAATATATGCGAACACATATTTAAACGTAATCTCACTTATTTAATTTTTCTAACAAATTAAATAAAGGCATGACCTCAGCAAATTTAATTGCACTGTGAAATTACAAATATACCCTTTCGCCTAAAAAGACGAAAATGCCTTTCTTTCTTTCCGGCTCTTAAATTATCTTCTATGTGTGCGACCCATAGGCTCCTCATCTTACCGACAGTGTGTAGTATCATGATTAACACCAATTAATCGTCTCACTAAACACATACCAAGATTAGCCCCTAGCAAGGCATCATAGCCACCCGATAGATTCGGATTCAGCAAAGTAGCTACCTATCAATGATATGGTCACCATACAATTTGATCCTTTCATCATCCGTTATCTTGACAAGACCGAGGCATAGAAAATAGTGTCAACCTTCGGTTACTCTCGATATTGTGTATTTAGTTACTAGGCCAATGACCTCTATTATAAACTAGATAGAGCAACAACTCAATTCCACTATGGCCACAGTTTTAGTGTCATTGCCATTTACTGAATTGTAATGTGAGATAACTTCTCCCGTACCCGGGAGTGATGAATCCTCTATCTATCCACCATAGTCTTGATACACTCCTTGATGTAGCCAATCACTACCGTATTGACAGCTCTGAATAGAACTGCGTTAGGCTAGTGTCAAACTACACCAATCGGTGCATAAGGTGCTCTGGTGATCTCAAGTCTAAGGATCACATGCACCACCATTCATTAGAGGATTTGTTCCATAAACACTGGGGTTACCATCCATATGGAATCCTCTGATGGGTCAGTCCAGTGAACTTGCCTACAGTAAGCACCCATGTGTTGCACCAAGTTGTCGCCAAACAACCTTGACAAGTGAGATCAGTCACTACCTTTCGATAGGGTCGTTCAACATTATGATGGCCTTACCGTATTATCTGTGCCCTTACTTTAGAATAATACTAGGGCTACAGACATTTCTAGAATGGCCACCATATGTGCTCATATGGTTCTCACTATCAAGATTTGAAACACTTGATATCCTCGTCACGGTTCTACCATTCTAAGAACATATATCAATGCATACAATGATGATTTACGCAATATAGAATAAAATGCCGGTTTATTGATCAATGAACATTATTACGAAGGGTCAATTCTACAATAATTGATTGGCTCTAGGGCATCTACTCTAACACCAAACACACGTACAACATGTAAAAATTTCTCTACGCAAGTATTTATCCAATCAAAGTAAAGTTGGATTTACTTACCTTGAATTTGAGCAATTCCAACACTATAATATCTCTTTGGTAGAATTCACTTTCCTCTTAAACCCTAAGCATATAAAACCATAAGAATTCAAAACTTTCAAATTTAATCTCACATCTTGGTGCAAGAATCTTACCTTAGGATGCTTTAGGATTGAAAATCTATGAAAATCCAAGCCAAATCCTATGATTTCCCTTTGAAATTTAATGAAGAAAATTGATAGAAAATGGGGAGAAGATGGCATGAACAAGGGCTGCATTTTGGTTAGGGTTTCTTCAAATGAAACCTTATATCAAATAATATAAGTATGTATTCCCATTTTGCCCTTGCACTTTCTATGAAATTCCATCTATGTCCTTTAGTCAATTACTAAAATACCCTCATTTTTATTATCTTCTTCACATTATTTTGCTTCCTTTCACTTCCCACTTTTTCAACTAATTAGGAGTGTATGTGGAAGTGTAACCAATATTAGGGTTTGTATGTGCATGTTAGGTGTTTGATGAATTTCAAAGTGAAGTGCATATATGAGTATGTTAGATTATTACTTTGTTATGGAAATGTTGTTGGTAGAGAATACTAGTTCCATAATGACATCTTTATATGCCATAATGCATTCATACATTTGAGCATTTGCATTTAGAAAGAATAGCAAAGAATGAGCATATTTACATGAACATATACATGTATGAGAACATTAAAGAATAAAGAGAAAGAAAGAGAAGCAATTAAATGTAGAATTATTGTTTTAAGAAATATAATTAAAGAACAATTCAAATCTGAAATTTTACTTAAAGAAATATAACAAGATAAGAGAAGAGAAGGTTGTTGCGATGGGAAACCCGTGAGTGATAAAGAAGAAGCATAGCCCCGCATGCACACCGCCTTTAGTGAGCGGCCTCAAAATAAGAAAGAAGAATTTGTACAGTCTATAAGAAGTGCATGTGGATGAGGACTATACCCAAGAAAGAATTTAAGAATACACTCATACGGCCAGGGTTCCAAATCCATGTCTCAACCGCGTCCAATTAGCAAAGAAAGAAAGAATATAATAGAAAAGAAAGAAAGAATAGAAAAGCAAGAAAGAATAGAAAAGCAAGAAAAAAAGATTAGAAAGAAGAGAAACAGAAAAAAAAAAAGAAACGTAGAAAAAAAAAAAAGAAACGTAGAAAAAAAAAAGAAAACAAAAAACAAAAAAAATAGGAAAGAGAATGCATTGCATAGAAAAAGTTTATGCAATTTTTGCATATGCATCATGCCATTTCTACTACCTCGAGTTAGTTTCCCTATTTGTGCTTACATATCAGTAAATGAGAAACTAGAATCTTAGAAAGAGCAGAGAAGAATTGAGAAGTTTGATGTAAGGAAAGAAAATCCAGGATCTGAGTAACAGAGAAAGAATAGAAGTATTGTGGGTTTACTTACTAAGCAATTAGTGCTCACCCCGTTGATTTCACTGTTTTTGCAGGTAGTAAATGAGATGCGGTCGGATGGGACGTCAAGTAGCAGAGGAGAAAGGCAACACTGTCAGACTATATTTTTGAGTCTATTTTTGTGACTTATTACTTGATGTAGAGATTTGTATATAAAGAAAAATTAGCTATGGGCCCTCTATTTCATACTTATATATATATTTTCTATAATATGTTTAGTGAGTTTTACTTATATTTTTTCCAAAGAACTACTATCTCATCACATATAAGAAATTTTCTCTACACAAGTATTTATCCAATCAAAGCTAAAGTTGAATTTACTTACCTTGAATTTGAGCAATTCCAACACTATAATCTCTCTTTGGTAGAATTCCCCTTCCTCTTAAACCCTAAGCATATAAAACCATAAGAATTCAAAACTTTAAAATTTAATCTCACATCTTGGTGCAAGAATCTTACCTCTGGATGCTTAGGATTGAAAATTAAGGTTACTTGATATGTGAATTTCATGGCCATGAGAAGTCATTTATTATATGTGATGAGAAGTCATTTATTAGTATGTGATGAGAAGTAATTTATTAGTATGTGATAAGAATTGATTTACTGGTATGTGATGAGAAGTGATGTATTTGTATGTGTTAAGTTGATGGGATTTTGGATGAAAAATGAAAGAATGGATGTGGAAAGGTGGAGGATGAAATTCTTAAGAAAAATTCCTTTTTTAAGAAGACACCAATATGAGAGACTAAAATTTTGCGCTCTTTTGGGTAGAAATAGTATCCTTTGGTCCCCTTAGGATACCTCACAAATATACATTTGTTAGATTTTGGGCCTAGCTTGTTCGAAGTCAATTTCTTGACATAAGCTTCACAACCCCAAATCTTCAGATAAGACCAGTTTCGCTTTTGCTCACTCCATTGTTCATATGGAGTCTTATCTACAGACCTTGATGGCACATGGTACAGTACATGAGTCGCAGTCTCTAGGGCATAACCTCAGAACAATGTGGGCAAATCACTAAAACTCATCATGGACCTAACCATTTCAAGCAAGGTCATATTCCTCCTTTCAGGCACACCATTATCTAGGGTGTATGCGGAAAGGTGAGTTTTGATACTATCGCATATTCCTTTAGGTGTGTTTAACTCAACTTGCGACACTTGGCTTAGTTGTTATTTTGATAATATCCTTATTGTCTATTTTAAGAACATATTATTATGAAACAGTTCCATAAAGAATATTATTTATACTAAAAGACAACAATCCATTAGTAAAGCAATATTCTCACTTGTCCAAAGTGGACACATAAATATCATTTCTAGAAACTAAAGGAAAATCATAATAATCCACAATTTCCAAGTAACAAGCCCATAGGCAAAATTAGACGATAAGATCCTACAGCCAATGTAGTATCACGTGCTCCATTTCCAACTAGTAGGTCCACCTCTCCCTTGGCAAACAATTTACTTTGTCGTAGTCCCTGCATATTAGTACAAATTTGAGTATCACATCATGTGTCAATGACCCAAGATGTTGACGAGAGAAGTTAATCTCAATCATGAATATACCTAATGAAGAAGTAGCATTCTTCTTCCTTTTTGCTACGAAGGTCTTGCAATGTTTCCTCTAATGGTTGGGATTCCCACAGTAAGGACAAACACCCTTCCTATCTATAGCAGTTTCTTCTAATGACTTATGAAACTTTTCCTTCTCACTTGAGTTACCTTCAACCAACATCAATGTTTCTGACATTTTCAAGCTTGACTCAGTAGCCTTCAACATATCTAGAAGCTCGAAAAGGGTATTCTTGTTATCATGCTCAATGAAGTCTTAGACAAATTGAGGGTAAGAATCTAGCAAAGACTGTAATGTTAGGTCTATTGCTAAACCCTCATTAAGTCTACATCCCAAAAATCTCAAGCTTGTTCATATACCCGATCAACTTGAGTATCTGATAGCCAATTTTGGTACCCTCTTCCATCTTGCATCTGAATAGTGACTGAGACACCATATGCTTCTCATTTCTTTAGAGAGAATAAAGAATAGAAGCTAAGTCCATATTTTGGCACTACTATCGTAGTAATGGTGTCATTGATGCAAGCACAATGTATCTTGTCATTTCTGCTTTTGCGTCATGTGTATGCTTCATATATACATACCCATTCTGATGGATAGAACTATCAGTAGACTCTGGTGACAAAGTCTGCTCAATGGTGTATAATCTATCGCTTGACTGAAGTATATTGTTTACACTTCTATATTAGTCAACAAAATTCTCACCATTCCATTTGTTTCCCAGTTTGATGATTTGTTGTAGTGATGATGGGATCATATTGCTCATTTTAAGTGAATCTACAAGTGCAGAATAAGCAAAAGTTATTTCAATGTTTATTATTATTTAATAAGGTCTTTTATTAAAAATGCTCCCACTATTTTCCTCAAGCCAATACCCTCACTATTAACTTAGGAAAGCCCATTGGCTTTCCTAGTAGACTGAGATCCCATCTAGCCCATTTCAAACCTTTGCATTGGCAAACAAGCCAAAATAGGTTGATTAGGATGGCCAACAAACTTAATCTACACTAGTTGATAGCTCTCACTACAACCTCAAATGCGAAGTAAGCCAACAAGCCAATCATACAGTACAATGACCAAAGCCATTGTCCTCAAGTATGATTCTCAGTACTAGTAGAGTGGATACTACATGTCGCCACATACACACAACAAGTGTACTTCTCTACTATGCTTATGATATGCTTATCAACCTTCGCTTTGGTGAACAAGCAAAACATATCATTTAAGTCAACCCATCACCATTAAGGAAAACTCCAATGAGCTTTAACCTCTCACTGGTAGAAGTGTACCCTTTGTTTTGGTGAACAAGGTTCCCATGAACAGTGGTTTGATTAGAGTCATGGTGATGGAAGGCGTTTTAATTACTGACTTAATATCCTTTATTTGAGGGTTTTTATTCTACATCTCACCAATTTATTATCTTTCTTAGAATGTCATTGATCGGTATGTTACTAAACATTCAACCTTAGCATGCATTCTGAGCAAAAATTATGTGTCGGTACATGGTCCACTAAAACCTATTTCCTCCAGCCTAGAGGAATCGATAGGTCAACCTAGTTTTTAAAAGTAAAACTTGGGTCTTCAAGTTATTCCTCTTCATTGCTCCTTTGTTTCTTCATCACGATTATTACAAAAGATTTTATAATAAATAAAAATCCTATTCTAATTTACATCAATAAAATAGAAACCTCGTGTTACATAAAAGGGAAGTGAGATGAGAAGAAGAAATACATGGAGATATTAGAGAGAGGCGGGACACGCAGGTCTTATTTATTTTAATAATAGGTCTAAGGCTCATGTACTGGCACCATGCAATTATTGTAATAACTACTTCCTACTCAAATACTCATAAAAATATGCATAATAAAATACATGTATAATAACATAAGTAGTTGGGCCCAAATTTTTCTTTTATTAAACATATACATTCTTTATACAAAATTAGTATCATAAACAAAAACTATGTAGACAGTGTAGCCATTCCTCCTCGCGTGCCGACGTCCATCCGACCGTGTCCTCACTTAAATCCTGCAAAAACATAGAAAGACAACGGGGTGAGCACAAATAATGCTCAATAAGTAAACCCTCTAGTCATCTATCCCCGTAACTCTGTCTCTCTAAGTCTTTCCTTACAATTCTCATTCACTCTTTCTTTTATACTTCTCTCTGTTTTCTCTCTCTCTGTTTCTCTTTCTTAGAACTCTTTTCTACTAACTCTCTTTAGTAAGTCACGGCCCCATCTTACCAGGGGCACGGCCGGGACTCGCTCCCGCTCTCCGTGACTTCTACTCATTCTTAGCCGATCAGACTCGGTTATGCATGGATTCGGAACCCTTGGCCATGTGAGTATATAATCTCTCTCTCGGGGACTCTCGGGTATAGCCCTCATCCACATGTACTCTCACAGGCTACACCACTTCTCTCTCTCATACTCATGCCACTCTCTCAATGCGGCGTACATGCGGGAATACTCTACCTATTACTCACGGGGTCCCCATCGCACAACCTACTCTATTCTCTTTTTCTCTCTTTTCTCTTAATAAAGCTCACACTCAAAGTTCTCTACTCTTTCTCTACTCTTTCTATAATGCATAATTAATGCATATAGATGATTCATGCTCATTAATGCACTCATGAAATGCACAAATGCAATGTTGCATCAAGATAGTCATTCTACATAGGTCACACTCAAGAAGGCATAACTTGAGTTATACATATCAGATTGCTATGATTTTGGTCTCGTTTTAAAGCTTAGAGAAAGGCTACAACTTTCATGTTTTGGTCTCAACCTAGTTCAATCTGGAAGGTGCCCAAAAATTACTCAAAAAGTCACAGCTGTGACAGAGCAGTTTTCACTTAGGCTTTTCATCAAACAATAAATGTGCAACATAAATTCTACTTTAGCTATAACTCTTCTTCTTTCTTTAACCATCCAAAATGGGAGTAAAGCTCCCTTGTATCATCATAAAACCTGTCAAGGAAAAACACTCCCAAAAGTTTACTCAAACTTCTTTCAACTTCAATCAAACTTCAACCCATCATCATATAATCAAAAGCACTTCTCATAATTCAATTATATCCAACAACAAGCATAATTCATCATCAATCTCATCTCAATTTCTCAATAATCATAACACATACATAATTAAAAGAAATCTCTACTCACTTGATTTTCTTAAATCTTAACTTGGTTGGATTTACTTACCTTGAATTTGAGCAACTCCAACACTATAATCTCTCTTTGATAGAATTCCATTTCCTCTTAAACCCTAAGCATATAAAACCATAAGAATTCAAAACTTTAAAATTTAATCTCACATCTTGATGCAAGAATCTTACCTTTAGATGCTTAGGATTGAAAATCCACTCAAAAATACCCAAAATCTATGAATTTCCTTGGAAATCTAGTGAAGCAATTTGAGAGAATTTAAGTAAAGAATGGCATGAATGGAGGGATAGAGTGGCTAGGGTTTCTACTATTACACTCTTATAATATATATATATATAGTTTCCCATTTTGCCCTTACACTTTCTATGAAATTCCATCTATGTCCCTTAGTCAATTACAATAATGCCCTCATTTTTATTACATTCTCCATGAAATTCTATCTCTTTTCACTCCCCAATTTTTAAACTAATTTTGAGTGAAAAGACCATTTTACCCCTAATGAAAGTTTAAGGGATCTTCTTCACATTTTTCTCAAAATAACTTTAACAAAATTCAACTAAAGGCCAACCAACCAAAAATAACAACATGCAAGCTCAAATGAGAACAAATCAATAAACATTCAAGCAATGCAACAATAATTTAACTACGTACCTCAAGTGGGGCGTTACAATTATCAAACAAGAACATTGCATGCATTAAAAAAAAAAAATTCATTTTTTAATTGGGTGGATGAAATTATTAAGTTACCCTCTTAAATCTGCAAAATAATTATTGGCTTTAAAGGTTTTAAAAAACTATAGTTTGGTCCCTGCACAGAAAAACACAAAATGGTCCAGCAGCTTTCTTGCCGTGGCGAAGAAAATTGTTTGCCGTGGTGAAGTTCAAATACTCCATGGTTGCCACAACGAAGTTTTATATTGCCGCGGCGAGAATGAACCACTAGAAAACTCCAAAATTCTAGAATGTATATTGCTAATGTGAAGTTTTATTTTGCCTCAGCGAGATTTACTTTTCGGCAAGTCGCCGCAGATCAGTGAACCCTTTTTTTGTAGTTTTTCACATAACTATGCGAATCCAAATTGAATCGAATGCATCAACATTCGTCCAAGACATCAACCAACCAACAAAAAAGTCAATCAACATATTATTTAATCAATTGATCAATCAAATCAGGAAATTAACATAGATTTTACAAATTTAAAAAAAAATCAGTTTACACTAACATGTTATTAAACATTAATAAAACGTTACAATCAATTACCCGAGGTTTTGATACCACTATAAGTAAATGATCAGATTCGTACAGCGAAAAAACAAAATGAAATAACAATTTTAAAACCGACTCTGTCATTACTCTAAACCCAAAAATCCAGGCAACGATCATAACATTTTTACATCTTAAAATGAAACCAGTGTAAACGAACAAATCTGTATAAAAATCAAATCCATTCAAGGATTAGAATACTTATGTACGTTTGGAGGCTCCTTCAAATGTCTCTGATTTGATCTTGCTCCCGATTCAAAGTAGAATCCCACTCACGTCGTCCACACGAAGATAATATATAGAATCTTAAAGGGATTTGCTATATCCACTTGATGGCTTCAAGACTCAAGAAGAAAGAATTTTTCTTCTCCACTCAATGAAGAAGAATGTGAGAGGGATAGAGGTACGTGGCTAGGGTTCTGTTTTAATGAATAATGTTCTTTGTTTTTAATTTTAAGTTGCACTTATATAGTGCAACAATTAAAAACCCTATTCCACTTAGGAATAGCCATGGGCTCCAACCCTAATCCACACTTGCAACCAAACACCCCTTTAATGGTAATTTAAATTTAATTAACTATTATTATAATTAAAATCAATTAATATATAAAAATATATTAACATTTAATTAACAATAATAATCCATGCATTGCACCAGCTTGTTGGCAAACAACCTTGACAAGTGAGATCAGTCACTGCCTTTCAACAGAGTTGTTTAACACTATAATAGCCTTATAGTATTATCTGTGTCCTTGGTCAGAATAATAATGGGGCTACAGACATTTTTAGAATGGCCACCATACATAAGGTTCTCACTATCAAGATTTGAAACACTTGATACCCTTGTCACAGTTCTACCATCCTAAGGACATTTATCAATACACATAATTATGATTTACACAATATAGAAGAATATGCCTTTTGTTGATAAATAAACATTATTACAAAGAGTCAATTTTACAATAATTGATTGGCTCTAGGGCAGCTATTTTAAAAACCTATGTGATCTATCATGATAGATTTTTATTCAAAGGATGTAGGGTGCTTCTCTTAAGTCCTCATGGAGAAGCACTTGGATGACCAAGTCTTTACCGACTACAAGTTTGGTATATCATTCCCAATTAGAAGTATGTCATTGACATACAACACCAAGAATGCCATTGCACTCCCACTTACTTTCTTGTAAACACAAGGCTCATCTTCATTCTTGATGAAACCAAAGTCTTTTATAGCTTCATCAAAATGAATGTTCCAGCTCCTTGAAGCTTGCTTGAGTCCATAAATGGACCTCTACAACTTGCATATCTTATCAACTTGTCCCTCAAGAATGAAACCATCGAGATACACATCCTCTTCATGGTTTCCATTTAGGAAAGCTAATTTGACATCCATCTGCCAAATCTCATAGTCATGATATGCAGCAATTGCAAGCATAATTCGGATAGATTTAATCATAGCAACTCGCAAAAAGGTTTCTTCATAGTCAATGCCACGAATTTGTTTGAAACCTTTTGTGACCAGTCATGCCTTATAGGAATACACCTTGCCATCCATGTCAATCTTCTTCCTGAAGGCCCATTTACACCTATGGGTTTTATCCCCTCGGGTGGATCCACTAGAGACCACACTTGGCTATGGTACACTCTCATATTTCATGGCTTTAAGCCATTTAACAAAATTTGGATCTGATATAGCATTATCATAGGTCCTGGGTTCATTATTTTGGTAGACCAGTACATCGCCATGTTGAGTCACAAGAAAACCATATATCTCAGGCTCATGATGTACTCTTTTAGCCTACGTAGCTCCTGTGCTACTTAAGGTGGTTCACTTTGATCCACAAATTGTGGAGTAACCTCCTCATGATGTTTAACCACTTCTTAGGGTACATCATCCCGTCTTTCGTCTAATGTATCCTATGGTTCTAGAACTTCATCGAGTTCTACTTTTCTCCCACTAGTACCTCTGAGAAGAAATTCCTTCTTTAAGAAGACAATAGTACGAGCAACAAAAACTTTTCTCTCTTCTGAGTAGTAGAAATAATATCATTTGGTCTCCTTAGGATATCCCACAAATATACATTTATTAGATTTCGGGCCCTAGCTTGTTCGAAGTCAATTTCTTGACATAAGCTTCACAACTCTAAATTTTCAGATAAGACAAGTTGGGCTTTCGCCCACTCCATAGTTCATATGGAATCTTATCTATAGACGTTGACGACACATGGTTAAGTATGTGAGTTGCAGTCTCTAGGGCATAACCCTAGAATGATGTAGATAAATCACTAAAACTCATCATGGACCTAACCATATCAAGTAAGGTCTTATTCCTCATTTCAGACACACCATTATGTTGAAGTGTATACGAAAGGTTGAGTTATGAAACTATCCCACACTCTTTTAGGTATTCAGAAAACCCATAGCTCAAGTATTCACCTCTTCGACTTGACAGAAGAGCTTTAATACTCTTGCCCAACATATTCTATACTTCACTCCTAAATTCTTTGAGTTTATCAAAGGCTTCAGATTTATGTCGCATAAGGTAGATATAACCATATCTACTGAGGTCATCAGTAAATTTAATGAAATACGAATATCCACCTCTGGCTTCAATTGTTAGTGGACCACATCAATCACTATGGATGATACCTAACAATTTAGTAGCCATTTCACTTTCTCCTGTGAAAGGTAACTTGGTCATAGTGCCTAAAAGGCACAACTCGCATACCTCAAATGACTAAAAGTCAAAAGGGTCCAAAACTCTATCCCTTTGAAGTTTTGCAATGCAGGTTTGATTAACATGACCCAATCTACAATGCCAGAGGTATGTTTGGGTTTGATCACTATGTTTAGCTTTCTTTGTTTTGACATTAAGAATATCCTTATTGTTTAAATCTAGAACATATAATCCATTGTGTAACCTTCAATTTCCATATAGAATACTGTTCAAACTAAAGGATAGCAATTCATTAGAAATCTCAAAACGATATCCCATATCATCCAAAGCGGATACCGATATAATGTTTCTTGAAATGGAAGGTACAAAATAACAATTATTAAGTTCTAATAATAAGCCCATAGGCAAAGACAAACTAAGACCCTACGGCCAATGCAACCACATTTCCAACTCATAGGTCTGCCTCTCCTTTGGCGAGTAATCTACTCTACCTTAGTCCTTACACATTACTACAAATGTGAGTACCACATCCTATGTCAATGACCCAAGATGTTAAAGGGGACAAGTTAATCTCAATCATATACATACCTGAAGTTGAAGCGTCTAACTTCCTCTTACTTTCGAGGAAAGCCTTGCAGTGTTTCCTCCAATAGCCAGGCTTGCCAAAGTAGAAGCGGACTATCTTCCCACCTTTACCAATGTTAGAGTAGATGCCCTAAAGCCAATCAATTATTGTGGAATTGACTCTTTGTAATAATGTTCATTAATCAATAGTAAAAGGCATTTTATCCTATATCGCGTAAATCATTATTATTGCAATATGTATTGATCTTTATTACTTGAGCGACTAGTGCACTTGCTAGTTTTGCATGTTATAGAAAACATCATCAGTAGATAGACAGAGGATTCAACGCTCCCAGGTACGGGAGAAGTTATCTCACGACGCAATTCAGTAAATGGCAATGACACTAAAACTGTGGCCATAGTGGGATTGAGTTGTTGCTCTATCCAGTTTATAATTCAGGTCATTGGTCCAGTAAATGAATACATAATATCGAGAGTAACCGAGGTTGACACTATTTCTATGCCTCGGTCTCATCGAGATAACGTTTGATGAAAGGATTAGATTGTACGGTAACCATATCATTGACAGGTAGCTGGTTCACTGAATCCAAATCTATCGGGTGGCCATGATGCCTTGCTAGGGGCTAATCTTGGTCTGCGTATAGTGAGATGATTAATTGGTGTTAATCGCGATACTACACACTGCCGGTATGATAAGGAGCCTACGGGTTACACACATAGAAGATAATTTAAGAACCAGTTTGTAAGAAGGGCGTTTTCGTCTTTTTAGGAGAAATGATATTTTGGTAATTTCACAGTGCAATTAAATTTGTTGAGGTCATAGCCTTTATTTAATTTGTTAATTAAATTAAATAAGTGAAATTACATTTAAATATGTGTTCGCATATATTTAAATGAATTATTGTTATTGTTAAATGTTAATATATGAAATATATATATTAATTGAATTTAATTGAAATAACAATAATAACTAAAATTAAAATATCTTAAAGGAGCTATTTGGATACAAGGGGTGTTTGGGTTGGAGCCCAAGCCCATTCCATGATGGAATAGGGCAAAGTGTGCACTATATAAGTGCAACACTTTGTGAATTGTTTATGTAATTCATTCATTCATTGAAAACAAATATTCCAGCCCCTTTTTCTTCTCTCTCACGACAGATTTCTTTTGCTTGAAGAAAATATTTCATTTGATTTTCATCTTGGTTCTTAAAGGCTAAAAAGGATCTAGCAAATCCCTATTTAGTTCCTTGAGATTGTCTTCGTGTGGACTACATTGGTTCGATCCTACACTTGGGTCGGTAGCGAAACCCATTCCGAGAAAAATTGGAGGAGCCTCCAAACGTGGGTATGGTTTTTAACCTTGATATGTTTTATTGCAGATTTTAATATGTTGTATAAACTGTAAATTTCTGCCCTGATCTTGGTTCAAAGGAACGATCTATAATGTTTAAATAATTTTTGTTTCCGCTGCCATGTATGATCGTTTCCGAACACCATAGAAATTACATACCCCGCATGATTCTTCACCCTCCCCATTTGTCTTTGCCCATTTTGATTTGATGAAGTATCGCCATACCCTGGACACGACCCTCTTTGACGGTCGGGTGGGTTGGGCTGTGGAGTTGCAGCTCGATTTTGTTTGGCTACACCCTGTCTTGACTGAATGTGGTTGTTGAATTGCAGTTGCTACCTCTGGAAAAGGTGAAAATGGATCAAGCCCTTCCATTTCTTTGGTGGATGGATTGTAAAACTCATTTGGGGATGATCCTCCGAATGCTTAATTTTGGGAATCCATTATAAATTTATGATAAAATAATAAATAATTAAAATGAAAAAAATTGAATAATAATATGAAGAAGAGATGATATTGAAAAATAGAAAAAATTGAATGATATAAATAAATAAATTATAATATGAATAAATTATAAATATAAATATAAATTGGATTGGAGTGGAGAGATTGAGAGTTGGTGTGAAAAAAAAAGGAGGTGTGGGGGATTAATTTACTATGTAGGTTTGGGGGCGAAAATAAAATAAACCCCACCCCCCACCCCCCCTCCCCAAAAAAAAAAAATAAATGACCGTTGGCTACCAATGGTTGTGCTGTGTGTAATTCTTTTTTTTTTTTTTTCTTGTAAAATATCAATTTAACCCTTAATATTTTTGTCAATTT
Organism: Pistacia vera; assembly: GCF_008641045.1. Taxonomy (NCBI): domain Eukaryota; kingdom Viridiplantae; phylum Streptophyta; class Magnoliopsida; order Sapindales; family Anacardiaceae; genus Pistacia; species Pistacia vera. The sequence goes on along the minus strand of NW_022195170.1, from coordinate 151,266 downwards.
CAAAATTTATGGGGGTTTTTGGATATTTTCTAGGAGCTTTAGGGAAGAAGCAAAGGGGTTTGGGCCCGAGCCTTGGAGGAGGGACCGATCTAAGGACTAGTCCCTCTTCCATGGGCTTGGTCCGAGTTTGGGACCACGCCTCCTAGGACCAATTTTTTGGGCCCAGTCCCAAATGTTAGTAAACGATCAAGCTTATGGCAGCGGAAACAAAAATTTAAAGCACAAATCGAATCCATTTAAGCCAAGATCAGGGCACAAATTGCACAGTTTATATGTTAAATCAAAATCTACAGTAATATGAACAATCAAAGTAGAGTTAAAAGTTCGTACACACATTTGGAGGCTCTTTCAAACTTGTTTCTGACTGGGTTCGCTCCTGATCCAAGAGTAGGATCAAACCAACGGTAATCCACACGAAGATAACCCGAAGAGCTAAAGAAGGATTTGCTAGATCCTCTTTAGCTTCAAGAATCAAACTTAAGAATCAAGAAATTTTTGATTCAAAGAAAACAAGGCTGCCGTGAGGGAGAGGGCTGTGTGTTTTAATTTTTCTTTCAAGTGAAAATAATGAATGAATCAATCTATCACTTAATTCACAAAAACATGACACTTATATAGTGCACATAAAACCCTATTCCATCATGGAATAGGCTTGGGCTTCAACCCAAACAGCCCCTATATCCAAACACTCCCAATCATGATATTTTAATTATAATTATTATTATTTTCAATTAAACTCAATTAATGTATTTATAGAAATACATTAACATTTAATTAATAATAATAATCCATTTAAATATATGTGTACATATATTTAAATATAATCTCACTTATTTAATCAAATTAAATATAGGTGACAACCTCAGCAAATTTAATTGCATTGTGAGATTACCAAAATACCCTTTTGTCCTAAAAGACGAAAACGCCCCTTACACAAACTGATTCTTAAATTATCTTCTATGTGTGTGACCCATAGGCTCTTAATCATACCAGCAGTGTATAGTATCGCGATTAACACCAATTAATCGTCTCACTACACACAGACCAAGATTGACCCCTAGAAAGGCATCATGGCCACCCGATAGATTCGGATTCAGCGAAGCGGCTACCTGTCAACTATATGGTTACCGTACAATCAAATCCTTTCATCATCTATTATCTCATCGAGAATGTGGCACAAAAATAGTGTCAACCTCAGTTACTCTCGATATATTTGTATTCAGTTACTAGACCAATGACCGAAATAATGAATTGGATTAAGTAACAACTCAATCCCATTGTGATTACAAATTTACTGTCATTGTCATTAACTGAATTGCGCAGTGAGATAACTTTTCCTAAACGCAGGAGTGATGAATCCTCTGTCGATCCACCATAGTCTTGATACACTCCTTGATGCAGCCAATCACTACTGTATTAATAGCTCTGAATAAAACCGCGTTGGGCTAGTGTCAAACTACACCGATCGGTGCATAAGGCGCTCTGGTGATCTCAAGTCTAAGGATCACATGCACCACCATTCGTTAGAGGATTTGTTCCATAGAAACTGGGGTTACAATCTATATGGAATCCTCTGGTGGGTCAGTCCAGTGAACTTTCCTACAGCAAGCACCCATGTGTTGCATCAAGTTATCAGCAAACAACCTTAAAAGGTTAGATCTGTCATTGCATTTTGATAGGGTCGTTCAACACTATGATAACCTTATCGTATTATCTGTGCCGTTGGTTAGATTAATACTGGGGATATAGACGTTTCTAGAATGGCCACCATATGTGCTCATAGGGTTCTCACTATCAAGATTTGAAACACTTGATACCCTCGTCACGGTTCTACTATTCTAAGGACATATATCAATACATACAACTATGGTTTACATGATATAGTAGATAATGCCTGTCATTGATTAATAAACATTATTGCAAAGAGTCAATTCCATAATAATTGATTGGCTCTAGGGTACCTACTCCAACAATCTCCTACTTGCACTATAGCCAATCATTCATGCACTCAACATTGAATGACCCAAGTGCCCATCACGCGTCTGCTACAACAGAAACTTCAATAGTGGGTTAGTAGGTATTCTACAGATCTGCGCATTCCCTTTCTAATTGATCTCCTAAATCAGATTGAATCAACTAAGTATGTTTGGATTACTGGTGAGACCGTGATTCCTCAGCCACAACAATGGCTTCATTGTTATCACAGTAGAACTTTACTAGATCGACAATGCTTGGAACCACATCAAGTTCAGTAATGAACCTCTTGATCCAAAACCGTCTACATGGCTACATTAAATAATGCGATATACTAAGCATCAAATGTGGAATCCGCTCCAGTGCACTGATTCGAGCTCTTCTAGCTCACTGCAGCTACATTGAGACAAAATGTATAATCCCAAATTGCAAACTATAATCATCTTTATCCGTTTGAAAATAGCATCATTGTATCCTCTTACAATGAGCTCATCTTCCCCTCTATAATCCAAGAACATATGCTTAAGCCTTTTCAAGTACTTAAGGATGTCCATTGACACTCATCCAGTGTTACTCACTGTAACGCCCACACAGAGGTATGTGGCATGCTGTCGTAGGCACCCAGAATTAAAACCTTCCTAACCTAACTACTGAACTATAAATAGGGTAAGCAAGGGTCGATCCCACGAAGAATGTCTAGCCGAATTTTTGATGATGTGAATAAGACTGGGGGGTTTTGAGTAAAATAGAAAACAATCTTAGCCAAAAATCAAAACAAAAACAATTCAAATCGAAATCAATTAATATAACGAAACTTGGTCTCTGTCAACATCCACCATCGGAATCTTACAACTAATCATTGATGCAAAGATAATCAATTCACACATTGAATATTCACCGTTGGAACTAATTTCCTATCTCTCCTTAATTGTAATTAATCAGGAAACAAGCGATCCTAATTAATCTTACCCCTAAACAACCCTAGACAAGCGCTCAAGATTTAATCTAGTGGCAGCCTTAAGAATTAGAGAGATCGATGAAGCTAAACAACACAAACACAAGCGGTTGTATTTAATTTAGTTGAATGTTCTTCGTAAGGTTACTAATTCCTGACGCAGCAAATTACTAACCCTAATTGCTTCACAAGTTGGAGGGATCAAACAATTACGGATTTGATATCAAACTTAGCAGTAGATTTCAACAAATAATACACTAGTAGGCCTCCTAGTAATTAAATGCATCAATCATGAAAATATGCACAAAATAACATTCAATACTCAAACACGAAAATTGAACACTAAAATAACATAGATTAGATCTCACAGTTGGTTGATTCCGAGGTCTCCGTTTCCGACGACCAAGTTACAAAAGTTTTAGCCGCCCATGGCCATCAACCAAAAACTCAAAAAGAAAGAAAAATTCCAGAGAAGAGAAGAGAGAGGCGTGGTCCCTCCAAACCTAATCTGATCTCCTTTTTCAAAAATCTAATTCAAGTGTTTGAATTCAACTCAATCTCCTAAAATATTCTAATATCCTAAAATCAATTATCCTAATCTGATTCTAATTAATTGAAAATATAATAAAATCTTAAAAATAAAAACAGGAAAGTGATGTGTCCAGCTGTAACTCGTGTGCCACATGTCTTCAAATCTTCCAATAATAAACTGCCCCTTGGACGTGCATTACAAGGCAGAATGTTCCAGAACATCGGCAGTGCAGATGCGTCAACTTCAAGCCCAATTACAACCTTGATGCAGCAAGTATCTCTCCAAACTCAAAACATAAAAGTTGTAGATATATTTCTTAGCGTTCTACAGAATTTTGAATCATCTCAATCGGAGCTCAGATGAGAGAGTTATGCCCAAAATACGAAACAATGTCAAAACTGTCCGAATTCACTTAATTAGTTCCGTTTTGCAATTAACGCTCCCATTTGCTTCCTAAGTCAAAATAGAATAAAAATCAGTACATTTTAGGCAGCAAATAGGTATAAAAGACTAGGCATTAAGGGGGGTAAATATGACATTTTGCATTCTCATCAAATTCCCCCACACTTAGCTTTTGCACGTCCTCGGGCAAACTAATTCAAACAAACACTACACTCCAGTCAAATCCAGAACACCATCATCTCAAGTCATATCCAGAACATTAACATGATGCATAAGAAACAGTATTTAATCCATGCATATTCATACCTAACTTAGGAAGCAGCAAAATAAAATAAAGTAGAGTTAATGACATTCATCTCTCTTCATCATTTTCCACAATTACTCTCAATTAGTCAATGCAAACAAGGAAACTAATCACAACCAATTCGTGTACAACTCACCTCTCAATTTTTCTTTTACTGTTTCTCTTTACTACTACAAACTGGGTAGCAAACTAAGGATACAATTTTTTTTTTTCTTTTTTTTTTTCTGTTTTGAAAAAGAATGAGTGCATTTTATGCTCCATCTCATTTCATGGTTGTGTTTATGAGTGAGTGCGTTTTACGCTCCATCTCGACTCACCACATACCTTTCTTTTCTTTTTCCTATTTGCTTAAACCCAAATTTAGGACTAGCTTAAGAGAAACAATTTTTTTTTTTTTCTTTTAAGGGTTGTTATACACTCCTCAATCATGCTTCGTCACCAAGTCTACACAACTTCTCAAGACATATTATTTCAAACTACAAAGATTCAAATATGATTGACTCTATTTTATGAAAGATTGCTAACATCCTAAGTCAAGGAATATGCTCAACAACAAAGTCAAGTTACTATTTCATGCATCACTAGACGTTCAAAGACATGACTTAAAGCATAAACCTTCCTAAAAACAAATGCGGATTTCGTTTAAGGTGTACGTGGCGTTGTTATACCCGAGGTTGCCAAGTACTGCTAGGCAGTTTTTAAGGCGGGTTCTGGTTTCCAGCCGATATACCCTTAAACTAGGCAGATTTTTTTTTTTTTTTTAACACAAAAAACAGAACCTAAACAAAACCTAAATCCCCTCCCCCACACTTAAAACTGACATTGTCCCCAATGTAAGATGAAATGCAAAGAAAAGGCAACAATAACCAAAATTTAAAATGCTAGAAAAGAAAACAAACTCCCCTTGGGTTGCCTCCCAAGCAGCGCCTTTGTTTATTGTCGTTGGCTCGACTCAATGGTTTTCTTCTTGCGATGCACTGAGTTTATCGGAGATTTTCACCGGTAACGTTCCTTCGTCTCCAAGGAACACGTACTTGAGGTAACTAGGGAGAGGCTTCAAATCTGGAATGGGATCCTGCAAAACAAAAGGTAAAGGCCTCTCGTTAGAAATTGGTAATGCAATATAAGGAACGTTACCTGACTGTTGCTGTAACTTTGGAGAATCATTTAACGCTGCAACAGTCTCCTGAAAATCAGTACTCAAAGCTAACTCCTCATTCTCTTCCTCAAGATGCTTACTAATGGCAACTCCCATTCCATCTTTTCCATCAAGTTCAAAAACTTCCTGTGCTAAAGAATCAACCACATCAATAGAATAAACATGATCATCATCATCATCATCAGGATATTTCATGGCATCATAAATATTAAATTTGACAAGTTCACCATCAAATTCCATGGTAAGTATGCCACTATGAACATCTATCTTAGTCTTGGATGTCTTTAAGAAAGGTCTTCCTAACAAAATAGGAGCAGATTGATCACCATTTTCCATATCAAGCACATAGAAATCAGTAGGGAAAACTAAGTCATTAACTTGTACCAAAACATCCTCAACTACACCCTTAGGATAAGCATTAGATCCATCAGCTAATTGAATTACAACACCAGTTTTATTCAAAGGTCCAAGTTTCAAAGAAGCATATATGGAATATGGCATGACATTTATAGAAGCTCCTAAGTCTATCATGGCCTTCTCAAACCTAGTGTTACCTATCGTACAAGGGATAGTAAACATACCTGGATCCTTGCACTTCGCTGGAAGTTTTCTCTGAATCACTGCAGAAACATTTTCTCCCACTCTCACCTTTTCACACCCCTTAAGTTTCTGTTTCCTCTTAAGTGTGCACAATTCTTTCAAGAATTTAGCATAACGAGGTACTTGTTTAATAGCATCAAAAAGTGGAATATTTACCTCGCATCTACGAAAAGTCTCATACATATCTCTGTTTTGCTCATCTCTTCTAGATTCTGCTAAAGCTTGAGGAAAAGGTGGTACCGGTTTATAGTCGGACAGAGGCGGAAACTTACGCTTAGGAACACCATCGTCATTGGGAACGTTGCTGTCTACAACTACATCTTTCTCCTTTTCTTCCTTCGACGATGCAGGGGCTGCCTTCATTGGAATCTCAACCTCTTTACCACTTCTCAAGACGATCGCACTTACATTTTCTCTTGGATTTACCACCGTTTGAGAAGGTAATTTCCCCGAACTTTGCGCCTCCAGCCTATTGATCGCGGTTGCCATTTGACTCATTTGATTCTCCAAACTTTGAACACTGGCTCTCGTCTCCTGTTGAAATTGCAAAGTATTAGTTGCAAGAGACTTAACAATATCTTCTAAAGACATACCAGAATTAGAAGTTTGGCTCGGTTGTTGTCTAGGGGGGTATGGCTGCTTGTACTGCTGGTAATTTGGGCGGTTTTGAGGGTAGGGCTGACTCATTTGTTGATTCCCATAGCCAAGATTAGGGTGATCCCTCCATCCAGGGTTATATGTGCTCGAATAAGGATCATACTTCCTTTGCGGTTGTCCAGGGAAACCACCTGCTGCATTCACTTGCTCAACAGGCTCCTCTTGAAGAGTTGGGCACATGTCAGTTGGATGCCCTACTACCGAACAAATCCCGCAAGCCTTCACTGTTTGCATGTTACCTACAGCCATTTGACGAACAAGAGAAGTTAGACTAGAGATTTGTTGTTCTAGGGAAGAAATATTTACCTCATTATCACGCCTAGATGGAAGGTCAAGCCTACTGCCAAACTGTTGAGAATTGGCCGCCATATTTGCAATCAAGTTCCTCGCGGCCTCAGGGGTCTTATCCACCAAAGCTCCACCACTTGCAGCATCAATCATGCTCCTATCAGTGTATGTGAGGCCCTCATAGAAGTACTGGATCAGTAACTGCTCACTAATCTGATGATGGGGGCAGCTTGCACACAATTTCTTAAAGCGTTCCCAGTATTCATGTAGGGACTCTCCGTTATGCTGCCTTACACCACAAATTTCTTTCCGGATGTTGGCTGCCCTCGAAGCTGGGAAATATTTCTCCAGAAATAATCTCTTCATCTCGTTCCATGTGGTTATAGTTCCGGAGGGTAGATAATAAAGCCAATCCTTAGCCGAATCCTTCAAAGAAAACGGGAAAGCTCTTAATTTAATTTGCTCCTCGGTCACCCCCGTAGGTTTCATACTTGTGCAAACCACATGAAGCTCCTTTAAATGCTTGTGAGGATCTTCACCTGCAAGACCATGAAAAGTGGGCAAGAGATGTATTAGTCCAGATTTTAATTCAAAAGTAGTGGCAGCATCTAAAACAGGAAACGTTATGCATAAAGGTGCTTGATTCAAATCAGGGGCAGCAAGCTCTTTCAAAGTCCGATTTCCAGCCATGACGTCCTCCTCTTCTAAATCAGAGTTGCTAGCAAATTGGGAATCAAAAGCCAAATTGCTTTCCTCAGAATTTCTCCGAACTTCCTTCCTTAACCTACGCAAAGTGCTTTCAATTTCTGGATCGAATGTTAAATCACCAAGGTTAGAGGACCTGGTCATACAACAAAAAACCTAATAAAAGAATTAGAATGAATGACAAAAATTGAAAACTAACTAGAAAATTAAAAAAAATTAAATTAAATTGGCCAGAAACACTAAAACGGCAAAAACTGTATCAAAACATTCGAATTTGGCCTCAAGAGGGTGGGGCTAGAATTTTTTCTAGTTTTGCTCAGAACGTCGTTTTCTTCGAAACGGGTACTCGCAGCACTCCTAACTCAACCAAAATTTTCCTTATGAATAGTACTACTGTTCATCCGGAACAGTACTACTGTTCACAGTTTTTTTTTTTTTTTTTTCTGCAAAATAAAAAAAAATATAACAAAAAACGCAATAAAAAAAATCACAAAAACAAAAATAATCAACTAGAATCACTCCCCGGCAACGGCGCCAAAATCTGGCGTGCTGTCGTAGGCACCCAGAATTAAAACCTTCCGAACCTAACTACTGAACTGTAAATAGGGTAAGCAAGGGTCGATCCCACGAAGAGTGTCTAGCCGAATTTTCTTTGATGTGAAAAAGGCTGGGGGGTTTGTGTAAAAACAGAAAACAATCTCAGCAAAAACAAAAACAATTTAATTCGAATTCAATCAAAATGACGAACTTGGTCTCTGTCAACATCCACCATCGGAATCTTACAACTGATCATTGATGCAAAGATAATCAATTCACACATTGAATATTCACCGTTGGAACTAATTTCCTATCTCTCCTTAATTGTAATTAATCAGGAAACAAGCGATCCTAATTAATCTTACCCCTAAACAACCCTAGACAAGCGCTCAAGATTTAATCTAGTGGCAGCCTTAAGAATTAGAGAGATCGATGAAGCTAAACAACACAAACACAAGCGGTTGTATTTAATTTAGTTGAATGTTCTTCGTAAGGTTACTAATTCCTGACGCAGCAAATTACTAACCCTAATTGCTTCACAAGTTGGAGGGATCAAACAATTACGGATTTGATATCAAACTTAGCAGTAGATTTCAACAAATAATACACTAGTAGGCCTCCTAGTAATTAAATGCATCAATCATGAAAATATGCACAGAATAACATTCAATACTCAAACATGAATTTAACACTAAAAACAGAAAGATCTCACAGTTTATTTGATTCCGAGGTTTCCGTTTCCTTCGACCAAGTTACAAAAGTTCTAGCCGCTCATGGCCATCACAAAAACTCAAGTGAAAGAAAATTTCAGAGAAGAGAAGAGAGAGAGGCGTGGTCCCCCAAAACCTACTCTGATCTCCCTTTTAAAATCTAATTTAAGAATTCAAATCCCACTCAATCTCCTAAAAGAAATATTCTCCTATCCTAAAATAACATTAATCCTAATTTAATTCTAATTGGAAATAAAATAAAATAGAGTCCTAATAAAATAGGAAGGTGGTGTTTCCAGCTGTAATTTTCGTGCAGCATGTATGTCTTCAAAACGTGCAATAATAGACTGACTTGCATAACAAGTCAGAACGCTCCAGGACGTCGGTAATGCAGGTGCGTCAACTTCAAGCTCAATTACAACCTTGATTCAGTCAGTATCTCTAAAAACTCAAAACATGAAAGTTGTAGATCTCTTTCTTAGCGTTCCACAGCACTTTGAATCATCTCAATCGGAGCTCGGATGAGAGAATTATGCCCAGAATACGAAGCAGTGGCGAAACTGTCCGAATTCCCCTAATTAATTCCGTTTTTCAATTAACACCTCCATTTGCTTCCTAAACCAAAATAAAGTAATAATGAGTACAATTAGGAAACAAATACATATAAAAGACTAAACATTAAGGGGGTTAAATATGACATTTTGCATTCCCATCAAATTCCCCCACACTTAGCTTTTGCACGTCCTCGGGCAAACTAATTCAAACAAACCCTACACTCAAGTCATATCAGGAACACCATCATCTCAAGTCATCTCAAGAACATCAGCATGATGCATAAGCAACAATATTTAATCCATGCATATTCATACCTAACTTAGGAAGCAGCAAAATAAAATAAAACAGAGTTAATGACATTCATCTCTCTTTATCATCTTCCACAATTACTCTTAATCAGTCAATGCAAACAAGGGAACTAATCACAACCAATTCATGTACAACTCCCCTCTCAACTTTTCTTTTACTGTTTCTCTTTACTACTACAAACTGGGTAGCAAACTAAGGATACAATTTTTTTTTTTTTTTTTTTTTTTTTTTCTGTTTTGAAAAAGAATGAGTGCATTTTATGCTCCATCTCATTTCATGGTTGTGTTTATGAGTGAGTGCGTTTTACGCTCCATCTCGACTCACCACATACCTTTCTTTTCTTTTTCCTATTTGCTTAAACCCAAATTTAGGACTAGCTTAAGAGAAACAATTTTTTTTTTTTTTTTTAAGGGTTGTTATACACTCCTCAATCATGCTTCGTCACCAAGTCTACACAACTTCTCAAGACATATTATTTCAAACTACAAAGATTCAAATATGATTAACTCTATTTTATGAAAGATTGCTAACATCCTAAGTCAAGGAATATGCTCAACAACAAAGTCAAGTTACTATTTCATGCATCACTAGACGTTCAAAGACATGACTTAAAGCATAAACCTTCCTAAAAACAAATGCGGATTTCGTTTAAGGTGTACGTGGCGTTGTTATACCCGAGGTTGCCAAGTACTGCTAGGCAGTTTTTAAGGCGGGTTCTGGTTTCCAGCCGATATACCCTTAAACTAGGCAGATTTTTTTTTTTTTTTAAACACTAAAAACAGAACCTAAACAAAACCTAAATCCCCTCCCCCACACTTAAAACTGACATTGTCCCCAATGTAAGATGAAATGCAAAGAAAAGGCAACAATAACCAAAATTTAAAATGCTAGAAAAGAAAACAAACTCCCCTTGGGTTGCCTCCCAAGCAGCGCCTTTGTTTATTGTCGTTGGCTCGACCTAATGGTTTTCTTCTTGCGATGCACTGAGTTTACCGGAGATTTTCACCGGTAACGTTTCTTCGTCTCCAAGGAACACGTACTTGAGGTAACTAGGGAGAGGCTTCAAATCTGGAACGGGATCCTGCAAAACAAAAGGTAAAGGCCTCTCGTTAGAAATTGGTAATGCAATATAAGGAACGTTACCTGACTGTTGCTGTAACTTTGGAGAATCATTTAACGCTGCAACAGTCTCCTGAAAATCAGTACTCAAAGCTAACTCCTCATTCTCTTCCTCAAGATGCTTACTAATGGCAACTCCCATTCCATCTTTTCCATCAAGTTCAAAAACTTCCTGTGCTAAAGAATCAACCACATCAATAGAATAAACATGATCATCATCATCATCATCAGGATATTTCATGGCATCATAAATATTAAATTTGACAAGTTCACCATCAAATTCCATGGTAAGTATGCCACTATGAACATCTATCTTAGTCTTGGATGTCTTTAAGAAAGGTCTTCCTAACAAAATAGGAGCAGATTGATCTCCATTTTCCATATCAAGCACATAGAAATCAGTAGGGAAAACTAAGTCATTAACTTGTACCAAAACATCCTCAACTACACCCTTAGGATAAGCATTAGATCCATCAGCTAATTGAATTACAACACCAGTTTTATTCAAAAGTCCAAGTTTCAAAGAAGCATATATGGAATATGGCATGACATTTATAGAAGCTCCTAAGTCTATCATGGCCTTCTCAAACCTAGTGTTACCTATCGTACAAGGGATAGTAAACATACCTGGATCCTTGCACTTCGCTGGAAGTTTTCTCTGAATCACTGCAGAAACATTCTCTCCCACTCTCACCTTTTCACACCCCTTAAGTTTCTGTTTCCTCTTAAGTGTGCACAATTCTTTCAAGAATTTAGCATAACGAGGTACTTGTTTAATAGCATCAAAAAGTGGAATATTTACCTCGCATCTACGAAAAGTCTCATACATATCTCTGTTTTGCTCATCTCTTCTAGATTCTGCTAAAGCTTGAGGAAAAGGTGGTACCGGTTTATAGTCGGACAGAGGCGGAAACTTACGCTTAGGAACACCATCGTCATTGGGAACGTTGCTGTCTACAACTACATCTTTCTCCTTTTCTTCCTTCGACGATGCAGGGGCTGCCTTCATTGGAATCTCAACCTCTTTACCACTTCTCAAGACGATCGCACTTACATTTTCTCTTGGATTTACCACCGTTTGAGAAGGTAATTTCCCCGAACTTTGCGCCTCCAGCCTATTGATCGCGGTTGCCATTTGACTCATTTGATTCTCCAAACTTTGAACACTGGCTCTCGTCTCCTGTTGAAATTGCAAAGTATTAGTTGCAAGAGACTTAACAATATCTTCTAAAGACATACCAGAATTAGAAGTTTGGCTCGGTTGTTGTCTAGGGGGGTATGGCTGCTTGTACTGCTGGTAATTTAGGCTGTTTTGAGGGTAGGGTTGATTCATTTGTTGATTCCCATAGCCAAGATTAGGGTGATCCCTCCATCCAGGGTTATATGTGCTCGAATAAGGATCATATTTCCTTTGCGGTTGTCCAGGGAAACCACCTGCTGCATTCACTTGCTCAACAGGCTCCTCTTGAAGAGTTGGGCACATGTCAGTTGGATGCCCTACTACCGAACAAATCCCGCAAGCCTTCACTGTTTGCATGTTACCTACAGCCATTTGACGAACAAGAGAAGTTAGACTAGAGATTTGTTGTTCTAGGGAAGAAATATTTACCTCATTATCACGCCTAGATGGAAGGTCAAGCCTACTGCCAAACTGTTGAGAATTGGCCGCCATATTTGCAATCAAGTTCCTCGCGGCCTCAGGGGTCTTATCCACCAAAGCTCCTCCACTTGCAGCATCAATCATGCTCCTATCAGTGTATGTGAGGCCCTCATAGAAGTACTGGATCAGTAACTGCTCACTAATCTGATGATGGGGGCAGCTTGCACACAATTTCTTAAAACGCTCCCAGTATTCATGTAAGGACTCTCCGTTGTGCTGCCTTATACCACAAATTTCTTTCCGAATGTTTGCTGCCCTCGAAGCTGGGAAGTATTTCTCCAAAAATAATCTCTTCATCTCGTTCCATGTGGTTATAGTTCCGGAGGGTAGATAATAGAGCCAATCCTTAGCCGCATCCTTCAAAGAAAACGGGAAGGCTCTTAATTTGATTTGCTCCTCGGTCACCCCCGTAGGTTTCATACTCGTGCAAACCACATGAAGCTCCTTTAGATGCTTGTGAGGATCTTCACCTGCAAGACCATGAAAAGTGGGCAAGAGATGTATTAGTCCAGATTTCAATTCAAAAGTAGTAGCAGCATCTAAAACAGGAAAAGTTATGCATAAAGGTGCTTGATTCAAATCAGGGGCAGCAAGCTCTTTCAAAGTCCGATTTCCAGCCATGACGTCCTCCTCTTCTAAATCAGAGTTGCTAGCAAATTGGGAATCAAAAGCCAAATTGCTTTCCTCAGAATTTCTCCGAACTTCCTTCCTTAACCTACGCAAAGTGCTTTCAATTTCTGGATCGAATGTTAAATCACCAAGGTTAGAGGACCTGGTCATACAACAAAAAACCTAATAAAAGAATTAGAATGAATGACAAAAATTGAAAACTAACTAGAAAATTTAAAAAAAAAATAAATTAAATTAAATTAAATTGGCCAGAAACACTAAAATGGCAAAAACTATATCAAAACATTCGAATTTGGCCTCAAGAGGGTGGGGCTAGAAAATTTTCTAGTTTTGCTCAGAACGTCGTTTTCTTCGAAACGGGTACTCGCAGCACTCCTAACTCAACCAAAATTTTCCTTATGAATAGTACTACTGTTCATCCAGAACAGTACTACTGTTCACAGTTTTTTTTTTTTTTTTTTCTGCAAAATAAAAAAAAATATAACAAAAAACGCAATAAAAAAAATTACAAAAACAAAAATAATCAACTAGAATCACTCCCCGGCAACGGCGCCAAAATCTGGCGTGCTGTCGTAGGCACCCAGAATTAAAACCTTCCGAACCTAACTACTGAACTGTAAATAGGGTAAGCAAGGGTCGATCCCACGAAGAGTGTCTAGCCGAATTTTCTTTGATGTGAAAAAGGCTGGGGGGTTTGTGTAAAAACAGAAAACAATCTCAGCAAAAACAAAAACAATTTAATTCGAATTCAATCAAAATGACGAACTTGGTCTCTGTCAACATCCACCATCGGAATCTTACAACTGATCATTGATGCAAAGATAATCAATTCACACATTGAATATTCACCGTTGGAACTAATTTCCTATCTCTCCTTAATTGTAATTAATCAGGAAACAAGCGATCCTAATTAATCTTACCCCTAAACAACCCTAGACAAGCGCTCAAGATTTAATCTAGTGGCAGCCTTAAGAATTAGAGAGATCGATGAAGCTAAACAACACAAACACAAGCGGTTGTATTTAATTTAGTTGAATGTTCTTCGTAAGGTTACTAATTCCTGACGCAGCAAATTACTAACCCTAATTGCTTCACAAGTTGGAGGGATCAAACAATTACGGATTTGATATCAAACTTAGCAGTAGATTTCAACAAATAATACACTAGTAGGCCTCCTAGTAATTAAATGCATCAATCATGAAAATATGCACAGAATAACATTCAATACTCAAACATGAATTTAACACTAAAAACAGAAAGATCTCACAGTTTATTTGATTCCGAGGTTTCCGTTTCCTTCGACCAAGTTACAAAAGTTCTAGCCGCTCATGGCCATCACAAAAACTCAAGTGAAAGAAAATTTCAGAGAAGAGAAGAGAGAGAGGCGTGGTCCCCCAAAACCTACTCTGATCTCCCTTTTAAAATCTAATTTAAGAATTCAAATCCCACTCAATCTCCTAAAAGAAATATTCTCCTATCCTAAAATAACATTAATCCTAATTTAATTCTAATTGGAAATAAAATAAAATAGAGTCCTAATAAAATAGGAAAGTGGTGTTTCCAGCTGTAATTTTCGTGCAGCATGTATGTCTTCAAAACGTGCAATAATAGACTGACTTGCATAACAAGTCAGAATGCTCCAGGACGTCGGCAATGCAGGTGCATCAAATTCAAGCTCGATTACAACCTTTATTCAGCCGGTATCTCTAAAAACTCATGAAAGTTGTAGATCTCTTTCTTAGCGTTCCACATCATTTCGAATCATCTCAATCGGAGCTCAGATGAGAGAATTATGCCCAGAATACGAAGCAGTGGCGAAACTGTCCGAATTCCCCTAATTAATTCCGTTTTTCAATTAACACCTCCGTTTGCTTCCTAAACCAAACTAAAGTAATAATGAGTATAATTAGGAAACAAATACATATAAAATACTAAACATTAAGGGGGTTAAATATGACATTTTGCATTCCCATCAATAGGTATGCACGTTTCCTTCCATGTTCGTCTTCTTCTTGAAGACACATTTACATCCCATGGGTTTGACCCATTTGGGTAAATCCACCAAAGTCCATACTTGGTTCTAGTACATGGAGTCTATTTCAAATTTCATGGCCTTAAGCCATTTTGCAGAATTTGGATCTGATATAGCACCACCGTAGGTTTGAGGTTCATCGTCTTGATAAACCATTACGCCGTCATGTTGAGTCACGAGAAAACCATACCTCTCGAGCTCACGACATACTCTACCAAACCTATGTAGCTCCTATGTAATTTGAGGTGGTTCACTTTATTCCACGACCTATGAAGCGACCTCCTCCTTATGTTCTTCTATCTCAGGTGATACATCTGCATGTTCCTCATCAACTATTTTTTGTGAAGTTTGAACTTCATTGAGTTCGACTTTTCTACTCTTGTACTATATTGGAGAAATTCTTTCTCTAAGAATATCCCAGTTCAAGCTTCAAAAAATTTTCACTCTTCTAGCTAGTAGAAATAGTATCCTATGGTTTCCCTAGGATATCCCATAAATATACATTTGTCAAATTTGGGGCAAGCTTATTTGATGTCAATTTCTTGGCATAAATAGTACAACCCCAAATTCTCAGAAAAGAAAACTTGGGCTTTCACCCATTCCGTAGTTCATATTGAGTCTTATCCACTGATTTGGATGGCACACGGTTCAATGTAGAATCGCAGTCTCCAAGCATAACCCTAGAATGATGTAGGTAGATCAAAAAAACTCATCATTGATCAAACTATGTCAAGTAAAGTTTGATTCCTCCTTTCTGATACACCATTATGCTGAGGTGTATACGGAGGTGTGAGTTGTGATACTATCCCACATTTTTTAAGGTACTCTCCAAACTCCAAGCTTAAGTATTCACCTTCTTGGTCCGACCGAAGGGCTTTAATACTTTTACCAAGCTTGTGCTGTACTTCATTCCTAAATTCTTTGAAGTTGTTAAATGATTCAAATTTATCTCTCATTAAATAGATATATCCATATCTATTGAAATCATCAATAAATGTGATGAAGTAAGAATATCCTCCTCTTGAACTGTCATTGGACCGCATACATCACTATGAATGATGCCTAACAGTACAGTAGATCTTTGACTATTACTAGTGAAAGGCAAGTTGGTTATCTTTTCTAAAAGGCATGACTTGCATACCTCATGAGGGGCGTTTGGTTCAGGAATGTTAGATTACTAGGAATGTTGGATTACTGGAAAGATAGATTACCTTGGAAGATTACTGAGAATCTTTAAGAAAATGTGTTTGGTTAGTTGGTGGGTATGTTATATTAATATGTTTGGTTGTGGGGAATAAATTGGTGGGTATATTATTTAAATTACTAAATTGTCCCCTTTTCAAATATTAATATAATATTATTTTTACTATTAATTTTTGAATAATTTCTTTTAACCCCCAATATTTCAGATTTACTTAAAACACCCCCGCTTATATAAAACTTTAATTTATTATGAAATCATCTCTACCTCCTGCCACTGCCACCACAAACCACAGCCAGAAGTCTTTGAAAGTCGCCGTCAGTCGCTCGCCATGACCAAGAGGCTCCAATATGGTCGTTTCTGGCCATATTGGTGGTCGAAAACGGCCATATCAGGCCAGATCCCTGGCTATTATGGGCCAGATCTGGCCGTTAATGGCCAGCGATTGGGTTATTAATGACCAATTCCATCGATCTGGCCGAAAATGGCCAGAAGCCTCCCGGAGCCTCCCACAGAATCTAGTTCTTTTTTAGGGACTCCGGTGACTTTCCGGCGGTGGTCCGTGATGGTTGGCCCACTGTCAACGGTGGTGGCTGGGTGACAGTGGTGGTGGTGGTGGTGGTGGCTGGGTGACAGTGGGTCTGTAAATTGTTTTAAATATAAGGGTATTATTGTCCAAAATTTTAATTAAACAAGGGTAAAATTGAAATAGGATATTAATGTAAATTTCTTTTAAAATAGGGGCATTATTGTCCAAAATTTTTATTAATAAGGGAATTGTAACAAAAGAAGATAACCCTGGTAATCTTAAAATACCTAAGAAAATGGAGGTAATCAGATTACCTTCAATATTACCAATAGTAACAACTATTGGTATTTGAAGATTACTAGTATCTTATATTACTTGACAACCAAACATGGTAATCAAGTAATATTTGGTTGTCAAGTAATAGAAGATCACTTACCCCCAGTAATGTCAAATACCCCCCAACCAAACGCCCCCATAAGATTGAAAATCAAATGGGTCCAAGACTTTGTCCTTATGGAGTTTTGCTATGCAAGTTTGATTAACATGACTTAACATACAATGCCGAGAAATGTTTGGTTCAGATCACCATGCTTGGCTTTCTTATTTTCAAGATTGAATATCCCTTTATTATCCATATCCAGAGCATATAAACAATTATGTAATCTAGCATTTCCATAATGAATATCATTCAAACTAAAAGATAACAATCCATTAGATATATCAAAACGATATCCAAAACTATCCAAAGCAGACATGGAAATAATATTCTTCGAAACTGAAGGTACATAATAACAATCCAGTAGTTTCAAGATAAGGCCCGAAGGCAAAGATAATTGATAAACACCTAAAACTAAAGGAACAACTGTAGCTCTGTTCCCAATGGTATGTCTATCTCCCCTCGGCGAAGCGATCTACTATGTCGCAGTCCTTGCAAATTAGTACAAATGTGAGATGCACATCCAGTGTCAATAACCCAAGATGTGTTAGGAGATAAGTTAATCTCAAACATGAACATACCTTTAGAAGAAGATCTAGTAGTCTTCCTCTTGCTTGCTAGGAAGGCCTTGCAGTGTTTCCTCCAGTGGATGGGATTCTCACAGTGAGGACAAATACTCTCTTTTCCACAACAATTCCCTCCAATGACTCCTGAGCCTTTTCATCTACACTTGAGTTAGCTTCAACTAAAATCAATGCCTCGGACATTTTCATGCCTAGCTTAGTAGCCTACAGTACCTCCAGAAGCTCAGGTAGGGTTTTCTTCTCATTGTCCTTAACAAAGTCTTGAACAAATTGAGAAAAAATATTAGGTAAGGATTGTAAGCCTAGGTCTATTACTAAACTGTTATCAAGAGCACATCCCAAAACCTCTAGTGTCTCAACACACTCAATCATCTTGAGCATATGAGGCCTAACTTTGGCACCCTTATCCATCTTGCATCTGAATAGTGACTGTGACACCATATACTTCTCTTTATCGCAAAGAGTATAAATTATGGTAGGTAAGTCGACATCCCCATACTGCATTTGCAGTAATTGTATCATTGATTCTAACATGATGTACCTTATCAGTTCGACTTTAGCATCGTGTGTACGTTTCATATAAATGTACGCAGTCTGTTGGATGGAATTATCAGGAGGCTGCGGTGACAAAGCCTGCTCGATGGTGTATAAGCTATTGTTAGACTTAAGTATTTGTTGACATTTCTATACCAGTTAATGAAATTCTCACCATCAAACTTGTTTCCCAATTCGATAAGCGATCGCAATGATAGGTTATTGGCTGTCATTTTGTGAGTCTACAAGTGAAAAATAAAGCGAGTTAATATCATGTTATGATTTAATTAATCAAGGTCTTTTAATTAATTAAACGCTCCCACTATTTTACTCAAGTTCTAGTAGCCCTCACTATTAAACTCAGGAAGGCCTGTTGGTCTTCCTAGTGGGCCAAGATCCCATTAATTCCATTTTAAACCTTCGTTGATCAAATCAAGTTAAAAATGGTTGATTTAGGCAGGTCACAAAGCCAATTTATACCAGCTAATGGCGCCAACCATTAATCCTCAAATATAAATTGGGCAAACAAAACAATTATACAATTCAATGGTGCTAACCATTGACCTCAAGTGTAACTCTTGGATCCGTAGAGTAGATGTTAGAGTAGATGTCCTAGAGCCAATCAATTATTGTAGAATTGACACTTTGTAATAATGTTCATTGATCAATAAAAGGCATTTTATACTATATCGCATAAATCATCATTGTATGTATTGATATATGTACTTAGAATGGTAGAACCGTAACGAGGATATCAATTGTTTCAAATCTTGATAGTGAGAACCTTATGAGCACATAAGGTGGCCATTCTAGAAATATATGTAGCCCCAGTATTATTCTGAACTAAGGGCACAGATAATACGGTAAGGCTATCATGGTGTTGAATGACCCTGTCGAAAGGTAGTGACTGATCTCACATGTCAAGGTTGTTTGGTGACAACCTGGTGCAACACATGGGTGCTTGCTGTAGGCAAGTTCACTGGACTGACCCACCAAAGGATTCCATATGGATGGTAACCCTAGTGTTTATGGAACAAATCCTCTAATGAATGGTGGTGCATGTGATCCTTAGACTTGAGATCACCGGAGCATTGTGTGCACCGATTGGTGCAGTTTGACACTAGCCTAACACAGTTCTTTTTAGAGCTGTCAATACGGTGGTGATTGGCTGCATTAAGGAGTGTATCAAGACTATGGTGGATAAACAGAGGATTCATCACTCCCGGGTATGGGAGAAGTTATCTCACAACGCAATTCAGTAAATGGCAATAACACTAAAACTGTGGCCACAGTGGGATTGAGTTGTTGCTCTATCCAGTTTATAATACAGGTCATTGGTCTAGTAACTAAATACATAATATCGAGGGTAACCGAGGTTGACAATATTTCTATGCCACAGTCTCGTCGAGATAACGTATGATGAAAGGATCAGATTGCACAGGAACCATATCGTTGACAGGTAGCTGCTTCACTGAATCCGAATCCGAATCTATTGGGTGGTCACGATGCCTTGCTAGGGGCCAATCTTGGTATGTGTGTAGTGAGACAATTAATTGGTATTAATCGCGATACTACACACTACCGGTATGATAAGGAGCCTACGGTCACACACATAGAAGATAATTTAAGAACCAGTTTAGAAGAAAGGCGTTTTCGTCTTTTTAGGCAAAAGGGTATTTTGGTAATTTCACAGTGCAATTAAATTTGTTGAGGTCGTAGCCTTTATTTAATTTGATGTTAAAATTAAATAAGTGAGATATATATTAATTTAATTTAATTGAGATAATGATAAATTAAAATTAAAATATCTTAAAATGGATGTTTGGCTACAAGGGTGTTTGGGTTGGAGCCCAAGTCCATTCCATGATGAAATAGGTTAAAGTTTGCACTATACAAGTGCACACTTTTGTGAAATAAATCAATTATTCATTTCAATGATATTAAACTAAAGTTCCAGCCCCTTTAACATTCTCTCACACCAATTTTGCTTTTTGCTAAAAATCAAATACACTTTGATTTTTTTTTTGTTCTTAAAGGCTAAAGAGGATCTAGCAAATCCCTCTCTAGTTCCTTGAGGTTATCTTCGTGTGGACTACATTGGTTCGATCCTACACTTGGGTCGGTAGTGAAATACATTCAGAGACAGGTTGGAGGAGCCTCCAAACGTGCGTATGATTTCTTAAACTCTAAACTAAAATCTGCAGATTCTTATTTAATATATAAACTGTAAATTTGTACCCTGATCTTGGTTCTAAGGAACGATCCATGTTGTAAATGTTTTGTTTTTCTGCTGCCATGTTTGATCGATTCCTAACAGTAGATACTACATATCAACATGTGCATTATAAAATTGCACTTCTCTACTTATGCCTCTAGTACGTTTTCAAGCTTCGTTGATCGAACAAGCCAAGCTACTAGCTAAGTCTTACCCAACACCATTAAGGAAAAACTCCAATGAGACTTAGCTTCCCACCGGTAGATGCATACCCTCACTAATGCGAACAAGGTTACGATGAACAATGGTTTGACTAAGTCCATGGTGTTGGAAGACATGAATTTTAGACTTAATATCCTTTTTAATGAGGCTTTTGCTTTTGCTTTTGGTCTCATCATTTTATTATCTTTATTAACATGTTATATCCATAACATTCCCCCTTAGTATGCCAACTAAGGAATAAAGATTAACGTGTTGGTGCATTGCCTTAACTAAACCAAATTCCCGAAGCCCAAAGGAATTTATATGTCAACCAATGTAATTAAATTACAAGAGGAATCTTCAATTTAAAAACCTGCCTTCTTCAATCCAATGTTTCTTCTTCTCGATCATTACATTAAATTAAAATAAATTCTAATTTAACTTTACATCAACAATTAGAAACCTCGATTTACATTTGAAGAGAGTAAGATGAGAGAAAGAAATTACAAGATATTATAAAGGCAAGGCAAGCAAGCCTTATTTAAATTGAAATTACAATCCTCAAATTTAACTAGGTCTAAAGGAAAATGCACCCATCACCATGCAATTTCAGTCACAAGAATATACATATAACAATCAATCAAAAATAAAATTTTGATCAGTTGGCATTAACAATTAGCCCTTGATGTTAATGCTTGTTTCTTTAAACCCAAGAAGTCGTAAACTTTTCAGTTTAGTCCCTTGTTGTTGGGCCTCTCCAAATTGGCCTCCAGAATGTTCATAATATGTAGCAACACATTATATAAAGTTCTAGACCAACATCAATGTGCAACAACACAAACAAAAAAAAAAAAAATCCAAAATGAAGCCCACCTACACCAACACACATTCTACCTAAAACAGCAGTTTTATTTGCATCGACGCATATGGGCAGCAGTGTTAAAGACTTGCTAAACGTGAACCAACATGTTAACAAGCTACTGGTACAACCTATGAATCAATTGCTCACTATTGAATTTGTTATGACCTATTTACGAATCTGTAGCAAATTAACGTGCAACAACATTGATTGTTTGTAAACAGAGGGAAACCCCATGCTATAGAAGTCCAAAAACTTATGTAAACCCAATGACGTGATCCTCACACATGTAGCGACATGTGGGATTTTGAGTCCCTCAAAAGTAAGCACCGTAGTGTAAATAGAAACAATTTCCCTGGAAGAAAATCACAGGCTGCCCAGAACAAGAAGTTGTGCGTAAAAATGCACAACGAGTCAAACACTTGGGTGAAAATACAAAGTGAAGGTCAAGGCTATATTTATAAACACATAGCCAATAAGGCTGGCCATTTGCGATAACTATCCGCCCAAGGCAGCCATCGTACATGGCAGTGTTACGGTGAAAGTGATAGCAGTCCCGCATTATCAACATGAGGCTGTTTGGGACAGTGGTTATGTGCCTTTGCACACAGCCTTTGAACACCTAATGGGCATTGGCTAAAACACGCGGCCAACTGATCCACCACACACGATAGCAAACGGCTCCCATGTGTGAAACACACAGCAACCGCATGCTGGCAAGCACGTGGTTGGCTACACCAATATGCGCTTGCAAGCTGTTTCGCACCAAGGGTAGCAATAATGCGAGCACTACTACTGCTTTAGTCACAGGGTTTCCATACACGACAGCCAACACCACCATCCATGGTGTTGCATCTAGGGTTTCAAAACCTCCCCGATTTCAACAAAAATCAGATCAAACACAACAGATTTCAATTTCCCCATCAATACAACAAAATTAATTTTAATCCAATTAATCAAGAAAAAAATTAATCAAATTAAAATCCAAATCATGTAATTAACAAATCACACAATTTCAAGAAAAAATTTAACAACGTAATATGATATAAGAGGCTTTGATACCACTGTTAGGAATTAATCAAACAAATAGGCAAGGGAAAACAAAAAGTTACTGAATAAAACCTAAAGCCCCAAAATCCTTATAAGAGTTATAATGTTTTTTACATGCTTAAGAACAATAAAACCCATTCAAGGTTTCAATTTCTCACCTGCATTGATGGCTCCTCCATTTGATCGTTGAATTAATGTTCCCACTTCAAGGATAGAAGTGAACTAACGAAAATCCACCCAAGGCAAGACTCCACACAGAATCAATTTACTAGAGTGATTTATGTAGACTAAAGAAGAAAAAATTTAGAGAATTTTTTCTCTCAACCTTTAGCTTGGGCGGCAATTCAAAGATTATGGGAGATTTGGGGAAAAATGCCTTTTTATAGGCCAACCCTAATCTCCCCTTTTAGGATATATTACTAATATACCTCCCTTCAAATTAAATAATTAGACATAATGATTTCTGATGAAATTAATTAACTTGGTATTAAGCAATTATTATTTCATGCATCCAATAATAATTATTCAATATTTAAAGCATATATACACCAATATGTATGTATGTATGTATGTATATATATGTATGTATGTATATATGTATGTATGTATGTATGTATATGTATGTATGTATGTATGTATGTATAATGACATTTTATTTATTTAGAATATACATACGACAATATATATATATTTAAATAAATATTCAATCTTACAAATTAAATCCAATATAGGATTGGATCTAGGCAATAACCTATCCAGCAAATTTAATTGCTCTGTAAGTTTTGTTAATGACATAAATGCCCCTCACTCATTATCTTATATAAATTGTATTTTATGTGTATGACATGTAAGCTCCTCATCATATTGGTAGTGATTAATATCATGATCAACATGTAAAAACTTCTTTCTACAATCATATTCATAAAATATATTAATAAAAAGACAAGTATATTTATCAAAATGGTTGTGCCCAAAAATTTTCTTTACTTAATAAATACATTCTTTACATAGTACAACATCATTTGTACAAAAATACTCTCAAAAACAGTGGACAGTGCAGCCAAGTCTCCCCGCTTGCCAAAGTCCATCCGACCACGTTCTCACTTATGTCCTGTAAAACATAGAAAACAATGGGGCGAGCACAAAGATGCTCAGTAAGTAAATCTTCTACTCTATAGTCCCCGTGTATTACTCTTCAATTCTTTTCGTACTCTTGTCATTTTCTCTAATTCAATCTCTCTTGTTCTTTCTCTGTTCCTACTGTTCTTTTCTTTCTTTCTATTCTTTCTTTCTCTCTATTCTCATCACCCATGGAGAATATCATAATCATGCATGGATGAGACACTAAAGCATAACAATGCAAGGCAATGCATTTTCTCTCTTTTCTTTTCTTTCTCATTCTTATTCTTTCTTATTCTTTCTTTTATTCTTTGCCGATCGGTCTTGGTTGATACATGGATTCGGAACCCTTGACCATGTCAGTGTACTCTCTCTCGTGTATAGCTCTCATCCGCATGTATTCTCACGGCTATACAAATTCTTTTTCTCATTCTCATTCCGCTCTCTCATGGCGGAGACCGCTCTCTCTCATGGCGGTTTACATGCGGGTAACTCTACACTCACGGGTTCCCCATCGCACAACCTATTTTCTTTTCTTTTCTATAGCACTTAATATTCATTTTATTCTCTAGTGCTAATTCTTTCTTTCTCTTTATTCTAAGAGAATTGGTTCTTTTCTTTATCTCTATTCTTAGAGTGTTTCTTTCTCATTTCTCATATTTCTTTCTTATGTGATTACTCAATTAAACATATGCATATGGATGGCTCATGCCTAAAATCTTTCTTATATCATCATGAAATGCAAATATGCTATGTTGCATAAAGTAAAGTTCTCCACTTCTACTCATGTTCTTTTTAGGATTTCATCAAACAATATGTGTGCATACCTAAACTTATTCTAACTTTAATTTACTTCTTTTAACCATCCAAAATTGGAGTTCAACTCCTTTAAATCATCACACATCCTGCAAATAAAACACACTTCAAATATTCCTCTCAAATTCTTCTAATTCTATCCATACTTCTACCAAAATTTATCAACACAATCCATCCTTCTCATGGTGGAAATTTCTCCATAAATCAACATTAAACTCATTCAAATCCATCAACTGTTTCAAACATAAAATTCCAAGCATTACAGTATAAAGCTCTACACATCATTCAATCATGCAAATCACAAATTAGGTGGATTTACTTACCTTCGGCTCAAGTAGAATCCACTTAAGCTCTCTACTCTTGATGGCTTGATACTTTCTTAAACCTTAAACACGAACTAATAAGGATACTTTCACCAAAAAATTCACATCTAGAGTAGGATTCTCACCTTTAGGTGCTTAGGATCAACTTGTATCAATTTCTAGTCAAAAGCTCTTCAAAGATCCTTGGAAAATTGAAAAAATTTGAGAGAATTGAAGGATGAAAGAGGCGGTGGAGAGAATGAATGAAAGGGTTTCTAAAGCTAAACCCTTATATCTCATATTTTCTCCATTTTTCCCAATATACCCTACTCCTTCTTTAAAATTCACCTATGTCCTTAATTCTTTGCAAAAACATCCCCATTCAAACTATTCTCCATGCAATTTCCTGCATTTCACTCTCCACTTTTCTGCTAATTAGGGGTAGAATGGTCATTGAGTCCAAAGGAAGATTCTCTAAAAACTCAAGGGAAATTTTAGCGAGTCTTCGCGCGGCGAAGCTATTTCTTCGCTCGGCAAAAACTTACAGCAGCTACACGGGGGTTGTAGACTTTATCACCTGTAACAACTGCTATAAACTAGTACAATGCATGAATAATAATAATAGAAAATGGGCCCAAAACTTTTTTTATTATATGTGTAAGTCTTTTATACACAAAGAGCATTATTTACAAATGCCATTTAAAAAGACGAAAAAACAGGGGAAACAGTGTAGCTATTGCTCCTCGGTTGCCGACGCCCCTCTGACTGCATCATCACCTAGATCCTGCATCCACAAAAGAAAATAACGGGGTGAGCACAAAATAATGCTCAGTAAGTAAACCTTCTATCTGTCTATCCCGTATGTATTTCTCTTAATTCTTTCCTCACACTTTCTGTTGTTTTCTACTAAACGTCATGGCCTCATCTTACCGGAGGTACGGCCGGATGGCGTTACATAGCACATCTCATTCTTCATGACTGTCGAGTGGAGTTCACACAGCACCAACCCACTCTAGTGACTACCGAGTGGGGCTCACGAAGCCCTACCGGTTTTTGTAACTATCGGGTGGAGACCACAAAGCACTACCATCCTCATGACTTTCGGGTGGATCACAAAGCATCACCCGTTTCTAATAACTAATCGGGGTGCAATCACAAAGCATAACCCTTTTCATAACTGTCGGTGATGATCACAAAACATCAACCCTTTTCTCATAACTGTCGGGTGATGTCACAAAGCATCAACCCTTTTCTCATAACTGTCAGGTGATGTCACAAAGCATCAACCCTTTTTTCATAACTGTCGGGTGTGATCACAAAGCATCATCCCTTTTCTCATACTCTTCTCATTCACTCTACTCTAGCACTTCATTCTCTTACCCCTAGAGTACTTGCATCCACAAAGTTCTCTACTCATAGAGCAAGTGCATAACAAAGTTTCCTACTCTTTCTTAAGTCACTTTCAATGCCACATTAATGCCTATGGATGGTTCATTCCACTAATGCACTTATGAAAGCCAACATGCAATGTTGCAAGAATTAAGGTTCACTACTCATACTCAAACCTCTATTAGGCATTCATCAAATAACTCAAATGCATAACAAAACCTACTATACCAATAATTCTATGTCTTCTCTAACAGTCCAAAATGGGGGAAAACTCCCTCCCAAGCCATAATCCTACCAGAGATAAACACTTCCAAAAAGGATTTCTCAATATCCTTCAATCATCTCAAACTACATGTCCAACCATATCTCACTTCTCACAATTGAAGTGTATGAACAACCACAAGCAATAATAATCTCATTAAAACTCAATAACATAGCATATAACATGTATATAACATACATACATAATTGCTATTAAAACCCTAATCAAGAAAATTCTCAAATCTCAACTTGGGTTGGGATTTACTTACCTTGTTATGGAGAGATCTCACTAGCTCTTCCTTTCTCTTGGTTTTGCTTGATTTTTCTCTACTCTTAAAACAAATGAACCAAAAGACCTCAATATCCAAATATACATAAAATCTCACAAAGCTTCACATCCAAAGCAAGAATCCTTACCTTAGGATGCCTTAGATTGATTTTCTACCCCAAAACACTCCAAAAGCCCTCTAAAAATCCTTGAACAAGTGAAAAAGAAATTGAGAGGAAGTAAGAAAGGAGAGCGGCGATGGAGAAGAAGAATGAAGGGTTTGCAATGACTTAATTCCTTTTAATGCAATTTATGCACAAGCATTCCCATTTTGCCCTTACTCTTCCTTGGGAATTCTATCTATATCCTTTGATTCATTACAAATACACCCCCATATCAACATATTCTCCATGAAAATTCCTTACATTTTACTCCCCACTTTTCCTACTAATTAGGGGTAGAAAGGTCAAATTGCCCTTAGGGAAGAAAATATCTAAAACTTAACAAAATTTTGGTCGGCCCTTCGCCGCGGCGAAGAAGATTTTGTCACCGCGGCGAAACTATCCAGCAGTTTCCCGTGGCTTTAACACCTCTTCGCTGCGGCGAAGATTATTCTTCGCCCCGGCGAAGCTTGGAACACTGAACTTCTTCTATTTCAACCAATTTTAGGGCAAGTATTCAACATACCACTCAAACAAAGGTCAACCAAACAATAATACTAATAAACCAACTCAAAAAAAAAAGAGTAAAAGAAGAAACATTAGCTAAGTACCTCAAGTGGGGTGTTACATCGCCGCGGCAAAGCTTCTTCTTCGCCCCGGCGAAGAATGGAACATCAAGATTTCACCAAGTCTTACAAATTTTCAAGGCAACCACTCAACCAAACCAATACACCCTTTCAACCAAGGGCCAACCAAACAATATTAACAACATACAGACTCAAATGAGGATAAATCAATAAACATTCAAGCCATTCATCAAATCTTAACTATGTACCTCAAGTGGGGCGTTACACAACACCCTATTAATTGTCTCATTACACATAGACTAAGATTGGCCTCTAGCAAGGAATCATGGCCACCCGACAAATTCGGATTTAGCATATTCACTACCTGTCAACAGTATAGTTACCATGCAATCAAATCCTTTCATCATCTATTATCTCATCAAGGTTTGAACCTTGATATATTCATATTCGGTTATCAGACTAATCGACCAACTGAGCAACAACTCGATTCCACTATGGTCACAGATGGTGAGATAATTTCTCCGATACCTAGGAGTGATGAATCCTTTGTTGATCCACCATAGTCATAGTGTCTGTCTCAATGCATCCAATCACCACCATACTGACAACCCTGAACAAGATTACATTAGGCTAGTGTCAAACTACACCAATGTTTACACATGGCGCTCTGGTGATCTCAAGTCTAAAGACCACATGCACCACCATCCGTTAGAGGATGCATTCCATAGACATTGGGTTTACTATCCTTATGGAATCCTCTGTATGGGCTAGTCCGATGAACTCGTGAATAACAAGCACCCATGCGTCGTACCAAGTTGTCACCAAACAATCTTGACATGCGATGATAGCCTTACCGTATTACCTATGCCCTAAGTTAGGATAATACTAGGGCTATGGACATTTCTAGAATGGCCACCATAAGTGATCATAGGGATCTCATAATCAAGACTTATCACTGCTTGATTCCCTCGTCATGGTTCATCCACTTTAAGGGCATATATTAACACATACATATACAATATGATTTACATAATATAAACGATGCCTTTTATTAATATAATAACATGATCCATAAAGTCAATATACAACAATATGATTGGCTCTGGGGCACCTACTCTAACATAATGCAGTTGCTAGCGTACAAAAAGTCACAACAAGTTTTTGGCACCATTGCTGGGGATTTAAATATTAAACTTGCATTTATTTTGACTTGTCTTATTACATTGAGAATTTTCTTTTAATTTTTATGTTATTTCTTTATTTTAGGTGCTTCTTCCATAAAGCATGACCCATACTAGAAGGAAAAGACTTGAAAATTGTGATCCTGAAGTTGAGCGCACTTCATATTGGTTGAGAAGATTGAGAAGAACACAAATTAAACTGATGGAAGGAAGCAACAATGAGGTTGGAGGAAACAATGTAGAGACGCTCAACAATGGGATGCCTCATGTTGAGGTGTCGAGATCGCTCAAAGAGTATGCTATGCCATCCATAAATGGAGTGGGATAAAGCATCACAAGGCCAACCATACAAGCTAACATTTTTGAAGTCAAGCTTGCTATAATCCAAATGATTCAGCATTTAGTGCAATTTGAAAGTTTGACACTTGAAGATCTAAACTCCCACATAGCTAATTTCTTAGAAATTGTGATACTTTCAAGCATAATGGAGTTTTGGACGATGCCATTCGCCTACAATTTTTCCCATTTTCTCTAAGGGACAAGACAAAGAGTTCACTACTTTCTCTGCCTGTAGGATCCATCAATACATGGGACACAATGGCA
This sequence comes from Pistacia vera, assembly GCF_008641045.1. Classification (NCBI taxonomy): domain Eukaryota; kingdom Viridiplantae; phylum Streptophyta; class Magnoliopsida; order Sapindales; family Anacardiaceae; genus Pistacia; species Pistacia vera. Next base: position 121,842 of record NW_022195170.1, on the reverse strand, counting down.
CATAAATTTTTGGGTTAAGTATTTTCCTCCTACAAAGACCGCTAAGTTACGTAACAAAACTACTGTGTTTTTATAGGCTAATATGGAATATGAGGCATGGGAGCGTTTCAAGGATTTACTGTGCAAATGCCCACATCATAGGTTGCCAATGATGCTTCAAGTACAAACATTTTATAATGTCTTGACTTCTGTTAAGTGTTGGAAATGTCGATTTATTTTGTGATTTGGGGGTGACATTGTAAGAAATTCAAGTTTTAACGCATTATTTAGGATGAGTTTCCTTACTTGTTTTGTTACCTCCCAAAATCACGGGTTTTGTTGTGTTTTTAGGTATTCAGTTGCAAAAAGATGGATTATCCGTGCTTGTGTTGGTGTTCGGACATCCTAGACCCGTCAAGTGTGGATAAATCACGGCAAGCAGAAAAAGAGTGAAATTCTTCATTTGAGCCACATCACACTTTTCTGAGTCGCGGCGTGAAGACGACGAAACTGATTTTGAGCCACAGCACACTTTTCTGCACCGCGGCATAAATTCAACAAAATCCAAATTACACTATGGTGTAAACAAGCCAGGGCGCAATTCAACTGAGCCGCGACAGAAACGAGCCGGGGCACAATCCAAACACACCATGGCGCAACTAAACTAAGTCGTGGCACAAATCATGCAGGATGTAAAAATGTCACATTTCCTACCCTAATTTCGTCAACTAGTATTTACAAGTTTGTCATTTTGTCTAAAAACTAAATAAAGGCGGCTTTAGTCCATTTTTAGAGTTTTTTTAGGTTTGATATACACATTTTGGAGAGAATACATTTGGGGCTTCTTGGAAAGGTGGAGCTTGGAGAGGAGAGGAGGTTATCTTTCTTTCCTCCTCCTTTGTTCTTCACGATTATGGTTCCAGGTGTTGTTATTTCTTTTCCTTTATGTTGTATTTTGTTTTCTAGGGATTTGATGTAATCTAATTGAAGGCTTTTGTTTTATTGTTAATCTATTTGTTTGATCCATTTTATTATGTTCTAAATTCAATCATTACATTTAATTCGATCTTTAGTTGATGTTAGGGCCTGATCAACCTTGATGTTAATTGATTGATTGTATGACAAGATTGCGTATGGAATGATTGATTTGTAGCCCTGCCCAGGTATAGATTGGTTATTGTCTTTAAGATCGTCTTGTGCTTAATGGGTTTTCGTTACTAGGCTAGGCTACACGCCACTAGCTAGTTTAGTTGATGGAAACACAAGGCTATTCCGGATGGCTGCGGTAATACCGTAGAAATGAGAGACGCCATGCCTATCTTGATTAGCTCTGTGAATGGATGATTTGTGTCTATGCGAACTGGTTCCTTTGTTGTTTAGACTAGGCTATACGCCACTAGCTAGTTTGAATGATGAAAGTACTAGGTTGAACCCAATGATGTACAAACCCTAGAGTGGAGTGGAGAGAACAGTAGTTTCATGATGAACATGTGGCCTGATAATTATGTTGGAGTTGGAGCCCTAGATTCTTTGTAGATAGTTAGATTTAGATTTACTTTAATGTCTTTTTTTATGTTTTGTTTATTTCAATTCTTGTTGTTTTCACGAGGCATAGTTACTAGGATCGCAAGAGCATCTCCAGTCTCTATGGGATCGACCCTTACTCGTGCACTATGCTGCGATTGCAACTCATGCACTTGCAAAGGATTAAACTTTGTATGTCTGTCAACTAACAATACCAGTAATATGATAGATCCAATAGTAGGGGGCACAGTAATGAGAAAGACTCCTAAAGAGGCATATGAACTATTTAAATAAAATAGTCATAAATAGTTGTCAATAGGCCACAGATAGATCAGTCATGAGGAGACCCCCGGGAGTACATAATGTTAATGCAATTACGGCCTTGGCAGCACAGGTGGAAACTTTGAATAAAGAAATAGACACCATGAGGGTTTCCACAATGCAAATTCAAACCTCCCCTTGTGATTTTAGTGAAGGAGGCCACCCTAATCACCAATGTCAGGTGAGTAATTCTTTTGCAGATCTTCTAAGCAAGCTAACTTTGTCTCTGATTTTCACAGGTAGCAGAATAATCCATATAGCAGTACATACAACCCGGGATGGAGGAATCATCCAAATTTCTCGTGGAATCAAAATGTTCCATCATCACCTCTTGGATTCCAACCACCTCTAGAGAATAAATCTAACTTGGAGGATATGATGGCTAAATTTCTTAGAATTGCTAAATCAAGGTTCCAAAACCAAGAAGCATCCATTCGGAACTTGGAGGTACAAGTGGGACAACTTGCAAATTTAGTCTCACAAAGAACACAAGGTGCTCTAGCGAGTAACACTGAGAAAAACCCGAAAGAGAAAGTCAATGCCATCACATTGAGAAGTTGAAAACAAGTAGAAGAGACCAAGTGAAATGAAGGCTTGAATGACCCTCAAGAGGAGCACACTCAAGAGACAGGAAAAAAAAAAAAGGAAGAGCCAAAATTGTGTGACACCACTAACACTGAAAAGAATGGTAAGTTGGTAAAAATGTTGTAGAGAGGAAAGACATTCCTCCTCTCCCTTATCCTCAAAAATTGAAATAAGAGATGTTTAACAAGTAATTTTCGAAATTTTTTGATATTAAAAAAAAAAAATTGCATATTAACATTCCACTTTCAAAAGCTTTGCGTAGATGTCTAGTTATGCAAAGTTTTTGAAGGAGATCCTATCGAAAAAGAGGAAGATGGACGATCATGAAACGATAAGTCGATGATGCAAATTACGAGTGTAATGCAATCTTGCAGAATAAGTTACCTTTGAAGTTAAAACATCTAAGGAGTTTCACGATACATTGTACTATTGGAAATTTTTGTTTTGATAGAGTTTTATGTGATCTTGGTGCAAGTGTCAATTTGATGTCATATTCTATTTTCAGGAAACTAGGATTAGGAGAAGTAAAGGAAACTAATGTATCTCTGCAACTAGCTAATCGTTCGATCAAGAGACCATGAGGCGTAGTTGAGGACGTGTTGATGAAAGTATACAAATCTATCGTTTTTGTGGATTTTCTTGTTTTGGAGATGGAAGAAGACCATGAAGTTCCCCATATATTAAGAAGACCGTTTTTAGCCACAGTGAAAACTTTAATTGATGTTGAACAAGGGAAACTTATTTTGAGAATGAATGATGAGCAAGTAGTCTTTGATATGCATAGAACAATGAAACATCCTTCCGATGATTTTACATGTTTTCAAGTTGATATTTTTGATCATATTGCTGAAAATTTTCAAGAAGACTTATTAATAAATCTGTTGGAGGGATGTATAATGCAAGCGAGGACTACTGATGATGAAGACCCCTGCATAAAGGGAAGTGCACATCAATTGGAGTAGGGCTTGGGTGTAAGTCAAGAAGAGGAACAACTTCAAGAGTCCAACCAATCCTAAGAGAAGCCTCATGTAGATGATGGAATGGAAGATGAGAGGGTTTCAAGTTTCCTTGACGATCTGGGTTAAAGAAGTAGAAAGTCTAGCTAATGACTATAACGTAAAGCGCTTCTTAGGATGCAACCCAATGTTTTACTTTATTTTTTAATTTTTTTTTTTTTTTATGTAGTTTTCATTTCATTTTATTGTTTTTGAAGTTTGTGTATTTTTGTTTTTGTTTTCGTTTTCTTTCTCTTTCCAAGTTCAAATCCAAGTTTGGGTTGACATTTTGGGATGACGCAATTGTTGAGAAACTTGGTCACATCTTCAAAAAATCATGGGAGTCTCTCTATACCCTTTTTGTTTTACTATTATTTTTTTTTTAACATTGAGGACAATATTTATTCGTAGCTTGGGAGTGGATTCTCATGGTTTCTATTGGATTTCTCCTGGTTTCTAAAGAAAAAACAGTCTCTAAAAATTTGAAAATTTTGAGCCCAAATATGTTAGTTTCATGTGTTCATGTTGTATATATTATGTTTTAATTGAAATAGGATAAAGTCTGGAGGATGGGAAAGGTGTTGATTTAGTTAGATGATTTATTTTTCTATTAATTATTTATTTTTCTTGAATCACAATACCATTTTGAGCACTTAGCCATGATTTAGTCGATTGCTTTGTGACTTAGAAAAAGTTTATGTGCATTATTTGGCATGACAAGGTTTCACATCTAGGAGCTCTAGAACTTGTTTGATAATCTGGCAAAATCCTAGACAAAACAAAAGCTTAGAAATGATTTAGGCATTCCTTGGATCGTTTGAGCCTTTCTAGCCTACCCAAAATAAATTTTTGTTCCTAGTCACCCCGTTGAGCCTATGGATGATTAAAATTTGACATTAAGGTCAAATGAAAATTTTCTTTGTTAGCCACTTGACATAACCGATACAGCCGGGAAAACAGTAATGAACTTCCAAGAGAATATTTTGTAAGTTTTTTATTGTTCTAAAAAAAAAAAAATTGTTGTATTTAGGGGTTGGAAGAAAAAGAGAATTCAAAGGTGGCGGGTGAAATGAAAAAGAAGAGAAAGAATGAAAAAAAAAAAAAAAAAAAAGAGGATGTAAAATTTTATTGTGAAACATTGCATGATTCTCTTATTTTTGATAAATTCTTTTCCTTTCCTTGGCTACCAATTCTTTAGCCTTACGTTATAAGCTTTTAAAGACCTTTTGATCTGAGTTTTTGTGTTTGCCTACATTAGTGGAGAGATGATTTGAAAAGCAGGCATATGAAGCTCCGTTCTTTTGTCGAGATTGCTATTATGTTGTTTAGGGCGCATAGATTGATCTAGGAAACATGCATGAGATTTTTTATTGGCTAAACACACACACATTGAGAGTTCAGGAAGAGAATTTATTAGCTTTTGAATTTGACTCTGACTTAATTGATCATTTGAACTTCCTATAGATTTTATCATATTTTCAGCTTTATAGACTTTAAGTATGAGCGTGTTGATTAAAAATTCTTTTGTCTTTCTTCTTTTGCCCGAGGACGAACAAAATCTAAGTTTGGGGGTATTTGATAATTCTACTTTCTACTATGATTTTATATTAAGTTTCATTAGGATTTATATTAATTTCCCTTCACTTTGGTTGTGAAATGCATTTAATTGGAAGTTTTGTTCTTTGTAGGGCTAAACGTCATTTCATAGTAGAATCAGCATAACTTGAGTTCTACAACCCGAAATGACCTGATTTCAGAAGCTATAGAAGCTAAGAAGCATATCTACAACTTTTAATTTTTGGTCTTGGCATAATTCTGAATGACCACTACAAAAAGACTTTTCTTCGCCGTGGCGAGTGTGATTTTTGTGAGTTGCTAGAAACAAACAACCGTCGTAGCTAGAATTTTTACCGCCGCGGTGTGCATGATTTTTCAATGAAAAAAAAACGTATTAAAAGAAAGAGATGACTTCGGAGAGAGGAGGCTAGGGTTCTTGAAACAAAACACATCAAGGAAGAGGAGGAGATCAAAGACGAGAGTCTAGCACTATTCATTCAGGAGAAGTTGGCGTGAAACTGTTGTAATTCCTCCTCACTCAAATCAAGAAAACATCAACCAAAACACACAATCAACACAAACCAAAACAGATTCAACACACAGTATTTACCGTGGTTCACTTGTTCAATATTGAACAATCTACGTCCACATTGAGCTCCAGAATATGGATGCTCATTGCACTTACTATTACGATCAAGAACGGTTACAACCCTCAAACTCTCTTCCCTTTATAAGATTTCAATCTAGATCAAAACTGGCTTCAGAATAACAAAGATAAACCTACAATTTGTACTAAGAACTCTACACCAGGTTCCCACCCCACTAAGAAACACGACTCAATGGACAGATTATCAGCAGATTTACACACACACAAAGCCCTAATCTTGAACCCTAATCTGGTAACTTTGAGAGATATCAAATAGAGAGAAAACACGTTGTTTGTGAGCTGAAATGACCTCTGCTTTTATAGATTTGACCCAACTTAAGTCCTCAGTCGTCAGATCTATCCTCAAACCAACGATCAGGATGAAGTCTCGGCTTAAGTCAAAACGATGTCGCATAAGGCTTCACATATAACAATCTCCACCTTGAAGCCTTATTCTTTCTTTTGACAGTAATCAGCAGGTGCAGTAAGCAGTTCTCATAATCCTTCTTTGCTCTTTTGAATTCAATTGATGTGAAGAATGTTCAAGCAGTGCTTGAACTTTACAGCAGTTAAAACTTTGGTTCTTATATCAGATGGGTTTTCTTCAGTTGGAATTTTCAGCAGGCTGACAGTTCCCTTTGAAATCTGGTCTTGGACAAAATGATACTTGACATCCACATGCTTCGTTCTCTCATGGTTTACTGGATTTTTACTTAGATGGATGGCACTTTGACTGTCAAAATACACAGTCACAGGGCCATTCATCAAGTTTATCTTTTTCAAAATCCCTTGTAGCCATATTGCCTCCTTGAATGCATCAATTACTGCCACATACTCAGCTTCTGTTGTGGACAATGCCACTAATGGTTGAAGTTGGGATTTCCAGCTAATGCAATTTCCACCTAAAGTGAAATAGTAGGCTGTGGTGGACTTCCTTGAATCACGATCTCCTACAAAATCAGAATCCACATACCCTACAAGATCAAGTGCAGGAGTTCTTTTGCAATAATCTAATCCAACATGCATTGTAGTGTTAATGTATCTAAGTAACCATTTTAAGGCAACCCAATGCTCTATTCCTGGATTTGACATAAACCTACTTAATAAAGATATTGCAAATGAAAGATCAGGCCTAGTGTTTATCATTGAATACATCACTGATCCTATGGCACTAGAGTAGGGGATTTTTTCCATTTTAATCCTATCTACATCAGTTTTGGGGGATTGCATTTTGATTAATGTGAAATGACCTGCTAGGGGCAAATTTACAGTTTTAGCATCAGTCAAACCAAACCTAGATATCAGTTTCTGCAGATATGGAAATTGATGGAGCTTCAATCCATTTACTTTTCTATTCCTATCAATCATCATCCCTAATATCCTTTTTGCAAACCCTAGGTCTGTCATCTCAAATTCAGCATTTAATGTTGCTTTTAATTCATCTACTTGAGGTTTGGACTTACTAATTAACAACATGTCATCTACGTATAGCAGTAAGTACATTGGTATGTTATTAAAGCAAGCATAATACAAACAGTTATCGTAAGCACTCCTAATGAACCCAATTCCGGCTATAAAAGAATCAAATCTCTTGTACCATTGCCTAGGAGATTGTTTGAGTCCATACAAGGACTTGTGCAACAGGTAGGCATGCTCAGGCAGGTTTCTATCCCTAAACCCCAATGATTGACTCATATAAATTTTCTCTTCCAATTCACCATGTACAAACGTAGTTTTAACATCTAACTGTTCCAGTTCTAGGTCATATTGAGTTACTACAGCTAGCATAAGTCTAATTGTTTTAAACTTAACAACAGGAGAGAAAACTTCTGTAAAATCGATACCTCCCCTTTGTGTGTAGCCCTTTGCCACCAGTCTTGCTTTGTATCTTGGAGGGTCTGAGCTTCTTAGGCCTTCCTTCAGTTTATAAAGCCACTTACAGTCAATTAGTTTCTGGTCAATAGGTTTTGGGACCAGAGTCCAAGTATTGTTCTGTCTTAAGGATTTCATCTCCTCCTTCATTACTTCCAGCCACTTTTTACTGTCTTTTGAACTCACAGCTTCCTGATATGTCTCTAGCTCAAACCTTAGTGTTTCTACCCCAGCCACAAGGGCTGTGTAGATCAAATCTGCATAACTGTATCTGTTTGGGGGCCTTATTTTCCTTCTGACTCTGTCTCTAGCCAGCTAGTAGTCTGCTAGGTTCTCATTCTGTTCTTCATCATTGTTCTCAAGCTGCTCATCTTCTTCATATTGGTCCCCAATAATTCTGCAGTGTGGTACTTTCTGGTTCTGTTTGTTCAAATTGTTCTAAGTGTTCTGTCAGGTTTTGTGGCTCCACCTCAAACTGTGATCTCTCTGTTTGATCAAGCAGTTCAGGATCTGTTCTTGAGTTACCTGCATTGTTAGTAGACACTTTGCAAGGAAAGGTTGGCTCATTAAAAACTACATCTCGGCTGATTATGATCCTAACTCCTGGTGCATTTCTCTCCCACAACCTATAACCTTTAGTACCATCCTAGTACCCTAAGAAGACACATTTTAGGGACCTGGGTTCAAGCTTACGCTCTCTAGTATGTGCATATGCTGCAGACCCAAAGACCCTTAGGTGGTTAAGGTTAGGTTTCCTTCCAGACCATCTCTCTTCAGGGCATTTAAAACCTATTGAGCTGGATGGACTTCTATTGATCAAATAAGCAGCTGTAGTTAGGGTTTCTCCCCCAAAAAGTCTTGGGTAGCCTAGCAGTGAACAGAAGACACTTGACCCTTTCTAGGAGAGTCATATTCATCCTCTCTACAACCCCATTCTGTTGTGGGGTTGCCCTGATAGTTCTATACCTTTGTAACCCCTGATTTTGGCAGTAGGTGTCAAACTCTAAGTTACAGAACTCCAAACTATTATCAATTCTAAGGGTTTTGACCTTTCTATCTAACTGCGTTTCTACAAGGGTTTTCCAACCTTTGAACTTGGTTAGGGCTTCGTCCTTAGACCTAAGAAGGTATACCCATACCTTTCTATTGTAATCATCCACAATGGAAAGGAAGTATATGTTCCCTCCATGTGACTTCACCTTTTCTGGATCCCAAAGGTCAGCATGAACATAGTCTAGACAGTTTGCAGCAAGATGAGTTCCTTTTGTGAAAACTCATCCTGTGCTGTTTTCCAAGGATACAGGTTTCACAAAAATCTAGAGCAGTTACAACATCACTACCAAAATAACCTTGCTGTTTCAATGCATCCATACCATTCTGGCCTATATGGCCTAATCTCAAGTACCATTTTGCTGCAGTAGATATGTTAGTAGACAATAAAGCAGAATTAGAAACATCAGGGTAGGACTGCCCACACAATATATAAAGCCCATTTTCCTTAACCCCCTTCATTAACACATTTCCATTTTTGTAGACTTCCATACACCCATTTTAAGCCTTATAAGAACAGCCTGATTCATCTAAGGTTCCCAAGGAAATTAGGTTACGTTTTAGTTCAGGTATAAACCTGACCCTAGTTAGTAATACTAACTTACCATTATTCAGCTTAATGATTATATCCTCTATCCTTAAACCTCACAAGAGTCATTATTCCCCATAAAAATAGTTTCCTGTTCCCCAGTTTTAATTCTTTGAAACCAGTCTTTGTTAGGGCTCATATGGAAGGTACAACCTAAGTCTAGCACCCATTCATTGCCTCTAGATGTATTAGAAATGGTAAGGGCTTCTGATATTTCTAGGTTACTGCTAGAGCTGGCTAGGTTTGTTTTTGTAATATTCTGTTTGTTCTTTTTAATCTAATCATAGCAGTTTTTCTTTAGGTGTCCTACCTTGTTACAGAAGAAACATTTCCTAGATTCCCCCTTAGTTCTACCATTTCCCTTACTGTTCTTCTTGTTTTTAAAGCCTACATTTCTCTGATGGTTTTTTCCAGTATCTTTACTAGATTGCCCAACCTCAACTTTCCCTTTCAAAAATAGATTGCTACCATTACGCTTCTGGATCTTTAATTCTAATTCCCTAGATTTTAGTCCAGAAACAATCAGGTCCACACTAGGTACTGTCCCACTATACTGGAGTGCATTCTTTACCACTAAGTATTCTTCAGGTAGGGAATTTAACATAATCATAGCAAGGCTTGAATCTCCTAGTTCTTGGTCAATACCTTTTAGGGTTAGGGTCATTTTTAAGAATTCATCAAGATTGTCATCTAGGGATTTAGCTATGCCCATTTTATATGAAAATAAAGTGCCTTTCAAGAAAGCTAAATTAGGAGCAGATTTAAGAGCATACAGAGACTCGAGTTTACCCCAAAGTGGACTTGGAGATTCCACACCATCCACCTTTCGCAGCACAGGGTCTGACAGGTTCATAATGATCAAGTTGTATGCTTCTTCGTCCACTTCTACCTTTTTCTTTTTCTTTTCTTCTGGCCATTTGGACTCATCTTTCTCCAGTGCGATTCCAACCTTGTTATGAGATAACAAGACTTTCATTTTCTTTTTCCATGTATTAAAATCAATCTTCCCATCGTATTGGGAGATCTCCATACGAGTAGTGCTCATTGTACTGTAATGACAGGGCAGGACAGTCTAAGGAGTATGTGGCGTTGTTATACCAGAGGTTGCCAAGTACTGTCAGGCAGTTTTTAAGGCAGTTACTGGTTTTCTAGCCGAGATACCCTTAAACTTTATCAAACAAGACGAAAGTAACAATACTACTACAGCCCCTAGGCAATACCAAAATTTCTCCCCCTAACTCGTGTTTGTGACTCAAACTAACCAATTCGACCAGATAAATAAAAAAAAAAAAAAAAAAAAAAAAAAAAAAAAAACCCAAATCCTAACAAAACCCTAATTTCGATTTTGCACAAATTTCGTCAATCCCTTGTGTTTGTGACCTAATCTCACGAATTAATCCCAAGACTTAGCAAGATTTGAAGTCCTAATGATCTAGGAACCTTTAAATCGAAAAACCCCCAAAAACTGACAAACTCTAATTTTCGAATTCGTCAAGAATTAAACGATTTCTAAACCTAGATACACCTTAGAACTTTTGGCTCTGATACCACTGTTGTAATTCCTCCTCACTCAAATCAAGCAAACATCAACCAAAACACACAATCAACACAAACCAAAACAGATTCAACACACAGTATTTACCGTGGTTCACTTGTTCAATATTGAACAAGCTACGTCCACGTTGAGCTCCAGAATATGGATGTTCGCTGCACTTACTATTACAATCAAGAACGGTTACAACCCTCAAACTCTCTTCCCTTTACAAGATTTCAATCTAGATCAAAACTGGCTTCAGAATAACAAAGATAAACCTACAATCTGTACTAAGAACTTTACACCAAGTTACCACCCCACTAAGAAACACAACTCAATGGACAGATTATCAGCAAATTTACACACACACAAAGCCCTAATCTTGAACCCTAACCTGGAAACTTTGAGAGATATCAAACAGAGGAAAAACGCGTTGTTTGAGAACTAAAAGGACCTCTGCTTTTATAGGTTTGACCCAACTTAAGTCCTCAGCTGTCAGATCTGTCCTCAAACCAACGATCATGATGAAGTCTCGGCTTAAGTCAAAACAATGTCGCATAAGGCTTCACATATAACAGAAACCTTTCCAGAGATCAATTCTTCAAGATCCTAGTTTCAAGCTCCATTACTCTATTTTTATTTTCAGTTTGGAATTTTTGTAATGATAATCTCACAACTGATCTTGATTTTGTTTACTTTGAGTATGGAGTAGTTTTCTTTTGGTAAGGGGTAGATTCTACCAACACCATGTTGACTTAATTTTCAATTATATTAAAGCATTCAAGAAATTTATTGTTCAATAAGAATATTTGCTATTTGCTTAATGCTTTTGGATGTTGTGGTTCTCTAATTATTTAGGGTTTTAATTGAATGATGAACTGGGCAATGAAGTTTGATTAAAATATCTTTCGACTAGAGTTTCATTGTGTTTAATTGATTTATTGATGTGATAATAAACCGGTTACTTTAGATCATTAGAATAGTATAGATCATGAATTGAATAGAATACTCAGGATAGTCTTACAGGATTCATGTGGCCAGCTTAGGTTTTAAGCGGGAGCAAAACTTAACTGTTAGGAAATTCCACATTTGTTATGCAATTGAAGAATTTAGCCCTTTTTAGATCAATAGATTTCTGAATCTAATTTTCTTTCATTACATATTTGTCAACATTGGTTTAGGTAGAATTGAACTATTAACATTGTCATTGCATAGTGATCTTTTGTCATGTGTTTTTATTTCTAGTACTTTCTTTTCTAAAAAAAATTAATTCACATCACAATTTTTCGTTATCTTGAATAACGTTAAGATTAGCCAATTTATTTATTTGTTTAGCATTTAGTCCTTTGGGATTCAACACTTTATTCATCACTTTATTACTTGTCAACTAATAGACACTTGCTAGCATACGGAAAAGTCACAACAGTCAATGGCCACTCATCACGCCTAGGAAGCTTCAAATATATCTTAAGAAGTTCCATTAGTGCTGAAACTTTACTGAGAGGTAACAAATCTTCACATATCTAGTTTAAATATCTTATTTTAGTTGATCTTGGGACATGTTTTAGAGTTATCCGAATTATTGCATGATGTGTGTGTTCGGCAACTTTTTGTTTTAACCCCATCAGTTAATTCATACACTCTCCATTAGAGTGTCATCTTGAAGTTTTTAAAAGAATTATGAGCTACTTAAAGGCTACAGTAGGTAAAGGATTGTTCTTCAAAAGGAATGAACATCTCCTCGTGAAANATGTTCCCACCCAAGGTTTGGTAAAACGACACTTTCCCACCCATCAAGTTTCAAAATGACACTTTCCTACCCTTCATTAGGTTATGTTATGTTTTCCGTTAATATTTTACTGAAAAGACGAAAATACCCTTAAATATTTTACTTTAAAATTTTTCTATTATTTTTTAATTAGCCAAAAAGTCAAATATTAAAAATTCAAAAAAGAAAAAATAGTTAACCTCACCTAAAAAGTTAGGAGTAACGCTATAAAATTGTTTAAAGTTAAATAATTTTAATATTTATTTATAATATCATCAATACCACATCACTATTATTTATAATGTTTTTTATTTTTACTAACTAACATAAAAAATCAATATTCCTAATTAATTAAATAAACAAAGAAAAAAAATGTATCTTTATACTTGGACTAATAAATAATCGAATAAAGACTTTGAATTAACTAAATTTTAATTTATAATCAACTAATTAAGAAATAAAATATTTAAGGGTATTTTCGTCTTTTCAGTCAAATATTAACAGCAAACACTAACAAAACCTAATAAATGATGAAAAAGTGTTATTTTGAAACTTGACAGGTGGAAAAGTGTCGTTTCATCAAACCTTGGGTGGGAAAATGTCGTTCTCCAGGCCAAAATGATGGTTAAAAAAAAAAAAAAAAAAAAAAAAAGTTAGATGGTAGATTCCTCGTAAAGGGGACACACACACACACACACACACACATATCTATATGCGCCAAAAGTCACAAAGTAAGTACAATAGATTCGTTAAAATCTATTTCTTAAAAGAAGAATGAGAATTAGGATGTGTACTAGGAATTAGAATGTGTACTAGGACCTAGGATAATACCTAAACATTCTTTGGTAGACTAACACAAAATTTATAAAATCCAGAATTAAGACTTTGATTTAGCAATCAATTTTAGATAGTAACACATCAAATTTATGATTTTTTAATTAAGGCAAGATTTAATTAGTTAATGAAATTTAAATATTTAATGTAGTTTTCTATTCATAGTAGTTAAGTTTACTAATTAAGGCAAGTATCAATTGTTTAAACGAATAATAATTAAGGGAAGTTTCCTGTAAATGATTGATTCGAGACTTCAATACTTTTACCAAAAGAGTATGTAAATGGATCCACAACATTCTTCTACTACCAGTTTCAATTATCATTCCTCTCAGTAGTTTGGATTGATATTAATCAAAAATAGGTTCTTATTTATATTTTTTTTTTATTAAAAAAAAAAAAGTGGATTAAACATAAATGTACATAGAGCGGAAGCTGCCTAGCACTAATCTCTTTTGTGTTATATTTATTGAGTAATGTAGTTGATGATGATTATTATGTAACACTAACAAATAACATAGAAGATGGCCCAGCCCCTGTTGAAATACCATCAATATTGGGCCTACAGACGAAGATGATGCTTTTTTTTTTTAGTAATCTAAATCTAATTACTCATATCGCTTAAAGGACCTTAATCATTCATTCTACAATTTAATCATAAGAGGATCTTTTAACTATTTTTTCCAAGATTTTTATTCATCCATTCTACTGAGTAATTAAAAGAGTATCCAATGACTTAAAAAACAAGTGTTTCCTTTACTGGACCTCACTCACTCTCTCTCAGATCTTCTTTCTAGAATTCCATCAACAAACATCTCGACAAAGCCCATCAATCCACATAAACACTTCATATCAAAGCCCATAATTATAGCACATCTCAGATTGATATGTTCTTTATTACCAACAAAATATTTGTTTAATCAAAGTTTAAGAGCCAACTCCGCTTTGACTATTGGATGCTTAGAGTAGAGGCCTTCTTGTGGCAATAAAGTTCAAAATAGGAGTTCACTTGGCCCACAGTAAAGAGATTGCTAAATCTCGAACTCAAACTTAATATGTAAATGGCAAATGTATACATTTACGACACATTATTATTATTATTTTCGCATTCTGATTACACAAAAACAGAAGCATTACTTAACTAGACCCTGTCACGACTTATCAGGTGATTATGGTCTCCTCATAAGTGACGACCAACTGGAAGGATCCTCCACACATCGTTCAACATGTTTTCTAGCAGGGCAGCCCTCATCCCGCTGCATTTGAATAGCTCCTTGAATATAAACCATCAAAAATGTTAATTATTAGCTTCCCAATCGCTACAATGTTTTGATCTTCATTTTATTTAAACTTTTAGTTAGGTAAGTAACTGAGTTTCGTTAATAACAACTTTTTACAATTTAAAATTATATAAGTTACTTCATAATAATCTCAATGAAAAGATCTTGGAATCTTAGATTACACACAGATTTTCTTCTAATTAATAGATATCACTAAGAAAAATGTTTCTCTTTTCTTTCAGCAATAAAAAAACACCTGAAACCTAGAATCATACAAACAAAATTTTAAATTTGATAAATTTACAAGAGCAAAAAACATGTCACAGTCCAGGAGAGAAAAGCAACTGTACAAAGAAAAATACAAATGGAATTTTGAATCTTGCATCTGAACTGATTAGAAGGTTATACAATAGAGTGATGAAAATGAATAAAAAAAAACATGAGCATACCTAGATGGGAGATCCTTTAAAGCTTCTGTAATTATTTTCCATGAAGATCATCGGGAGGTATATCAGTAGTTTATTGCTCACAGCTGGAACTCGAATAGTTTTCTGTTATTTTCAGCTTCCGCATATTCAAATATGACTCAAATAGATAAACAGAAATAAAAAAATTAGCGTAAGGGAACAAGTGAGATTTTGGAAAAATCTATGAGTGGTAAGAAATTGATGATAATAAGATTTTACCTTCGCTGGAGCAGTGATACCACCAGTTGAAGTACACATGCTGTGCCAGTTTGCTCTTGGAAGACAAAATAGACAGTCCCTCAGAACCCACAACTTCCGATGATGAGTAAGAGTGATGATTACCTTTCTGTGAACATGTTGTGAAGAAATGGTTCAACCTCATATCAATTGGACCGAGTCCACAGGATCAGTCGACTGTACAAGTTGAAACCATTGGTGGGAACAAAGCACTACTTGATTGAATTACTCTGGAGAGGGATTAGCTGTCTAATTATTGTGAATGGTTTGAGTAGGAAACAGAATTGAGACATAGAGACAGGATATCATGAATTGAACTTGGATTTATGTTATTGAATATGGCAAAGGACCCCTCCTGATCCTCTGCAATCAGGCTGCTGCTGCATGTCTCGATCGGAAGTTAACCAATTGTTTCAATATTTAAGCATCGTCAGCAATAAGACTTACTTCTTGAAGTTCTCTTCTGATTTTGATTAGAAATATAACTAAATAGGTGGCTAGCACTTCTAAAACTGCTTTGAGCTATTTCATGAACTTGGAATTCCCATCTCGGGGTCATTGAAACGAAGACGCTTGAAGCTTCTTTCATAGATTATCTAAACCTCAGGCAGAGCAAAATCAGAAGCACTCCACAGTTAAGAGTCAATATCCTTAAACTTTACTTCTGAAAAATCTTCGTACCAGAAACAACCAAATAATAAAAAATATGTTTATTTAGTACATAACTGAGCAGAAAGACCAAATTTTTGTGAAAATTTTCTTAACTGTTTCTGTAATTTCCTGAGAAGGTTGATATGCTATTAGCCGGCTTCACCTTTAGGATACACGGAACGTAAACCAAGTAAGAAACAAACAGATAATGTTTAGGGGCGTTTGATTGGGGTTTATATGGAATTACTGGGGATAATATTATCTTATATTACTTGATTACTATAGGGGTGTTTGTCTGAGCTTATAAAAATTAATTTTAGCTTATAAGCATTTGAAATTTTAAGTTTAAACGTGTTTGGTTAAAGTACTTATAAGTGACTGATAAGTAATTGACGTGTTTAGTAAAATGTGGCTTATAAGTACATTTTATTATAAAATGACTAAAAAAGGTACTACATTAAATAAGGGTATACTATGGAATTTTAAAATTAAACAAAGATAATGTTTAGGGGCGTTTGGTTGGGGTTTATATGGAATTACTGGGGATAATGTCATCTTATATTACTTGATTACTATGTTTGGTTGTCAAGTAATATAAGATACTGGTAATCTTCAAATACCAATAGTGGTTACTATTGGTAATATTGGGGTAAACTGATTACCTCCATTTTCTTAGGTATTTTGAAATTACCGGGGTTATCTTTTTTTGTTACAATTTTATCCCTTATTAATAAAAATTTTGGACAATAATACCCCAACTTTAAAACAAATTTACATTAATATCCTATTTCAATTTTACCTTTGATTAATTAAAATTTTGGACAATAATGCCCTTATAGTTAAAATAATTTACAGACAATCACTGTCACCCAGCCACTACCACCACTGCCACCCAGCCACAACCGCCAACAGCGGGCCAACCACCATGGGCCGCCGCCGAAAAATCACCGGAGTCCCTAAAAAAGAACGAGACTCGGTGGGAGACTTCGGGATGGCCGAAAAAGGCCATATCAGGCCAGATCTGGCTGGAATAGATGTAGCCGCTAACGGCCAGGTCCATGGCTGTTAACGGCCAGATCTCATCCAGATCTGGCCGAAAATGGCCAAAATAGATCTGGCCATTTCCAGCCTGATATGGTCGTTTTCGGCCATCAATATGGCCAAAAACGGCCATAGCGAAGCCTCTTGGTCACGGTCAGTTGCTGATGGGGACTTTCGGAGACTTCCGGCGGTGGTCTACGGTGGTGGCAGGTGGTGGGGGTGATTTCATAATAAATTAAAGTTTTATATAAGCGGGGGTGTTTTAACTAAATCTGAAATATTGGGGGTTAATGAAATTATTTAAAAATTAATAATAAAAATAATATTATATTAATATTTGAAAAGGGGACAATTTGGTAATTTAAATACATACCCACCAATTTATTCCCCATAACCAAACACATTAATATAACATACCCACTAACTAACCAAACACATTTTTCTAAAGATTCCCAGTAATCTTCCAAGTTAATCTATCTTTCCAGTAATCCAACATTCCCAGTAATTTAACATTCTTGAACCAAACGCCCCTTAGAGTATTATATATTATCCCACAATATATAATGTGGGTTGGGGGGTATTTATAAGTACATAAGAAGACACACAAAGATTCAAAGATTTAGGTGAAGAAGTTTGGATTCATACGGCATTTTTCCACTTGCCCATGAATCTAATCCACTAACCAGCCAACCAACCAACATTTTGAAGCAGTCTCTCTCACTCAATTGGCTTTTTTCCCTTTTACATCCATTATTGAAACATGCTTGTCCCTAAAGGATGGTCTTTAATGCCTTTGCCTCCACTTCCCTCCCATTTTTTCTTTCTTTATTTTGCTGTAACTATCAATTCCAGGAAATCATATGATAATCAATTTATTTTGTTTATGTCAGTTACATTTTATGATGTTGTATGATTAGGATTTATAGGATCAATCAATCATTGTTGATTTTAAGACAATTCAATCATTCACTAGTATTGTCAGAAGAGGCATAGAAAGGATTTGTTTTCAATAATTCCCAGACTTTCAGATAAATTAAAGAAATTCCCGTATCAGAATTGTGCATGTATCTAATGTTTTTGTGTTAAACACAGCTCTATATTAGGAGAATGTAGTGGGATAAATGTTGCTTTCTTGAGCAGGACCATTTCAGCAGTATAATTAAGTTGTAGGCAAGCTTTGGCCAATCATAGCTGACTGAAGTAGAAAGTGAAAATTCTTTGGCTTGAATCGCTTGATACCAAAGCCCGTCTTTTACGTTTTATTTTTAGCATATTCACAACAAAATACACCATTCCTTTCTATTTGTTTAAGCACAGTACTAATGCAGAGAATATAACAGATGTGAATTCTGCTTTAACTCAAAAATTCAATCTAATACTTTTGAAACTAGTAACAATTCTAAGAATATGGGAAGAACGATTTGCTTCTACCAAGACCAAAGGTAGAAAACATCCAATTTGACTCTACTTTTGCAGATTGCATTAACTTAGAAATCTCAATCTGAAAATTCTTACAGAAGCAAAAAATCCGGCTGGACCATCTGTATCTGCTGAAGCAATAGCCATACCTTGTCTTGGCGGTGATGCTACTTCATTTAGGATGCATACTCTTAACTGTAATGTACACAAGGCTATCAATGATCTGGCATAAATGAAACATAGTTATTTTTGTTTCTCCTTTTCAGAGAAGCCACTTACGGAAAGATAAAGGGGAAACAAAATGCATTAGTAACAGTCAAACCCTACAAAAAATCTCATTTAACAGTAAGCATCTAAATAATTTACTACTAACAAGTTCCACAATAAATTTATGGTAAGATATAAATCACAGCTGAACGTAAACTTGATGTTTTATAAAAATTTTCTTTGCCGAGTATAATTGTATCTTGTGCGTCTACTTTTTGATGGCAAACACCAGCTCTCCTCATCAGCCAATTTGGCTCTGTTTTTCCGGTATTCTTTAGATCTTAAGACTCCCTCCATAATGTTTATATCTTCACAAATTTCATGTCTGGAGAGAGACACCAGAACAGGCAATATGTCTTTTTGAAAATCTTTCATTCTCCTCCCCCTTCTCCACTTGACACCAATATTGTTTTTATCTACATCATTTAGTTCAAATGGCTTTGATGACACTGAAAAATCACCAGAACTGCTTTCTGTTAGCTTCAGAGCTATTAACTCGAAAGAATCAGAAGAGCTCTGTGGCTGCTCACTCTCCTCATTTATTATCTCATTGGACCCTGTTCTGGTTGAATAATCTTGAGAACAAGCTGAATTCAACATGGAGATAAGTGATTCAGCTGCGCTTTGGACCAATATATCCTGTTTAGCTGTTTCTTCTTTGTCATTGATGAATTCTTGTTGAAATTCACTACAGTTGGGAGATCTTTGGTCCTGCCCACCTGATAAGATTTTTGCAACTTGGGAGTGCATGCAGGTTTCTGATAACTGATCAGAAGGAGGAATACTAGAATTTCCTGCTTCAATCCCAGATTCAGTGGTCTTAGGTACATTATCAACAGTGCAGCAAGACATGTACGAAGCTGAAGATTTATTTTCATGTTTATCTTGACCTGGATTTTGATTTCGACCAGAACACAGATATACAGTGTCTTCTACTTCACTCATCTCACAGCTCACTTGTGTAGCGACTTCACATGTATTATTCAGATCATTTAAAAGCTCACTTCGGCTTTCTGACATCGACTTATCCTTTTTACTCTTAAGGTCACTACGACAGCTGCCATGCTCTTCACAGAGGTCCATTGGCAGCCGAAAAACAGACTTGAGAGCCCCGACACTTGCTTCTGTTTCACACACTCCACTGAGCTTGGAATCGCTATGCCATAGTTCTGTTATCTTATTTTTGTTATCTGGATTTGTCAGAGCAACATTTACAGTGACATCTTGTTGACACATGCCAGATGTTTCATTTGAGCAGTCATTAATTTCTTTTCTCCAAATTGTGGTTCGATAAGACTCTTCTTTATCCTTGCCAACTATTTCACGATAACCACCTGATGAGCTAGCAGTTGAAGGATAGGTCACCATAGGATCATTTGAGTGATAGGATGAGTCATTAAGGTCTATTTTGTTCAGGTCCATGACCCTAGCTTCATATGAAGCGAGTTTTTGGTGCTTATCCAAGGACATATAGTTACACTGGCTATCATTCTTGGACTCTTTAATTTCTGCAATTGGACCAATGAACAGGAATTTTAATTTGCCATAACTAACAGTATGTTCAAATTGCAAAGACTAAAAGCTCAGAGATTAAAGCTTGTACTTATAAAGGTACAAATAGTTTCATATGCATAAATCATCATTACCTTGATTGTAAGCGTGCTGCTCTTGACAGCATTGATGGCTATTTACAAGAGAGCTACTACCTGCAAAATTGTGAGAAATATCTTGCTTCACACAGCTTGGGGTTGTTGGATCAGATAATATGGACTCATGTGACTCAAGCTTTCCCCCAGCGGCTGTGATTGAAGGAATACAGCCCAGAGAAGGTGCATGTTCCACTTCATTGCTATTTATCCCCTCAGTTGAATCTTCTAAATTGATGACAGCTTGAGGACAAGAGATAGTTTTCTTTGTGCCTTCTCTTCTCCTGCTGTCCTCTCCAAGACTGAGGGAAAGGGTCAAGTCCACAGCATCTGATATGTTACCAGCACAACTGTCTGAGGTATCTTTTAAGAGATCTAAGACATTCCTTTTGTTTGGAAAATCCTTGTCAGCAAGGCTGCTGTACAGATCAGCAGGAAGTTGAAGATCAAAAGACATCTGCTGAAGCTTCCAGTCCATACCCCATTCTCCTGATAACTCCTGGCTCAAAGATCGTGAGGAGCCACCCTGAAAGACATGCAAAGATATATATGAGCTACAGAAACATTTTTTCTCTTCAGAATAATGAAAAAAAAAAATGTGCCAGTCACTGATTCTTCCATGGAAGACAGGCATAAAATCAGTGCCATGCACATGACAGGAGCTATGTGCTTACTGAAGAGCACTAATTGTACAACTAATCGAGGTAAAACCAAGAAACTGTTAGGAGTCAAATCATTACAAGGTCTCTTCTAATGATGGTAAGCCCCAAAACTTGATTAATTCCAAAAGCAAAAAGCACACAAAAAGAAAAAGTAAGAAAACAACAATTCACAAGAATATAAAACCATCCCACATGCTTAGAATGGATCAAACTCTGTAACATGACAAAATTTGACAGCTTCATTTACCATTGGAATTGTGGAAAGTCTTGTTTCTTTCAGCAATGGTACATCTCTTATAAGATTTATGGGAGGCATCAGTGATGATTGTGCGCTATCTATCCCCGAAATGTATCTATCAAACTCCTTGCAGCCTAGATTTTTCATCAGCGTAATTTGCACCATATATAAGTGATGGAGTTCATGTACCTGAAGAAAAATCACACTATCAAAAAGCATAAGATATAGAGGAGAAGTCATGATTTTTTTTATGTGTAAGGATATTTACAATATGCAGGTCCTCGTGGTCTGTCTTTCCAGTAAGATTGAAGAGCCATATATTGAAGAGTATCATACAAAAAAAAAAAAAAGAAAAGAAAAAAAAAGAAAACCATGAAATGCAATTGTTTTAAGCCACCACCCAGTTGGCAAGAACTTTTAATTTTTGAGACACACAACAGAACCGAAGGTTGTGACGCAGAGCAGAGAGCTCAATATCAACTCAATCAACAAAAGACAAAAAAAAAAAAAAGAAGTCCAAATACGGTGATGCAATAGCATTCTCATACCTGGTTCCTAAATATGACCTCCTGATTGAGCATTGTGTGTTTCAAAGCTTCTTTAAGTGAATCAGTGTATGCATGCACAGAATTCATATCAAAATCTCCTTGCATCAACATTTTCTCCTCAGCGTAATTGGCTATTAAAGTTACCTCAGATCAGATCCTTAATTGCTGCATCCTTGGCAAAAAATAAGGCTTGCAAGGATTTTGTACACTGTACTTTGTGCTCAGTCCCTGTATCGCTCCCACAAAGAAATGCCAGTTACAAGAGAGGTAGGATTTTTTCTAACAAACATCAGCTACTCTCAGAAGTTATAATCTTCTCTCAGTTAAATAACGAACGAGACCACCTCAGTTATTTCAGAACAAGAACCAACTTCAAAATAAATAACATATTTTAACAACCATGAAAGTCAAACTGAACTAAACCAGAATTATCTTAATTGCCAAAGCTAAACCTACTTGAAATACTTTTCCTTTCTACCATGCTAGCGCCACCACAATGAGCGAGATAAGAAATTCTACAATATTTGTGAGAAACACCAATCAATCACATGGGCGATTTCCACCACTTGATTACTTCCTCTTGCTTTAAACATTGTTTCTTGGAAGGATTATGCCATCTTATACCATTAGAGGACAACAGGTACCAAAAGCATGGATCCCAATGCATACAATTTAAAACTGAAGGATAATATAATTAATTGGGTTTGTCTAAAAATTCAGATAATGCACCCACTCCCAAATTAATGGTAGACAATCAGTGAATTCTGATTATTCTCCATTATTTCAACCGTTGGGCTCAGCAACAAGAGTATCCTTTTTCGTCAAGATTCAATTATTTCCCAAAGGGAAAAAATAGAACATCAAGAGGCTTAACAGAAACTAGGTATTACCACTTACTTCCTAGCATTAAAACAACAAACTCTTCCATGGGATCAAATGGGTTGGTTTCTTTTGCTATGTGGGGAATGTTAGCAAACTGATAGAAGGATGAAAAACCCATATTGCGCACAATCCTTTTTCTCTCTTATTATGAATTTTAAACGCAGAATTCTTCAACAAACACTAGTTCTAAAAATAGTAAGGACAATGAAATTACTGGCAACACTTCATAAATAAAAGACATCTGAACTTGGAGATAAACTTGAATAAAATAGAGCATAAAGTAAGCTACACATACACTAACGATACAGTAACATTATAGAAGGAAAAAGAAAAGAAAACAAGAAATGAAAATTACATAAAGTACCAGGATCCCATTCTAGAATCTACCATCACAAAATCTGGTGCAGCTCCAAAACAAAAATAACTAAAAAAGAAAGAGAAAGATATGTTGAGGTAAGATAGATTTAGGAAGAAGATATGTAAGAGAAAGAATCAAACTAGTGGGGACAAAAAACATAACACTCTCGTTGAGTTATATTCACCACCAAAGCCGAAGCCATAACATACCATACAATTACATTACATCATTGTCTCTGTTTCTTTTTCTGATATTTTTTTACTACCTTTCTCTCTCTTGGGATTCCTTGACTTCTCTCTCTCTTTGTTTTCGGCAATCAGCACAGCACTTAGATTTATGGCTTTAAAAGGGGGACCAGTCAACAAGTGCTTTTCAACGACAGTTTCTTCCTCATTTACCAAATATCATCTACTTTCCCACTTCACCGGCATGCACAGTATTGTTGGAGTTGTAGACTACTTCAGCAGTAATGGGTAACGGAGACGCACTCGGAGGTCCCGTTGTCCGGTCAACGGGCGAGGGTCGCGGGGACAGCGCCTCGAGCCCGTAGACGGTTTTGGGCTTTTCCATGTATAACCGCTGTAAGATTCCTTTTAAGTTATTAATTCCTTTTTGGGTTGGGCTTAGAAATAGGAATTCTTGTAAAACTAGGTTTAATCTCTTAAACCTAGTATATAAACATACTTTTCTCATGTTATGAGTGTTAGAGCAATTCATTCATTGTAAATGAAAGAGGTGAGGCATATTTCAATAATATTGACTCAGCTGGACATAGCCCACATTGGGTGAACCAGGGTAAATCGCGCGTATAATTTCTTTGTTTACTGTTTGTTTTGTTTTACTATTATTATTTTGTTCCTGTTGCTTCTCTATTTCGTTCAAGTGTTAGCGTTTTTGAAAAAGTTAAGTTGAGTTAGTATTAAGAAGATATGATTTGAATTCAAAAATGTTTTCGATGTAATATATTACCTGTGTCTATTTTGTTAAATATCTCTTATAATAAAAGTTTTAAAATTAACAGAAATATTTTTACTTATCCATTAAATATTAACAGTGGTGGCTGATTTTATCGGAAATATATGAGTGAGTGAGAATATTTTTGTCAATTTATAAACTTTTAATATTAGGAGTGTTTAGCTAAATTAACAAATTTAAAGGATAAAAAATCTAAATATTTTGAGTTAATTAGAATATGATTGAATTTTGAGAATAGTAAAATAAACGTATATTTTGAATAAGATAGATAGAAATAGGAAACAAACAGTCATATTGACCCCTTTGGTTCACTATCATTACTCTATCATAATTTACTATTGAATCCTAAAAATAAAAAAATATATTTATTTTAATATTCTCAAAATTTAATTATATTTTATTCAATTCTCAAAACATTAATAATTACATTTCTTATAAAAATAACTCAACTCACCTCAACGCAACTCAATTTTACTTTTTTTTTTTTTCTTTAATTACTATTTTAAAAAGTATCATAATAGTATAATAGTGAATCAAACAAATTTATTAAAAAAAAATATTGGGACAATGTGCATCATGTGAATGATGCAAGAAAGAGGAGTCGGAGTATTTGATTTTTATATAAAAGATTTATAATTTTTTTTATAATCAAAGTGACTAAACCAGTTTATACGTATTTCAACTAATTTATAAAACCTTATCATCAGAGGCGGACTCAGCCCTTGGAGAGTAGGCCTCACATTTTGAAAAAAAATTATTTATATAGACCCCATAAAAAAATTCAATATATATATAGGTTTATCTTCAAATTAAAAAAAAAATGAGAAATATTATACATATATTCAGACTCATTAACAATTTGTTTTTAATATATATGTTCCATGCTTACATCATATTAAAAATTAAAAATTATCTTCACTATTTTTTACGTCCATCTGTTTTTTATGATTTTATCCCTAAAATTCTTTATTTTCTCATTCTCTCTTTCACTTTCTCAATGTTATTCGTTCTTAAAACTTTTGACAATTGAAATTATTGAAACTTTCATTCATCAAGGTGCCACAATTAGCTTCGTTTTCCGTATTTTCAATTTTAGATATGTGAATTGCTCATTTCATTTTAGTTTATTTTAGGGTTGAATCATGTTTATTTTTTGGAGATTTTTTATTCTAATTTGATGGAAAAAGGCATAAATCTTATGAGTTTGTTTTGTATTTTGTGTTTAAGAACATTCATGTTTTCCCAAATTAAACCTTAATTATTTTTACTTAACGTTATTTTTCGCCCTTCACCCACCATTTTATTACATTTCAAACGACACCGTTTTGCTACTCAAAATTATTAAATAAGTTTGAGTTATTATCTATGTTTATACTAAGAAATTTTTTTTTTTTTTATTAATTCATATTAAAAATCAAGACAACGTTGACTTAATTTAAGTTTTGGTTGACTTTAGCTTAGGTTAGACCTAATCAAAGTCATAAAAATTTATATTATAATATTTGAAAGAAAAAAAAATTAAAAGAAAAAAAATAGGAGAAATAAGAAATTTGTATAGAACATTTTTGGTGGATTGTGATTGTTGTAAACTCTTTTAATTATATTAGATTTAAGTGAATCGTTAGATTCTCATGGTGTTTTGCTCTCTTTAATTAAAGAGGTTTTTCCTCATAAAAATTTTCTTGTGTTTCCTCGTAAATTAAATGTTATTTTCAATATAATTTGCTCAAGGTTTTGTTTCTCATAAATTTATTCAAGTGATAAAGTATTGTGTGGTTGCATTATTTTCTTTCAGATTATTGATATTATATTATTTCCTTTGCTTAAGGTTTGTTGATTTTTTAAAATTTTTTAATAGTTGTTTGACAAATAATGGTGAGCCACGAAGGCCCCCCCTCCTCCACTGCTTAAAGTTAAAGATCAGTAAACTTTCAACTGTCACTCTTACTTCCAGTCGAAGTGAATTGAACTAAAGACCTTGAATAACAATAATAATAATAATAAAAAGAATTAAACTCAAGAACTTAAATAATATATCCAAAAATTGAATTGAACTCATGGACCAATAAACACAAAAATCTTAATTGCCTAAGTATATTTTATGATATTGATATATGTACCTTATTCCTATTTTAATCAGTTGTTTAACAGTTTGTCACCAGCTGTTTGCTCATTTAACATCTAACACTCAATTCTTCATCTTCAATAAATAGATAAATAAATTTCTATTTTATCTTTCGTTTAATTTTCATTGCAAAAATAAATAAATAATAAAATGGACATGTAATGTAATTGGAAGTAAGCACGTTAACATTCAGATTGAGGTATTACTACTAATGGAGAAATGGAATCTTAGGTCGAATAAGGAAGGGGCTTTTTAGAGAAGTGGGTACTGGGTACTAGTTGTAGTTGTAATTTATTTTTTCTTTTGGAAATTCCTAACCCACGATCTCTTAATTCAAGCCGAAAGTCATTTTAATATATAATATAAGCTAAGTGTTTTCCTTTGAATGAAAGTGACTTTCATTTTCATAGCATAGGGCTTCTCAAAGCCATTTGTTTTGTGGCCAGTCCACTTTAAAGCCATATCTTAGCCTATTCCTTGTGGGCAGTCGTATTTGCCCAAATCAAGTGTGGCTTTTGGATTGGGCCTCAATTATCTAGAGGTTTGAATTCATTTAATCACTGTCCATATAAATTCAACTGCCTTCCCTTGAATAATGTTTTATAACAGGAAAGTGGAACAAACAAAACTGAAAAGTCCATAATGCCCATCCAAGTTACTCCATAGTCGTTAGACTCATTACATGCATTTTGAATTAAAGTTAAAACGGTTTAAAAGCCAAATTTAATCCTATATAAGCTCTTTTTTTTTTTTTTTTGAAGGATGCAGAAGACATTCGCTTCAGTTTTGCCTGTACAACTCTATTCATATTGCTCATCGGTTTTTAAAGAATTACATGTGTTATATTTAACTTTGTTTAAGTGCGATATGGCTTTATCTAGATGTTCTGTTAATAGAGATTGGATAAAATTTTAGAACAAAATCTGTAGGTGTAGAAGGAAGGTTGGGGTTTGCATTTCTGAATCAAATGACAACCCTTTTTAAGTTGTCTTTTTACTACAAGAATTGAGCATGTGTTAGGACTCTTCAAGTATTAGGATTTTTTGTTGGATGTTGCCATTAGGAATAAAGACTTGGGCTTCGTTTGGTTACATTTTGGGAATACTACTTTTAGTATTCCCAAAAAAGTTAAATAGTAAAATACCAAAAAACTCACAATATTATTCAACTTTTTTTAAACCCCCTAAATTTGTTAATTTAATTAAATACCCCTAAATATTTTTTAAAAATTTGCAAAAACACCCCAACAATCCACATTTACCAGATTCCGGCCACCACTGCCGAAAAATGGCCGGAATCTGGTAGGATGGCGCACTACCTGCTGAATCTGGCCTGTAGTACATCGATCTAGCCTTTTTCGGCCTAATCCACGGTGGATCTGGTCGGAAAAGGCCAGATCTGGCCATTGACGGCCAGATCTTTGGCCGTAACCAGTCGGTAATGACGGCCAACAAACGGTCGTCGTTGACCATCAACGACGACCATTTGTTGGCCATCGTTGAATAGCAAATACGGCCAGATCTGACCGTCAATGGCCAGATCTAGCCATCAACGGCCAGATCCACTATGGATCTGGCCGGAAAAGGCCCTATCGGCGCACGACAGGCAAGATCCAGCCGGTCATACGCCGATATGGTGGGTTGGGGGTGTTTTTGTTAACTTTTAATGTTTTATTATAAGGGGTATTTTGTAAAAAAACAAACATAGGAGATATCTTATTAATTTGTAAATCCTACATCGTAATACCTGCCCAATTCAACTTTTTTTTAACTTTTTTCAAAAACCTTTTCCCAAAAACACAAAATTGTGAACCAAACGGAGCCTTGTTGTCCAGGTTACTTTTCCAGTTTTACTTGGGTTGTTTTTAATTCAGTTAGGGTCAACTAGGTAATTTACCTCACTCTTATTTCAACATGGAAAAGGAGAATTGGGTATGAATAAGTTCCGTAGATTGCATTAGAGTTTTCATGTTTTTTAAATTCAATAAAGCTTTGGCTTATTAAGGACATAGTTCCCTCGAAGTAAACCTTATTAAGGAAGTAGGTTCCCTTGAAGTAAACCTTATCAAATCTTTTCTACATTATTGTTCTGCTGAAGCACCGCAAAAATAGGGAAAAGAAACCAATCCAAGGGCAATCGTGAGTTACGTTCGTTGTGCCAAGGTAACGTGCTCAGCCCGTGAGATCAATCCTTTCCTTGCACAAGGCAATCCAGCCACGCACATAACAGATTGGTATCAAAGCCAGGCATGGCTGAGCAATGGTTAGAGCGACTTGAATCGGAAGTGGGAAGTTTGTAGGAGGAAGAAGGAAAGAAGTTTCGAGTGATAATAGACTCTATGCAGGAACTGTTTGCCGCTATGAATACTATATTGGATCGCGTTAGCTAGGAACAGGAAGAGACGTCGAACAGCATGCAAAGAAAAAGCGGGCAGTCTAATGGCGGAGGTAATTCTGCCAGTACATCAGCGACAGCCAGATCCAGTTCCTATCTTCCCAAAATGGTGAAACTGGATTTTCCCAAGTTCAATGGATCAGAGGACCTGACGAGTTGGGTTTGTAGGGCTGATCAATTTTTTTATTTCCATCAGACACCGTAGGAGGAGCATGTTCCCCTCGCCTTGTTCAATTTGGAAGACGATGCGCAGTTATGGTATCAATTGATGAAAGAGGAGCAAGAAATCGTGTCGTAGGAAGCTTTCAAAGAGGGCCTTCATGTAAGGTATGGTCCAACTCAATATCAAGATTTTTTCGGAGACTTAACCAAGTTACATCAAAGGGGGACGGTGAAGGATTATCAAATGCAGTTTGAGCGATTGTTAATTCGAGCGGGACGACTAAAGGCTGAGCAACAAGTGGGATGTTTTGTGAGTGGTCTACAAGAAGGAATTAAGCTGGATGTTCAAGCCGCTAAGCCAGCGACTCTGACGGTCGCTATAGGTCTTGCCCGACTTTATGAAGCACATAGCCTGGCAGCCAGAAGAGCGGTCACACAAGATTCAAAAGACCTTATTACAAGTACAGTTAGTGAAGGCAACCTGCCGGTGAAAAGGCTAACCCCGGTTGAGCTAGCGAAATGGCGAGCCAAGGGATTATGTTATAACTGCAATGAGAAGTAGTACCAATGCAGACTTCAGATGGGTCTCGAATGTTTTCCTTAAGGACAAGGGAAAATTTTAAGGGCGGAGGGATGTTAGGAGTATTAGGATTTTTTTTTGGATGTTCCCATTAGTAATAAGGACTTGCTGTGCATGTTATTTTCCAGTTTTACTTAAGCTGTTTTTAATTGAATTAGGGTCAACTAGGTAATTTACCTCACTCCTATTTCAACATGGAAAAGGAGAATTGTGTATAAAACTATAAGTGCCCTAGATTTTATTAGGATTTTCATGTTTTTGAAATTCAATAAAGCTTTGGCTTATTAAGGAGGTAGTTTCCTTCGAAGTAAACCTTATTAAGGAGGTAGTTTCCCTCGAAGTAAACCTTATCAAATCTTTTCTCCATTATTGTTCTACTGAAGCACTGCAAAAATAAGGAAATAAACTACAAAGCTCGGCCCAAGTAGGCCCAAAAACGAAGACACCTTCAACAAAGCTCGGAGCGATGGCCCAATTCCAATTGGGCCCGCACCAGAGTCTGCATATTAGGTCCGCTCGGTACACCTACCATGTTGCTCACTACTCAGGCCCAATCAACGAAGGCCTGATTCGCTTAGGCCTCATCACCAGCTTGTATGGGCCCAGGCCCTTTGATCCTAGATCACCTACTAGACTTAGGATCTACTTGGAGCCCAAGGTTGCCTACTTACTCCAAGACTATCCGAACTCTATCGAAGAGGTCCATTACTATCCTAGCTCACCTAAGATCCGCGCCTTAGACCCGCCGGGACTCCTTTTCCCACTAAGGTAAGGGAGTCAAAGGTTCTCCTTTTTCACAAAACCTCAACTCCAAGGACCCACAATCCTACTAGGACTCGAAGATCCTACAATTGCTATTTAAACAGAGGTCAACCCTCTCACAAAGGACACAGACATTACACCTTTGAACCCATTAGTTCTCACTCCTGGTAATCTTCTTTTTCCCTAACCCTCACTAAACTATACTCATTCAACCTTGCTAACTTGAGCATCGGAGTGCCTATGCCAAACACCACCCTAGTGTTTTCCATTCGCTTCACACTTGTTTCCTTGCGTGTGCAGGTGCAATGGATTGTTGGTGGCCTCAACCTCACAGGATTAGACCCTATTTCAATAAAGGTAGATTTTTTGCATCTATAGTTTGGCGCCCACCGTGGAGTCTCTGGCAATCATTCGTCGTTTAAAACCCGCTTTGCAAGGAAACTCTTTATGGCTGAAAATTTAGATAACACCAATCCTGGTCTCGAGGCCAGACTTGAAGCTTTGACCGCCCTTATGCAACAGCATTCAGACAATGTGGCAACACTAGAAGCTGAGAAAGCTGCCATCCAGACCAAAAATGCCTCCATCCGGGCCGAAAACTAGTCTTTGAAAGAAAAGGTAAGTCAATTCTATGACCTTGAGCTTCAGCCTTGTCAGGTACAACCCAATCGTTTCCGCGTATCAGTTTCGTCCATGTAGCCTCTCCAGACTCTAGACCACGGACTAACCATCTCGGATACAAGATCGCGACAACTCTATTCATCGCTAGTGGATGATTTAGCCCAAAATCCAATTGAGCGAGGACTGCCAATAGAGCCACTTTCAGTCGACCCACTTCAGGCACGAGATCAAGACATCCAAGTAATAGAAAGCCTATCACAACAAGAGCCACCCATCCTTGCCATCCCATCTCATCTCCAATCAACCATTCCTACCCAAACCCCACTCGACTCGACTCATCCTCGCGGGTCGAGCGGGCTCCCTCACCTTCAATCCACCCTGCTCAAGTCCATCCATCCCTACGAATCGAGCGACTTCCAAATAACCCCTCTCACCATCCATGTAGGCCGAAACACCCGATCAGTCACAGTCTACCCAACTCGAGGGAATGAATGGAGATCTGAATTACCAAGCAGCACACGATAGAATGGTTTGCCAAACTACCTTACGTGATTTGACCCAACGAAACATACCAAGTGCGAGTCATATGACAAACCAAACCAACTAGGCCAACCTGGTGGCCTTCGCCTTGCCCATGGAGCAAATATTAGCCAAAAGATTGGCCAACATAGAGGCAATGATGAGACGTATACTTGGAGTGTCAATCCCAACCAAAAAGAGCCAACCTCACAGCTATGCCGATTCATCCTTTGTGGATGAAATTGCGCTAGCCGAGATGCCACACAAATTCACCATCCCTCGCATGAAGCCTTACAATGGCACAACCGACCTGGATGACCACATAGCCTCATACAAACAGCAGATGTTCGCCGCCTTGATACCCCGAACATTGAGGGAAGCCTGCATGTGTAAGAGTTTCGGCTCCAGTCTCTCCGGACTAGCCCTCCAATGGTACACTAACCTTCCAAACAACTCAATAAGCTCATTCACCCAACTCACCAGCACCTTCATCGAACAATTCGCCAGCAGCAAGAAACTCGAGAAGCTATCAGCTGACCTATACAAAGTCTACCAGAAAAAGGGGGAGCTACTGAGAAAGTACGTTAGCATATTCAATAAAGAAAAAATCTTCATCCCATCTTGTAATCCAGAGATAGCTGTAAATGCTTTCAGAAAAGGTCTCCTCTCAGAGGGAGAACTATACAAAGACCTAACAAAGCTTGACTGGACTACAATGGAAGACACCCTAGCCAGGGCAGTGATCCAAATCAAATTGGAAGAAGATGAGGCAAACCGGATAAGGCATGCCAGATATGATGATCGTCACCAAAGGCGGAATGAAAGAAAGCCAGAATCCAGAACATTTGAGCCTCGTTATCAACCCCTTCCCTTCAATTTGAGTAGAAAAAAAAAACCATATGATCGCCAGTCGACCAGAATTGAAAATAGATCACCCAGATCAAACCAATTCAAGATTCCAGAGTACCACCTCAACATCGATGTTAGTGTATATTAGTGTATGCCCTAGAAACCATTCGTGTTGTCAATTTTAGAGCATTTTGTCTTGTATAAATATATCATAAATAATAGAAGAAAGAGTTCTTCAATTCATATATATAAATTGCTTCATTTATTCAGTCATGCATTTAAAATAAAGTATGTATATGAATTTTCCAAATAATTCATTTAATCGGTAAATGAATTATCAAAAAAGGTTCCCTACAGAAGCAATATAATTTGGGCAACTATATTGCATAGTAGGCATACTGGATGCTTCTGAAAGATATCATGAGTTGATATAAGTACGGATGACGATGATAGTCATGTCACTGGGGCATTAGTATGGATTAGCGATTGGTGAACTGTTTTTCGAACGTGACCGAATAACAACAAATCACTTGGAAAAGCATGTAGTCAATGATTTATCGTTTGGTTATATCAGTGCACGATGTAGTCCTTTGACCTGAGACATTATGGTCGGATCTGATACGGATGTGTATGGTTCATACGGTGTATAAGTACGAGACTGGTCATGTTTCATATGATAAAGCCTATTTGGTCATGCGTTGTTCATATGCGGAAAGGAACGATGGTCAAGAAGGGATCCTTTGACTCGGAAATATAGGATCAGGAGTACCGCTGACTCCATCTGAATTCAAGTTCCTGGACGAACGTCAATAAATATCAGAAATCAGAATCTCTAGCCAGAGTCTATTATTAGTCATACGAAAGCAAGTTCGTGATGATGAGTTATGGATATATTGATCGACGATTCAGTAGAAGATCAAGTTTAGGATTTTGACATTCCATGAATCCGTACTCGATCAGGATATATCAATAGAGGGACTTTACCTGCATGGTACATATGATCTGAAATGGGTTTGATGAAGTATTTCTTTATCGTGGTTTAAGGACTATGGCACATTGCTAGATGTTTACCATAGTCGTTGGGCCTCTAGAAATGTTTTCGGATTCATCCAGAACTAGCTCACGACTAATCTACGGTGAACCTACATGGTCACACCAATAGCCTTGAGAAGTGAGAGAAGGATAAGAAAGAGAAATGATTATCCGAAGAGATCATTTCCGAAGAGGGCTAGCACCTTTCGAGGGTAATGATAAGATTTCTATGGTAATAGTTACATAGAAAAATATTTGTGACATTTTAAGCAATAATTAATTGTATTTAATTATTATATCTTAAAGCGTTAAGATAAATGAGATGAACTAAAATAAGCTTTTAGTAGTTAAAGGGCAAAAGGGTAAAATTATGGGTTGTTAATGTAAACTAGTTTAGTTTACACGAGCCCTTAAATAATATTGATTATTCAAAGGGAAAATTAATAAATACTTGGTGTAAAACCCCTCCCTAGCCGGGTATTTCCTAAGTATCCCTTGGCCATTAAGAACCTAGAAAACGTACGCCTAGAAAAGAAGTCTATTTTAAAATCCTATTTAAAGAATAAACTTGTAGTTTAAAAACATATATATATATTTTTTTTTTTTCTTAATTAAGTTCATTGTATGAGTCAAAAAATATAGTTTCCTTTCTTGGAGTAAATTATGAAATCCGTAGTAATACTTACTAGAACATACACACATTTACAAAATTTACTAGCAATTTGATTTCCTTTATTAACACAACATATTTACTCCGTTATAGAACATGGACATATTTATTGCATTATGAAATATGAACATAATTCCTACACTAAATACTAGCAAAACCATTCAACATTCATCATTAAAACATCCCTTCATGCTCATAGCGTCCCTCGGAATCCTCTCCCAGCTTCCTGCCTTAATCCTTACCTGCAAAACATTTTAAAACATTTCGTGGGGTAAGCGCTAATCGCTCAGTAAGGAACATAGCCATTTATAAACTATTAAGGTTCATTATACAAGTATATTACTTAGGACCTTACCTACCTACAAAACATGACCTTCATTCTTTGACATAACAAGTTCATAAAACATATCATACACTTTGGACTTTTCTCATAAACATAAGTCATAACATAACCATACATAATATAACATAAAACATATATGACTTATGAAATGTTCATGTACATGGCATGCTTATTTCTTTTGTTTTTATACTTGATGGTTTCATTAGTCTTTGTTATCTGATCAGATTCATTTGAACCATTACCTTGTTCTTGGTCGTCACCTCAAAGGACTCATAGTTTCCATAAGAATTTCATTCCTCTGATCTTGGTTTATACCTCAAGAGACTCATGGAATTCATTCTTTAACATTTCAATAATTTTTCATAAGACAACTAAATAAGCTATATGCATTACCATTATGAATGCAAACATATGGACACATCTCCCATGCTAATCTACTATATTCTTACTAAACTTCTTAACTAATTCATTCAATTTCTCAACAAGGCAAGGAATTTCAGTAGTAAGATTATTCAGGGGTTTATTAGAATTAAAAACAAATGGGAGTTTCCATAAGAAGGTGGATGCCATATAGTTTGTCACTTTTCAAGCAATTCTTCCCTTATCTTCCAATTCGATTGATTTTTGGCTAAAACATAAAGTTTTAGGTCTATTTCTCCAATTTTAACACTTCAAGAATCAACTCAATCGACTTCTATAACTTCAATTATGACTGATTCAGTGAAGCATGTACAGTAAAGTCTTAAAAGCCAAATCCTTATTCTATTCATTTTAACCATGTCACCTTCATTTGCACATTCACATCATTTGCCATTCATTCTTAGTATAAAAGCCATAAAAACCTCCTTTTTACAGAACCAAAAAGTGCCAAAACATCGTCCAACTACAAATCTCTTAATTGGCATAATCATCCTCCATATGCACACATACACCAATCAACACACCCATTTAAACAATCCATAACCAAAACATAGTCACACTGATATTAACATAAATAAATGTAAGTTTCAAAACCCTAGGTGTTATCAATTGTAGTCATAAGGGAGATTTTTTTCCTTACCTTAGTATTCAAAACACAAAGATACCTCCTTAGCTCAAAGGTTCACTCTCTTACCTTATACACATAACCACTTATGAATTTCTCTTTAACTAAAAGATAGAACAACTAGGGTTTTGAAACTCACCTTAAACCCTGAAATTGAAGTTCTTTAAGTGTGGATGGTGATCTCCTTTGAAAATCAATTGAAATCCTAAGAAAATTTGAGAATAAAGCTTGGATTAGTGGCTTTGGTGGATTTGAGAGATGATGAAGAAGATGAACTTAGGGTTCGGCCACTCTCTCACTCTCTCAAGGTGGTGTTAGTGTGGAGGATTCATCCTTTTGAATCTTGGCTTCATCAACCTTAAGCAAGGAGAAGGTATATGTTTTCAAGCTTGTTTGAAAAAATTTTGAATCCTATTAATCCAACCCTTTCATGTTTCTATCTACATTTTTCGCCACCTCTTCATTGTTTTCTTTCAAATGGTATCAGAGCTTAAAAGCTCCATGATGTTGGTTTTGAGCAAAAGTCAAGTTATTCCATGTGTTCATATGTTCATCATACATGGTTGAGTTTGCATGTTAGTGCTTTGGTTCAAAAATGAGTTTTCCATCCCAACTGTTTACATGCATGTCTCGACCACACCTTGATCAAAGGTAAATGTTTATTTTATGTATTCTCATGTGTTTTGAATGATGGTAATATTGATAATGAGCATGCCTTTGTATTGAATGAGTGTTAGTGGAATAAGCATGTTTAATGCATGTATGTGATTCAGCCATCTCCTTACTTTATGAAAAATGTTTTTCATCTTGCTCTAATATGATTGGATGTGTAAAATGTGATTTAAAGCATGCTTGTGATGGTTATTGCATGAGTGTATTGAGAACTACATGCATGTGTAGTATGGTTTTCTTCTTTGTCATGTCGGCCATGACTATTTTTGCCATAGATTTGTCATCTCATTCATGCATTGGTGAATAATGTTTTGGGAAATGTTGCATGGATTTATTTAAAGAAATATGCATGTTCATTTCATGACTTTGATTAAATTGTTTAGCTTTGACATGCTAAGTGTTATCCCTTAATTTGATTAAAGTATATTTTGTATGAAGAGGATGCAAAAGTTGCAAGTGTTTAGTGGTGGAAAATGATGTTGGCATAAAGTTATGATTATTAATTCATGTGATGAATTGTGATATTATGTATAAATGATATGGTAATTTTAATGTATGATATTTAATTTGATTAAATATCATATAATGCATCATTGCATGGATAAATTATTATATTTTGAAATGTAATAATTTGGTTTTTTGAATAGTTTCAAAATTGATGATGCAAGATGATATGATTGTCTTTGAGAAGATAAATGTGTCATAAAAAATATTATTTCTTCAAAGTAACTTGTGTTATAGAATGATTATTCTTGAAGTAATAAAACTCATTTATCATGTCATGCATGACTTTTCTGAAAAGTATTGAAATGATGTAATAATTAAATAATAAATTTTATATATATCTTTGGGTGGAATTGACAAAGTGTTTGTGTATGATTCCCTTGAAAAGTGTAATTGTTGCATGTCTCAAAGTTATGATAAGTTACCACATGCATATATATAATATCTATAATATATGAGATTATATATATATATATATATTATATATATGTATATTAAATTATTTATATTCGTACCTTTAAATAATTGTTTAGTATATTTGGTATGAATGTTTAATATTTATTTATGTGATGGATGAATATAGATTAGAGGGTTGATCTGGGGCCATTTAGTTTTCAAAATATTCAAAAGTGTTTGTAATATTCTTTTATTAAATGGCTTGTAATAATTAAATTTATTTATTTATTTTAATCGGGTTGTGTGCAAGATCCAATTTGTAATTGATCGG
Organism: Pistacia vera; assembly: GCF_008641045.1. NCBI lineage: Eukaryota > Viridiplantae > Streptophyta > Magnoliopsida > Sapindales > Anacardiaceae > Pistacia > Pistacia vera. The sequence continues at coordinate 84,915 of NW_022195170.1, read as the reverse complement.
CTTGATGGGAACCCGAAGAGCATCCGGATGACGATCCAATCAAAGATATAGGATTAGGGTAAATAGTTTACCTTTAGGATGTATTTTCGAAAAGTCCCATGGTCAACCCACATGCTTTAATTTATGCATATATGTGATATGTATGGTAGTTAGTTAAACATGGCATGTTAAAAATTAATTAACTAAATTAAAAATTATTAATCCAAGTCTCCCATTGTGGGATAACTAAATCTTTAATACAAATTTAATATCCCAAGATTTCTATATGTGAGGGATATGATCTTTGTATCATAGAATTAAGTTGATCTTATTCTTGGATGGATATTTTCACCTTGACCAAGATTTCTATTATGTGAGGACACGATGAAAATGCCATCCTAAGAGCACAATGGTTCGGTTTTAACTAGCCTAGGGTACCAGAAATCTATTATGGAGGTATCCGAAGCTAGGACAAGGAATATGAATCAAATCTTATATATTGATATAAAAGGAAAATAGTTTCCTACTTATTAGAACATAATTAACAAGAATTCATTATGTGAGGTTAATTGAATTATAAGAAATTGATTCTCCACTAAGAAATTTAATCCAACGAAAATTTTCGAATCCTATTTAAGGAAGTGTAGGACTCGAATAAATAGTGGGAGCTAATTTGATTATGCAATAAAAGGTTTAAAATATTAAAAGACACTAAAATCACACACAAAAAACCGCCTAGAATTATCCAAGTCAAAAATTGTTGAAACATTAAAATGGAAAATGCTCAACACTCCAAGAAGTTATAAGTTGCATTACTACTTTCTCTACTGGTCCCCTGAGTAGGTAATCCCCACTTCAGTCCAATTCCAACTTCCCGGATTATTTTATGCAGAAATGCAAAGTTTATCAAATGGTGGTAGACTCCATAAGCCTAAGTATCGAACATCTCCACTAATGAGGATTAGACATCACTAAAGATCAAAAGGTCTTTACAGGCTTGACGTTAGGCTCGGTTAGTGGGCTCTACAGAAAAGGAAAAGATAGATCAAGCAAGAGAACTCGGTTTCCTTTAAGCAAACACTAAGAACTACGTCACTTCCCCATTTCTTTCTCAACCACCGCTCAAGGTGTCAACCCATTTGTAAACCTCAAACATGTGCCATTCTTATTCTCGATTCTGAAATACACTTTCAAATTCTATATAATATATATATATATTATATATATATTATATATATATATATATTTATATATTTTTTTTTTTTTTTTTTTTTTTGTAACAACATAATTTTATTGAGGTTAATTACCCTTTTCTTCTTCTGCCCTTCTCACGACCCCCAAACTATTCTTTTAGTTCATTAGCATTCACACAACTCTCCAAGCTCTTTGTGTTTGCATTAGGTTCAGAATTTTTTAGGGTTGTGACACGTGTTTAGGGTGAAAGGTTTGGGCATTATTGGTTGCACACAAAAATAGGATAACAAGATTTCATAGGCTCCAATGGGTGACTAAGGATAATTTCATGGTCGGCTGGAAAGGCTCAAACATTTCGAAAAATGTCTTATACTTTCTCAATAATGTCTATTCCTAGAATTTGGCCTCAAGCACTTCTCAACTAGGTCTAGAGTCTACCAACATTATCAAGACTTCGCCTAACCACGTAAAATGAATCTAAGCATGCCGAATAATGAAAACGGTGGTAACCACTCAACAAACCTCAAGCTAAATCAAGTCAACAAACCTAAACTTGAAGCAATGCTTAAAATTTTTCAACAATAAAATCCCAACAATCCTATTCTCGTCATAGACTTATGCAATTCATCATTGGCGCAATCAAGTCAACAAACCTAAACTTGAAGCAATGCTTAATATTTTTCAACAATAAAATCCCAATAATCCTATTCTCATCATAGACTTATGCAATTCATCATTGGCGCAACAAAACAAAACATGAAAACACTAAACACAAATCAAAATTTCGAAATTTTCCTACCCCCAAACTAAAGATGACATTGTCCCCAATGTCACATTATGCATAATTTAGGAATAGAAAAACAGTATTTAAAAAATAAATACGAGATAGTTCCCTGATTAATCCGTGAAGTCTGAGTTTTGTTCAACAGCATGCACACCCATTCGTTGGCTTTCTCATAATCATCATGTGTAAAACAATTGAAAGTCTGTGGTGTCCACTGTGTTAGAAAAATTCATTGAATAATATGGAAATATTACAACCTAATCTCACTCTTACAACTACTAGAAAGTTCAAACAAAAATTAACAATCCAAAACGAAAAGAAAATTAAGTTCAATTGACAAAACAAAAGACTATAACAAATGAAAATATAAACTACAAAAACAGGTGCTCAGGGTTCATTCTTCATCCTCCTCCTCTCCTTTGGTGTCATCATCTTCTGCTTCGGAATCATTCCATTCCTCGGAATCCCAGTCTTCCCATTGGAAGCTTGAAACGTCGATGCCTATTTTGGTGCAGCAGCTATGTTGCATATCATACAGCATTCGGGTCTGCTCTGCCATCCAATCTTGACGTCGTTCCATCTGCTTCATCTTACCCAAAATCTGCTACAGCAACTCCTTTGTTGTGGATGTTGAACTGGATGTTGCGGCAGCTTCTGAGGTTCTTTGTCTTTTCGTTCCTGCGCCGAGTTCTTCTCTGGGAGGATGCCCAAGTAGCTTGCGATAGTAGGTGGCATCGAGGGGTAAAGCACGATGAATAAGTGGTTCATCATCTGTCTTCTTGACTCCCGCTTGAGTACACAGCTTAGTGATGAGATGTGGGAAAGGGAAGCTCCCTCGCCCTGGTTTGGCTGCATTCTGTATACTTGTCATGATAATATTCCCCACATCCATTTTCTTTCCGGTGGCAATGGAATAAAGCAACAATGCCTTTTCAAAAGTCACTGTACTATAATGCGTCTCCGACATCATCCTCACATACACAAAGTACTGCCACAATCTAGCTATAGGGATCAAATTCGTTCCCTTAATGCTATTTCTTCCCTTCTTCGAAATCTCCCAAAGGGTGTCCGGCTTTGCTATTACCTTAAGAATCTCATCCTCCTTAAACTGTCTCTTCTTAAATTCCAGATACTCATCACGGTCAATTGGAGGCAGTCCATAGAAATCATTGATCACCTTTGCATCAATTGGCATATCAATACCCCTCACATATACATGCCCGGGATTACACTCAAGGAAGTTGGCATAAAACTCTCGCACTATCGGCTCTATAGTTAAATGTTCGGGTTCACTCATGAAGCTGTCCCACTTTCTCCCTCGACTCCAATCTTCTGCATGGACAGTGGTCAATCCACGGTCGGCAATAAACCCCTTATCTTTTCTTTTGATTGCACCTTCATAACATTGCCGAGCCTTTTCACTAACAAACCTATTGTCTACTTGTTTCCCTTTTCCTTTACCTCGGGAAGTTATTTTGAGCGACATTTTTGATTTTGACTACCCAAATGTACCCCTAAACTAAGAATTCAACGCTAAGTGCCCTTACTACTAACCACAATGACTCCTAAAAATACACCAAAGTTTTAAAATTTTGCACCTAGACCCCCAAACTAACTATTCTTCCAAACTCACACAAAACACTCCCCAATCGAAAACCCAACTTCTTTAACACAACACAAAGCAAAATCCACACTCCTTTAATCAATATCAGACCACAAACAATCCCAAAAATCCACAACTCAACTCAATCAAACAATATCTCAAACTTAAAGCATTACAATCGAAATTGAGCAAATTAAATGTTGGAGAACTCAAAATCTTACCAAACCCAAGATGATTGCACCACCGATTTCACCAATTTTGGTCCAAATTGCAAGATCCCCAATTTTTTAAAACCAAGGGTTTCCAAAATTTCTTCAAATTGTTGCAAAAATCTTTGCTAAAATGAGTTGTTTTGGTGTTTGTAAGGGTTAAGGAGTGAGATATAGGGATGGAAATTCACTAGAGAGATTCTGGATTGAAGGTGGAAGTGTTTGGCTCTTGGATGTGTTTTGAAATTTTTTGCGAAAATGAAGAGTCGCAACGCGAATTTATATAAAACAGTTTTCGCCGCGGCGAAGTTCTTCATGTATAAGCAAATCCCAGTCAATGCCGTGGCGCGGCGAAAAATTCCAGTGTATACAACGCCGCGGCGAAACTTCCTTGGCTCAAATTCCGCAATACCTTCTATGTCGTGGCAAAGAAAATTGTCTCGCCGCGACAAAAAATTACAGAGAGCACAACGCCTCGACGAAGAACAAACTTCGTCGCGGCGAAGTCTGGAACTTTTCAAATTCTTTTTCTCGCAAAGTGTACATCGCCGCGGCAAAGAATAAACTTCACTGCGGTGAAAACTAGAAATTTCCCTTTTTCGCCTTAATTCGATAATTCAACTGAAACACCCAAAAACACAAGAAATTAAAATTATTCTAAATCACAAAACAACTAAACAAATTCAAAAACAACACACAAACGAACAACAAATGAAAACACTTGGGTTGCCTCCCAAGAAGTGTTTGTTTATAGTCAGAAGCTCGATTTTCTCAACTCATCATGTCGGAATGTCAAGTCGAACAGGAAGTGACTTGCAACTCATCACCCCATCAATGTATGGCTTCAATCTCTGTCCATTGACCTTAAATGTGCCCTTTTATTCATGTGAAACCTCTACCGCCCCATATGGGTAAACTTTTGTGACTATGAAGGGTCCGGACCATCTAGACTTAAGTTTTCCAGGGAAGAGCATAAGTCTAGAATTATACAACAACACTTTCTGACCCACTTCAAAGTTCTTCTTCCTGATATGCTTGTCATGCCACTTCTTCGTCTTTTCTTTGTATATCTGAGCATTCTCATACGCTTCATGACGGAACTCGTCAAGTTCATTCAATTTCAGCATCTTTTGTTCCCCAGCAGCTAGTAAATCCATGTTTAGCTGCTTCACGGCCTAATATGCATTATGCTCGAGTTCCACCGGCAAGTGACATGCCTTCCCATATACCAACCGAAATGGAGACATACCAATCGGAGTCTTGAATGCAGTGCGGTATGCCCATAGTGCATCGTTCAACTTCCGTGACCAATCCTTCCTGGATGCATTAACCGTCTTCTCTAAAATCCTTTTCAACTTTCTGTTCGACAGTTCCACCTGCCTGCTGGTCTGAGGATGGTATGGTGTGGCCACTCTATGTTTCACTCCATATTTTCCTAACAAGGCGTCTAATTGTCTATTGCAAAAATGACACCCCCCCATCACTGATGATTGCTCGTGGTACTCCAAATCTTGAGAAAATGTCCTTCCTCACAAAGTTAACTACCACTTTGGCATCATTGGATGGCAATGCAACTACTTCCGCCTATTTCGAAACATAATCCATCGCCACCAAAATGTACATATTGCCATAAGAATTTAGGAAAGGACCCATGAAGTCAATTCCCCACACATCAAACAGCTTAACAACTAGGATGTTATTCAACAACATCTCATCTCTCCTTGAAATATTTCCACTTCGTTGACATTGATCACATTCCTAAATCACTCGAAAGGCATCCTTGAATAACTTTGGCAAAAAAAATCCAGATTGCAGGACCTTGGCTGTTGTCCTAGTTCCTCCAAAATGACCGCCCACTTTCCGCTCATGGCAAGGTCGTGGAATACTCTCCATCTCCTCTTCCGGGACACACATACGTATCATCTGATCAGCACAGTGTTTGTACAGAAATGGTTCTTCCCAGAAATAATATTTCAAGTAAGAGAAAAACTTCCTCTTTTGCTAGAAGGTCATGCCATTTGGAAACACTCTCGATGACAAGTAGTTTGCAATATCTGCATACCAAGGTCCTTCTTCAACTCTCATCAATTTCTCATCCGAGAAGGTTTCCTTGATTTGGGTTTCCTCTTCACTTCCCTGGGTTGGTGGTTCAATCCTTGACAAATGATCCGCTACCATATTTTTTGACCCCTTTTTATCTCGGATCTCCAACTCAAACTCTTGTAGTAATAGGATCTATCTTATCAGCTGAGGTTTTGCTTCTTGCTTTGCCAACAGATGCTTGAGTGCTGAATGATCCATGTAGACTATCACCTTAGCACCTAGCAAATAAGAACAAAATTTTTCAAATGCAAAAACCACGGCTAACAACTCTTTTTCAGTAGTGGTGTAATTCAAATGTGCATCAGTGAGTGTCTTGCTAGCATATTGAATTACATGCAAAACTTTGTTCTTTCTTTGTCTTAAAACTACTCATAGTGCAAAATCACTAGCATCACACATCAATTCAAACAGTACTCCCCAATCGGGAACTGTAATAATAGGTGCAAACACTAACAATTTCTTAAGAGTTTGAAAAGCATGCATGCATTCATCATCAAAATCAAAAGGATTATCCTTAATCAGTAAATTGCAAAGGGGTTTAGAATTTTAGAGAAATCCTTAATAAATCGTCTATAGAACCTCGCATGCCCCAAGAAACTCCAAACTACCTTAACGTTTGCAAGTGGTAGCAGCTTCTCAATCACTTCAGTTTTTGCCCGATCCACTTCGATATCGTCCTTTGAAATTCTGTGACCGAGTACTATTCCTTCCTGTACCATGAAGTGGCATTTCTCCTAGTTGAGCACCAAATTCGTCTCTTAACATTACTGCAAAACAAATGAAAGATTAGATAAACAATTGTCAAAAGAAGAACCAAACACAAAAAAGTCATCCATGAAGACTTCTATAAACTGCTCTACCATGTCACCAAAGATCGATATCATGCATCGCTAAAATGTGGCTGGTGCATTACACAACCCGAAGGGCATCCTTCTGTAGGCAAAGGTGTCATAGGGGCAAGTGAATGTCGTCTTCTCTTGATCTTCAGGAGCAATGGTAATTGATTATAACCTGAAAAACCATCCAAGAAACAATAGTAACCTGCCAATCTCTCCAACATTTGATCGATGAAAGGAAGTAGGAAATGATCCTTCCTTGTCGCTTCATTCAATTTCCGGTAATCAATGCACACTTTCCAACCCGTGACTATCCTAGTTGGTATCAATTCATTGCTGCCATTCTTAATCATCGTGATACCTCTTTTCTTTGGAACCACTTGCACCGGGCTTACTCATAGACTATCTGAAATAGGATAAATTATGCCCGCATCTAAAAGTTTCACCACCTCTTTTCTCACCGCTTCCTTCATAGAAGGATTCAATCTCCGTTGTGGTTGCACCCTAGGCTTGATATCATCTTCCATGAGTTTCTTGTGCATACAAAAAGATGGAGAGATGCCTTTAATGTCCGAAATAGTCCATCCAATTGCTTATCTATGTTCCCTAAGCACCCGAATCAACTGCTCTTCTTCCAATTTACTTAACCTTGAATTGATGATCACTGGGAAGGTTTCTGCTTCACCAAGATACACATATTTGAGGTGAGAAGGTAAAGGTTTCAGTTCAAGTTTTGGAGGTTCTTCATTTCTTGCCTTTTCCTTCTCTTTCTCAATATCAAACTCTTCAAATTCTGGATCTTGGCTTGCATTTATTGGCTCAAGTGCTTCCAAAAATCTAGTACACTCATTCTTCGCTAGCTCATCTATCTCTATTGTTTTTATTGGGTAATACAAGCTTCTAGAGGTAGTTGAGGGGTGTTCTCTTCAATAGCCTCTGCCACTAGTTTATCCACCATGTCTACACTAAAACACGAATCTGACTCTGATGGAAATTTCATTGCCTCAAAAATATTGAACGTTACTGTTTCATCTTGTACCCTTAATGGTAACTTTCCTTCTTGCACATCAATTAGGGCTCTTCCAGTGGCCAGAAATGGTTGCCCCAAAATGAGAGGCATTTCCTTGTTCTCTTCCATGTCCAACACAACAAAGTCCGCAAGAAAGATAACTTTGTCCACCTTCACCAAAACATCTTCAACTATGCCCCTCGGATGCTTGATGGATCTATTTGCAAGCTGCAAAGATATGGTCGTGGGCTTCACTTCACCAATCCCTAATCCCCTAAAAACAGAAAAAGGCATTAGATTTATGCTTGCACCTAAATCACATAAAACTCTATCAAAAGTAATGTCTCCTATAACACAAGGAATAGTAAAACTCCCTGGATCTTTGAGTTTCAGTGGTAGCTTCTTCTGTAGAATGGCGCTGCATTCCTCTGTGAGCATCATTGTTTCCTCATCTTCTAACTTCCTTTTGTTTGATAAAATCTCCTTAAGAAATTTTGCTTAGCTTGGCATCTATTGCAATGCATCTGCAAAAGAAATGTTAATATGCAGTTTTTTTAATATTTCAATGAATTTGGTAAACTGCTTATCCTGATTTTTCTTTTTTAGTCTCTGAGGAAAAGGCATAGGAGGGGTGTGGTGTGCCAAGTCTGGTGGTATCTCAGGAAATGGCAATTTCTCTTTCTTTTGCCTTTGCTCTCTTCCCGCTTTTGTTCATCTTCCCTAGAACTGGTTGGTTTCTCTTCAGCAATGATCTCTTTGTCAACTTCCTCTTTAGAATCTTCCTTTTCTCTTTTGGTGGGCTTTCTTCTTTCCCTGATTGTTCCACCTCTTCCAAGATTGTCCCACTCAACAGAGTTATTGCATTCGCTTGTTCACGTGGGTTTGGCACTGAGTTGCTTGGTAGGGAACCCTGTGGTCTCTTATTTAGCTTATCGATCAATTAACCCACATGTACCTCCAAGTTCTGAATGGACACACCTTGGTTTTTGAAATTCGCCCTCGTCTCATTCATGAAACCTGTGGTCTCTTGCATAAATTTTCCAAACATATCCTCCAGTTTTGTCAATCTTTGCTCCCCTGGTTGATTGTTCACCCTCGTTTGGTTGTTTGGCATCGCTCTTTGGTTCTATTGGTTGTTCTACTGATTCTGATTGCCCCAAGACAAGTTTGGATGATTTCTCCAACCAAGATTATACGTGTTGGAGTACGGGTTGTTCTATTGCCTCTGATTTCCTGCCAAGTAGTTAACCTGTTCTGATGATGATGACGCTGAAGCAAACGTGTTCCCTACTTGACATTCACTGCTTACATGATTACCTGCACAAAAATCATAAGTTAGTTGAGGTGCTTGAATAAAATTTACCTGCATACTTCCCAACTGCTTCTGAAGTGTTGTAAGTTGGGCTGAAATGGCCGTGTATGCATCAACTTCATGAAAACCCATAGATTTCTTTGATTATATCCTCTCATTCGGTCTTTAATAATTGTTGCTTGCCAGAACTTTAAGCAACTCATGAGCTTCTTCAAGTGTCTTATTTTGCAATGCTCCTCCCGATGCTGCATCTACCATCGTTTGCATATTAACCATCAATCCACTATAAAAAGTTTGGACTTGCATCCAAACTGACAAACCATGGTGTGGACACCTCCTCAATAGTTCCTTGTATCTTTCCCAAGCCTCATATAATGATTCAGACTCTTCCTGTAGAAATGATGTGATATCATTTCTCATCTTCGCAGATTTTGCTGGAGGAAAGAATTTGGTCAGGAACTTCTATGCTAATTCATTCCATGTAGTGATCGTTCCTGGTGGTAGTGCCATTAACCATCCCTTTGCTTTATCCCTTAATGAAAAAGGGAACAATCTCAATCTGATGGCGACATCTGACACTCCATTCAACTTGAAGGTGTCACAGATCTCTAAAAAGTTTGCAATGTGCAGATTTGGATCTTCTTTCAAATCTCCCTTAAATTGTACCGACTGTTGGATCATCTGGATGATTGCCAGATTTATTTCAAATGTGTTGGCTTGTACCACTGGTCTAGTTATACTTGACCCACTGCCATCAACCGTGGAAACTAAGAATTCCCTCAATATTCTATTTTCTGCCATCTGAACAGCTATGGCCTCTTGTTCTCTTCTCTCTCTGTTAAGTCTTCTTGCAGTTCTTTCAATCTCTGGATCAACAAGAACTACTAGTTGACGTCTAGCTCTTCGCATAAACTACACAGAAAGAGGGAAAAAAAAATGAGATCACACGCTAACATAAAAGAACAACAAAAATTAACCAATAAGTAATTAAAACAAAAATAAAACTCCAATCTAGCTACACAAGAAAAATTCAATGTTAACACAAAAATCAATCCCCGGCAACAGCACCAAAAACTTGTTGCGTTGTAACTACAACATGCAATATAGCAGGGGCACTAGTCGCAATAAATAATAAAGTGATAAGAAAAGTATCGTTCTCACGAGGATTGGTTGTTAAGCACTGATTTTCCTAATTGTTATCAAGTTGGAGAAATCGAAAAGTGTTAGATTTACGGGAGAAACTTAAAATTAAACTGAAAGCAAAATTTACTAAGTATTAAAAAGCTAATTAATGAAAGCAAGATTAAAGTAAGAGTAATATCAATTTAAGCAAACGGGTAGGGTTTTGACTTCATTGGGACTCTATGGATTAATTCTACGAATTATGCTACTTCTACACTCACATGCACGGATTGTAAATCGAATCCCCTAAGTTGTAAAACATACCTTCTCAGGCTATGAATTCCTACTTTTCCCTATTAAGCTTCCGTACCCAACAAAATGAAGATTAATAAATCCAAGTTCATTAAGCTAATGGAATCCTAGATTGATTTCATTGATTCTCAAACCTATCTCTAGCGTTCAATACAACAATGGTGATTACCCAAGAAGCCCAACATGATTCATTTCTCAATCTCTTCATTTTTAACAAATAAAATCAATAAAAATCAGAATAATCACACAATCCATGCAATAGAATGTAAAAGCAACAATAATCTATTGATTAACCATAGAAATCCGAATTACATCAAAACCCTAACCCAAAGTGAGTTAGTTCATAAAGAAATTAACACAAATAGGAAGAAAAACAATAAACACAGTAGTCAACATATTGAAACAAAGAAAATAGAGTAAAAGATCTCCCCTAATTGATGAATCCACAAGGTTAAATCTCAAATCTTCTCTCCTTTTCTCCCAAAATGTCAAAGCTGCTCTAAACCAAGACGAACCCCTCTAAAAATGGCTAACTTTTTCTTATATAGTCCGCCCAAAAACCTAAAAACTTTCCTAAAATAAAATTGTGCGTTTTAATTAAAACTAAAAATCGCAGACTTCGCCGCGGCGAAGAAGCTACGAGTTGAATTGAAATCTCATTCGAGCGCCTTTCGCCGCAGCAAAGAAAGAACTTCACCACGGCGAACCTTCTCGAACAATTCTGAATTTATGGAATTGCCCTCCGCTTGCTTCCATGCTTGAATCTTCCATCTTCGATGCTCTCTAATGGAACAAGCTTCATAGTGCTTCAACTCCACTTCAGAACTTCCTCAAATTCTGAGATTCGCTTGCTTCTGGGTCCAAAAACTCGATTCTGCTCATTATTTGCTCAAAGAGCACATTTTGGCCTGAAACATAAAATATGTGAAATTAAGTTGTAATTCAGGCACAAACGAAATAAGAAGTATCCAATATCCAGCCAAAAAGCCTAAATAAAACAGTATATTCCTCGGATTATCAATAATGAATAGAGAACTTAAAACTAAGCATGAAAAGGTTTCGAATGCTTATGATATCCTCATAGCTCTATAAGAGTTGTTCAGCGAAAATCCAAGAGTGGTTGAGTATGAGTTATGTGCATCTCCTTTAGCATGAAGTTGAGGGAAGGGGTACCTCCAGATGATCATACTATTAGATAATCAATGGATTAGGTCGACTAGATGGATATGGGGTGGTCATGCCAAACCGCCTCAAAATGAATTTGATTCTTCAATCCCTTCCTTCACGTGATAAACCGTTTATAACTAACTACAATCTCAATACGATTGAGCAAAACCTCTCTGAATTGCTAAATGAGCTTCAAGAATTTCACAAGCAGAATGTGAAGGGAAAGGACATGAGGATGTCTTTGCCACCTCCATCAGCAGGGTCAATAAAAGGCCCCAAAAGCAACAAAAGAAAGGTCCAAAAGTTAGACCCAAGAATAAGAGCTTCAAGAAGCCAGCGGCAAAGGTAGAAAAGGCCAATGCAAAGGGAAAGTATTTCCACTATGGAGAAGATGGACACAGGAAGAGGAACTATTCTCAATACCTGAACAGTCTGAGGAAAGGCAAAGGAAAAGCAGGTACAAACCAATGTCTTATGATTGAATATGAATTAAGTGTTAATTCAAATAGTCATTCCTGGATATTAGATTCAGCAGCAACATCTCATGTTTGTATGTCTTTGCAAGTACTTCAAAATAGTTCTGAGGTGACAAAGGGCAAGATCATTTTGAGGATGGCAAATGGGGCACGAGTTGCAGCTGAGGCCATGGGGGCTTGCCCAATAAGACTACCTTCAGGGCATGTTTTGAATTTATTTAAAGTATTGTACTTTGAAAAAGCCACTAGAAACATCATTTCTATTTCTGTTTTGTGTAAAGCAGGTTACTGTGTACTGTTTAATGGAAATGAATGTTCAATACATTTTGGAAATGTTTTAGTTGGTAAAGCTGTGAATACAAATGGTTTGTATGTCTTAGAACTAAATGATCGTGCTTCAATCAATACCATTTCTAATAAAAGAACTTGATCTGAATCAAATCCTAAAATTCTATGGCATCATAGATTGGGTCATATAGGAGAGAGAAGATTAGTACAGCTTGGAGAAAGTGGGATCATAAACTCATTGGGTTCTGAACCCTATCCAACCTATGAATCATGTCTCTAAGGAAAGATGACCAAGTCTCCCTTTAAGAGTAAACGAGAGCGAGCTAAAGAACTATTAGGACTCATACACACATATGTGTGTGGACCATTCAGTACTTTAGCTAAGGGAGGATTTGAATACTTCATTACCTTTACAGATGATATGTCACGATATGGGTATTTATATTTAATGAAATACAAATCTGAATCCTTTGAAAAATTCAGAGAATTCAAGAATGAAGTAGAAAATCAAACTGGAAAGAGTATTAAAATACTACGATCAGATCGTAGGGGTGAATACTTGAGTACAAAGTTTTAGGAGTTCTTAAAAGAAAATGGGATCATCTCACAACTAACTCTCCCTATACACCCTAGCTTAATGGAGTATCTGAAAGGAGAAATCGTACCCTATTGGATATGGTATGATCGATGGTAAGTTTTACAGACTTGCCAATATCTCTATGGGGGTACGCGCTCTAGACCGCTATGCACATCCTTAATAGTGTCCTGTCTAAAACTATCTAGTAAACACCGTATGAGATATGGTATGAAAAACATCCAAGTCTGAATTATATGAAGATTTGGGGTTGTCCAGCTTATGTTAAATTAGCTAAATCTGATAAGCTGGATGTTAAATTCGAGAAGGGTCGGTTCATTGGATATCCTAAAGATAGTTTAGGATATTACTTTTACTTTCCAAGTGATCAAAGAGTTTGGATCAGTAGAAATACGTGCTTCCTCGAGAATGAGTTCTTCGAGAAAGGTGGTGTTGGAAGAAATATTGAACTCAAGGAAGAGTTTGAAGAGCCAAGAACCGAGATTACTGAAGCTGGAACGTCCACTCAGCGAACCTCAACATCAGATACTATGGTTCCAATGCGAAAGTCTTCTAGAATATCAAAACCTCCAGAAAGATATGGGTTCCTACATGAGCAAGATTTTGAATCTAACTTAGTGGGAGTAGATGATCATGGTGATGATCCTAGAAGCTACAAAGAAGCAATACTGAATAGAGATTTAGGAAAATGGCTGGAAGCGATGGATTCGGAGATAGAATCAATGCATGCCAATCAAGTATGGTCACTTGTGGATCCACCAGAGGGAATAGTTCCTATAGGTTGCAAATGGGTCTACAAGAGAAAAGTTGGTGCAGATGGGGTGGTAGAGACCTTCAAAGCTCGACTGGTGGCGAAAGGTTATACTCAGAAACAAGGATTGGATTATGAGGAAACCTTCTCGCCTGTAGCTATGATTAAATCCATCCGTATAATGCTAGCCATCGCAGCATACCATGATTATGAAATTTGGCAAATGGATGTCAAAACAGCTTTCCTTAATGGGTTTATTGAGGAAAACATCTATATGGAACAACTAATAGGTTTTGTATCCTCTACTGAAAAACATAAGGTATGCAAATTGCATCGATCCATTTATGGATTGAATCAAGCTTCAAGAAGCTGGAACATTCGATTTGATGACATAATCAAATCATTTGGTTTTGTCAAGAATCTAGATGAGCCTTATGTATACAAATGGGTTAAAGATCATGCCATCATATTTCTCATATTATATGTAGATGACATACTTTTGATGGGAAATGACATAGGCATCATGACAAAGGTTAAAGTTTGGTTGTCCAAAAACTTCTCAATGAAAGACTTAGGAAAAGTGACCTATGTCCTTGGCATTCGTGTCTATAGAGATAGAACAAAAAGGGTAATTAGATTATCCCAGAAATTGTACATAGAGAAAATGCTAAGAAGATTTAGCATGGAGAACTCTAAGAGAGGTCTTTTGCCCTTCACTCACGGTCTTCATCTTTCCACGGAGATGGGTCTAAAGACTGATGAAGACCGGCAGCGGATGCGTAATGTGCCTTATGCGTCTGCCATAGGTAGCTTAATGTATGCAATGCTACGTACAAGACCTAATATAGCTTATGCTGTAAGTCTTACGAGTAGATATCAGTCAAATCCAGGGGAGAAACATTGGTCGGTTGTAAAATAGATCCTTAAGTACTTGAGAAGAACTAAGGATCTAGTTCTGAGTCATGCATGTTCAGAGTTAAACATTCAAGGATACTCAGATTCTGATTTTCAATCAGATATTGATGATAGAAAGTCTACGTCAGGGTACATTTTTATATGTAATGGAGGTGTTGTTAGTTGGAAAAGTTCCAAACAGACAACCACAATAGACTCCCTTACAGAAGCTGAATACATTGTTGCTTCAGAAGTAGCAAATAAGGTTGTTTGGATGCAAAAGTTTGTAATTGAACTTGGAGTGGTTCCGAACATGGCTTACCCGATAAGCATGTTCTGTGACAATACTGGAGCTATTGCACAGGCAAAGGAACCAAGGGCACACCAAAAATCCAAACACATTCAGCGCAAGTATCACATTTTGAGAGAATTCGTTGGAGCTGGAGAAATTATAATTCTGAAGACACCTTCAGCAGAAAATGTAGCTGATCCACTTACTTAGGTGATGACACTGAAGCAATTGGACCATCATCTTGAGAAGATGGGTATGAGATACAACATCGAATGGCTTAGTGCAAGTGGGAGTTTGTTAGTGTATATTAGTGTATGCCCTAAAAACCATTCGTGTTGTCGGTTTCAGAGCATTTTGTCTTGTATCAATATATCATAAATAATAGAAGAAAGAGTTCTTCAATTCATATATATAAATTGCTTCTTTTATTTAGTCATGCATTTAAAATAAACTATGTATATGAATTGTCCAAATGATTCATTTAATCGGTAAATGAATTATAAAAAATGGTTCTCTACGAAAGCAATATAATTTGGGCAACTATATTGCATAATAGGCATACTGGATGCTTCCGAAAGATATCATGAGTTTATATAAGTACAGATGACGATGATAGTCATGTCATTGGGGCATTAGTATGGATTAGTGGTTGGTGAACTATTTTTCGAACGTGATCGAATAACGACAAATCACTTGGAAAAGCATGTAGTCAATGATTTATCGTTTGGTTATATCAGTGCACGATGTAGTCCTTTGACCTAAGACGTTGTGGTCGAATCCGATACAGATGTGTATGGTTCATACAGTGTATAAGTACGAGACTAGTCATGTTTCGTATGATAAAGCCTATAAGATTAATTAAATTAAATAATTTGTTTAATTTTAGTTATGATACATATTAGGGTAAGTAATCAAACATCTAATCCTCGTAAACCCAACTTATTATATACATTTAATTTTGATGCATATTCTACTTAAACAAAACTCTACCAAATTCTAATTCACAAGTGCAGTAATTTGTTTTCCTTGCATATAGTGAAACAACCGAGGCAATAAATATAAATAGCACAAAAGAAGGGATATTCCCAAGGAAGTTAAATGTCCATAAGTATAATGAAAATGAAATAAGAACAAATTCCCATTTAGAAAGTCCACTCCTCAAAACTTTACAACAAATATTAATCACTAATGGAAAAATACCTAACCATTTGGACAAATTTTAGACCATAGATTAATGATCTTCTTCCCAAAAATATCATGAAATTTAAAAAATCACAAGATGCACTATCAAATTAATGCTAATAATCAAACCATATTATATATATTTGACAAGCATATGAATCTTCATAATCATTTATCTTTTTTTATTAAATAATGTGTAAGTTGGAAGCAAAAATCAGCACAGACTCCCATGTGTAATGCTCAACTTTTGTGCTTTAATCGAGAATATAGCCAGTGTAGAGTCAGCTGTATAAGAATTTAATTAAATAAATACAAAGTTTTTATTATTTTTTATTTGACAGGAGACGCACGCAAAAACGCAGTTATATAAAACAATGAAAATATATTTACAATTAAATAGGATAAAGAGTAAATGTTTTCCCAAATTATAAAAGTAAAAGTGGCGGTACTTTTTATCCCTCCATATTTTTTCAATTGCGCTTTTTTTTTAGGGTTTTTTTTTTTCAAGTTTTTATTTTATCATAAACATGGGGGAATCAAGAAGAAGGCGCAGCAAACGATTACAACCATCGGAAGAATTCCCAGACAATATTCAGGCTTCAAAGGTTAGTTTTCTTTTTGGAACCAATACAACATCATTGAGGGTTTTATTTTCTAGTGTTCTGTGCATTTTTTTTCTTTTGCAAATTGTTTTACTTGCAGTTTTCTTTCAAGAATCGGTTTTATTTCAAAGATAAGTTTTCTTCTGCAGCTTGCTTTGTTTTCTTCCGTACATTATGTGTTTAAATAGAGGACGAAATCTCACAACTTTCTAGGGTTTTCAGAAAATACACTCAATTGATATTTATTAAATGTTTTTTTAATGACACTCATCGATAAAAACACATAATCAAACACACATCAAGCACATAATGTAAAATTTTGAGAAAAAATTAATATTATACTATAATATTAAACTTGGCCATGCATCACACATCTACCACATAATGCCAAATTTTAAGAAAAATTTTATTTATACTATAATATTAAACTTGGCCATGCGTCAAACCAATAGGTGGATATAAAAGAAGGTTAAAAAAAAATCTCATGACAATAATTACCTTTGATTACATGTCTAATATCCTCCAAAGTGCCTCTGCTTTTTATTAACTCAGCTTGCTACTTTAGCTTTCGAGACTTTCCATACCTGCTGCCAGGGGCGGATCTAACCCACCCTCAATTTTTTTTTTTTTTTTAAAAATACTAATATATATAATTTTTGGATTTTGGCCCATCCTAACAAAAATATTAATGGACAAAAATATTAATATGTTTTTAGTTTTTATTTTGGCCCACCCTAAAAAAAATTTCTAGATCCGCCCCTGCCTGCTGCAATAAATAATGTCATCATGACTTTGCTAATTTTTATATATTTTTTTTTGGACATTTTCTATCTTACATTATTTAATTAGAATTTTGCAACCAAGAAACCAGTTATCTTAAGGCAAATTCCTCGAGGCATCAAACCATTACATAAATACATTCACAACATATTCTTTTCATGACCCACTCTACTTTTTTATGTGCAGTCTGTCTTCATTCATACCTTAAGGTTTTGGAAAATGGATGAATGATTAATTGACATTGGGGTTTAAGGAAATTTTCCGTTTTATGGTCATAGCTCAATAATTTCTTTTTCTTTCATTTATTATTTATTTATTTATAACTCAGTGATTTATTTTATTGTAAATAATAGTTTTTTAGAATACCAACAACATGAGTAGACGTGGAGGTTTAGTTAAAGGCAAAAGAAAACCTAAGCTCATTGACAAAAAGAGTGATCCTGCCGGTAATATCTCTCAAGATATGCAAAAAAACTCATCATGAAGCACAACTTAATAAGGTGCAATCTACTACAAATAGCATTGAAAAGTCATGTCTTAATCACCATTCTTGTATACAGCCAGAAAAAGCAACTGATGCTATTGGTAAACATCATTTAGTAATTTATTTTTTTAATATTTTCTTGATCACCAAATCAATTCATTGTTATGTCTATCATGTACACTCATTATTAATATTGTTTGTTAGTTTATTTAATATTCATCTAACTTGAATTTACTTTTTTATAATAGGAAGAATGGGCATACCGGACATGAGAACAATAAGATTTCATTATGGAGGATATTTTGTCTTTCACCTACTCGAAAGTATATCAATGGTAGAGTGAGTGAGAAGTACCATGATTTTGATTTGGAGTTCGAGTTTCTCACATACTTTGCTTTGTTGGATTACATAAAGAAGAACTGTGACTTTGATATACTCTGCGGAGACAAATTGTTTTACCTAAAGCCAATGAGTATCCTCAGTGATCTTGATGGGCTAGTCCAAATTGTTGATGATGATGACGTGAGAAACATGCTTGCAAGTTATAGAAATACTAAGGGAATGCATGTTAACATGTTTACTCTCTTAGAAAAGGATGATATAGTGCCTTGCTATCCCGAAGAACATAATCTTGGAAATGTTTTGAGAGAAGTCAACTAGACATTTTCAGAGGAATACACATCAGATGTTGGAATTGAGGCATGGACATCAGGTTTTAATTTTAATTTTAATTTTTTCCATTTTACTTTCACGCATTTTCATTTTCTAAATATCGTGTAGTTCTTAATTTGCTAATTAATAATTATTCATGTGATTTTTAGGTCTAAACACCAAAAAAAGGAAAACAAGAGGTCCTACGCGCTGCATAAAAATCATTACATTAGAAAAAGGAAAAAAAATTGCCTATAGAATTTGATGAGGATCATCAGGCTATTGGTGAAAACTCAACAGATTTTGTTTGGTTTTTAGGACAAACAATTCGGAATAAGTCATGTTGTCCTTTACAAATAAAGGAGTGGAAAGAACTTAAAGAACATGAAATTGACCATATGTGGACCATTATCAAGGTAACACAGATAAGAAATAAATATTTATAATATTTTGTATTTTGTTTAATATATTAAAGTGTAGAATTTGAAACTTATTTATCTTATATGTTTTTCAAAAGAAGTTTGTATTTGAAGAAGTAGAAGGAAGGAAAGAAGCCATTTTTGGTCACATGAATGCCTTATATAGGGATTACATATACAAAATGAAAAAAAGATATTTTGATTCGAAACCAACTTACCAAAGTCGTCTGAAAAACAAGCCTAAACTTGTTCATATGGACGATTGGAAGTATTTGGTTAATTATTAGAGTGAGGCAACCTTTCAAGTAAGCATAGCTATTTAAGTTACATTTTAGCATAATTACTATGTAATTATAAGATATAAATATTATTGCTTATTTTATCATTACACAGGAAAGGAGTAACAAGATTAAGACAAATAGATCAAAGTGGTCTATGCCTCCTTACACAGGAACTAAAAGTTATGCTCGACTCAGACAACAAATGGTATGAATTTGCTTTCAAATATGAGATTAAGTTTAATAATTCACATTCATTATTTTATAATCAATATGTTCATAACTTTTATTATGACAGCAAAAGAAAAATGGATATATACCTTCTCGTATTGAAGTTTGGATAGAATCTCGCAAAAGAAAGAAAGATAAGCAAGTTGAATCCAGTATAGAAGACATTATTGTAATAGCTTTGTATTCTCTTTAACTACTTATTGATTTTTTATTACGCACACACATCCAAGCTAATACCATAAATTTGTTTTGTAGTCACAGTTTGATCAATTAAAAAAGCAACAAGTAGAAGGACAAATCTTATTGAATGATGATGAAATATTTGAAGAGGTCCTTGGTCCAGAGAAGAATGGCTATTTGCGTGCTTATGGTCCAGGAAAAAGTATTACCGAATATTTTGGAAGTAGACCAACTAAAGCACAACTTATGAAACAAGTACAAACAACTAGGAAGGAAGCAAATGAAAGGGTGGAGGAGGCAAAGAGGGAAGCAAATGAGAAATTAGAAGAAGTGAAAAAGCAAATGGAGGAGATGAATAGACGATGGGAAGAGAAGTTCATGATGATGCTTACAACTCAAGGTCAACAATCTTCAATAAATAACCAAATCCCTTTGGATGAAATTGTAAGTTATTTTGAAAATTGCATATATACTATGAAAACCATTTTTCTTTTACATTAATCATAAAGTGATATGCAATGATTACATTAGTCTATATGATTAATCTAATTTTTTTTTTTTTCAAATTTGATATTGCAGGTTGGTGGAAATTCTTAAATGGTCAAGAAAGATTTCTATGACATTGAAGATTCATATTTTGTAAAAAAAAATTAGTTGATAACATTTTAAATTACTACGATGAATGATTTTATGAGTAGACAATTATTTGGCTGGAAATGACTTTGTTAATGTATAACTTTTTATGTTAGAAATTTTCATATGACGTCATATCATCTATTTAATATAAAAGAATAGCTATAAATTTGTAATTATTATTAAATTTGTTAATTATAGCAATATTTGTACAATTAATTTTAATTGAAGCAATAAATTATAAATTTTTTATATAAATTATTTGTTCCATAGCAAATAATTATAATATTTAGCTACAAATTAAAAGTATTTATAGCAAGTTATTTCAATATTTAGCTATTAACAAACTATGTACATAGCAACTGAATTTCACATATAGATATGACTTCAATATGTCCATAGCAAATAATTATAATATTTAGCTACAAATCAAAAGTATTCATAGCAAGTAATTTCAATATTTAGCTATTAACACACTATGTCCATAGCAATATCTTTTCATATACAGATATGACTTTCATATGTTTGTAGCAAAAAAATTAATATTTAGCTATGAATTCATTATATATGTGGCTAATGATATTTTTATTTAGTTACGATTTTAGTTTTCACGTAGCCAAAAGGTTAATATATTTGCTATGGATATTATTTTTGTAGCAGAAATTTTCAAGATTTAGTTATAAATTTATATTTTTGTAGCTAAAATGTAAATATAGCTATGCAGACTATTCTCCGTGGCTATAAAGGCAAAGTTTTTGCTACAAGCTTATTATTGTTATGGCAAAAACATTTAACTTCTTAGTTACATATTAATCTCATCTATAGCCAAAAATATAAACTGTTAGCTACGTAAACAAAAATTTACATGGCTAAATTTTAGCTACGCCACTTCTAGCTACGATAAGCTACAAAACATTGCATTTGTAGCTAAACCATTTAGCTACATAAATTCATACTTTTAGCTACAATGAACGACATGGCTAGAAATGCATAATGTTGTAGTGGAAGTTTGCGCCAGAACGCAACCGAGTCATCAATGAAGAGCTTGACAAACTGCTAAGTAACGGACTGATCAAAGAAGTCCACTACTCTAACTGGCTAGCAAACATGGTGGTCGTGAAGAAGAAGAACGAAAAGTGGAGGGTTTACATTGACTTCACAGATTTGAACAAAGCATGCCCCAAAGACTCCTTCGCACTCCCACATATCTATATGATGGTCGATGCGATAGCAGGTCATGAACTCCTGAGTTTTATGGATGCCTTTTCAAGGTACAACCAGATTTTGATGCACCTGAACGACCAGGAGAAGACAGTTTTCATCACAAAAAGGGGAACCTACTGCTACAAAGTAATGTCCTTTAGTCTTAAGAACGCCAGGGCCATCTATCAGCGGCTGATCAATAGAATGTTTGCCGAACACCTCAGAGACACGATAGAAGTATACATTGATGACATGCTCGTCAAGTCCCTTATGGCCGAGCAACACCTCGACCACCTTAGCCAAGCATTCGCCATCCTAAGGAAATACAATATGAAGCTAAACCCAGCCAAGTGTTTGTTTAGGGTCTCATTAGGAAAATTCTTGGGATACATGGTGACTTAACGTAGGATAGAAGCTAACCCTGACCAAATCCAGGCAATCCCCAACATACCATCACTAACTTGCATCAAAGACGTACAACGCCTTGTGGGGCGAGTAATTGCCTTAAGCCGATTCATCTCTAGATCCGCTGACAAGTGCCACCTCTTCTTTGCCACACTCAAGAAATCCAAGAAATTTGAGTGGACCCCCACCTATGAGGAGGCCCTGTAGCAGCTAAAAAGGTACCTAACCTCTCCCCTCTTCTTTCCAAGCCCGTGGTTAGGGAAAAGCTCTACACCTACCAAGCGGTCTCGAAGACAGCCATCTCAACAGTATTAGTCCGGGAAGACAATGTGAAGTAGCTACTAGTTTACTATGTAAGTAAATCACTCCTTGATGCCAAGACACAATACAGCCAGTTGAAGAAATTGGCACTCACCCTCGTCCATACATCTAGGAAGCTCAGACCATATTTTCAATGCCACTCCATAGTTGTCCTCACCTCCTTCCCACTCAAGAAGATACTTCATAAGCCAGAGTTATCAGGCCGGCTCACACAATAGACAGTAGAGCTTAGTGAGTTTGATATATCCTTCCAACCACACACCGCCATCAAATCCCAAGCGTTGGCAGGCTTCATTGCCGATTTCACTCCTAACACTACTGTCCAGGCAGAAAAAGAGTTATTGTACATGAATAGCGGATCGTCTTCGAAGCGGACCCATTCAGTGGATGGCTCAAGCAATGTGAATGGAAGCGAGCTCTACATTGCACTTGTTACACTGGAAGGGGATATCATCCAGCGGGCTATACGGTGTGGGTTAAAGTGCATAAACAACAAAGCCGAATATAAAGCTCTTATCGCTGGACTCTCTCTGGCCAAGGAGATTGGAGTAAGAAAGCGAAGGTAAAATCTGATTCTCAACTCGTAGTCAACCAGCTACAAGGCACTTACCAAGCCTGAGACTCGAAGATGACAACCTACTCAAACTTGGTCAAAGAGATGCAGTCCGCCTTCGAGGAATTCTCTATCACCCAAGTCCCAAGAGCAGAGAGCACCCATGTTGATGCCCTTGCCAACCTCGGCTCAACCCTTCAAGGCTCCTCCCAATCATTCATCCTACTACTGTTCCTCTAATAGCCAGCCGACTAGAAGGAACATCCAATGAACAAGTTGCCCAACCCGAAAGAGCCCAAAGAAGTGATGGATGTCGAACCAACCGACTCTTAGATGACTCCAATAATCAAATACTTGGACCATGATGAGCTCCCAGCCGAAAAGAATGAAGCACGCCGCCTGAGAGTAAAAGCTGCAAGATTCACCATATACAAGGGCCAACTCCTTAGGAAGCCATTCTCTAGCCCCTACCTCAAATGCATAAGCCTGGAGGAAACCAATTATGTCCTCACTGAACTCCATGAAGGCGAATGCGGAAACCATGCAAGAGGACGCAACCTTGCCCTCCGGGTGATCACTATTGGTTACTATTAGCCAACCATATACACTAACTCAGCATCCTATGTGAAGAAATGCTATAACTGTCAAAGGTTCGCCCATGTCTTACACCTCACACCTGAGTGACTAAACTCCACTCTCACACCTTAGCCATTCATGAAGTGGGGGATGGACATAGTTGGAAAACTCCCAACCGCACTCGGGCAACGAGTCTTTATGTTAGCGGTCATCGACTACTTTACTAACTAGATTAAAGCCGAAGCACTCGCCCAAGTCAGAGACTGAGAGGTAAAAGCCTTCATCTAGAAACATGTCATCTGTAGATTTGGAATACCAAAGGAAATAGTCACCGACAATGGATCCCAATTCATCAGCTTAGGCTTCAGAGACTTCTATGACATGTGGGGGATCAAGCTTAGCTTCTCTACCCCTGGCAACCCCCAATCGAACGACCAAGCTGAATCATCAAATAAAACAATCACGTAGACTTTAAAGAAGCGCCTCTAGAAAGCTAAGGGCGTATGGGTAGACAAGCTACTAGGGGTCCTCTAGTCCTATCGAACAACAGCCTGCTCGTCCAATAGCAAAACCCATTTCTTCCTCACATACGGATCTAAGGCAGTCATCCCAGCAAAGGTATTGGTCTTCTCAACCAGACTCCAATTCTCGAATGAAGAAGCGAACAGCTAGAACCTTTGTCACAACTTTGACACAGTCGACAAACTATGCGAGCGAGCAAATATCGTCAATCCAATCTACCAGTAGCAGGCCGTTCGACACTACAACCATAATGTCAGAGTAAGAACTTTCAAACAAGGCGACTAGGTCCTCTGCAAAGTCTTTCAAAACACTAAGGAGATCAACTCTGGCAAGCTCGACCGTACCTAAGAAGGACCCTACAAGATCGCCAAGAAAGTAGGAAAGGGCACCTACAGACTTCAAACCCTTGAGGGCAAGGACGTCAACAATAGTTGGAATGCAATCCATCTCAAACGCTACTATTTTTAGTCAGATTTATTCATTGTCAATTCTTTACTCTTGTTTTTGTTTTAAAAAATGATGAATGAGTCTATCCACCTCCCTCACCTTCAGTTGGCCTCGTGGCCTAAATTCAATAAAGAACTATTCAGCTTAGACCGATTCATAAATTAACTCTGTCAATTGGCTTAGACCGATTCATAAGTTACACCTTCAATCGGCTCAGACCGATTCATAAGTTACACCTTCAATCGGCTCAGACCGATTCATAAACTCACACCTTCAATCGGCTCAAATCGATTCATCGACTTACACCTTCAGTCGGCCAAGACTGACTTAACGATTCATCGACTCACACCTTCAATCAAATCAGACTCATTCATCGACTTACACCTTCAATCGGCCAAGATTGACTTAGCGATTCACGGAAACTCACGCCTTCAATCGGCTCAGACCAACTCATCAACTTACACCGTCAGTTGGCCCATACTGATTTAACAATTCACCAAACTTACACCTTCGGGTGGCCTAGCCTGACCAAAGAAACTCAATGGCTTACATCTCCAGTCGGCCATACCAACACGCCCCCATCAAGTTCGAAGCGACACTATCAACTCAGCCACTTCGCTTCGTCTATATCACAACACAAGTAGTCTGTTCAAATTGGTCATATCGATCCACGCACTCAAACCGGACCAAGCTATCTCAATTATAACATTTCGCCCTAGACAAGATACATCTACCAAGTGATTACCTAGGAAAGAGGGTTCAACCCCTACACATCTACAAGCAATCAACCCATACATCCACGAAGAAAGCAGTAAAATGGAAACACAAGTAAAAACATAAAGCCCCAAATGGCTAAGTATCAAATAAACAAAAAGCCCCAAACGGCTAAGTATCAGGTACAAAAAAGGCACACACGCCATGAAAGGGCATCGCAGGCCCCAAAAATACACAAAAAAAAAAATAAACATAAGCCTAAGGGCATCATGCCCCACATTGTCAGTACGAGTCGTCTTGCCCATCTTTGACTCAGTCACCTTGTCACTGGCCCTAGCAACCCTCCCCGCAACCTGGTCGCCTGCATCCTCTGTAGCCAATCGTCCCAGCTAACTAGCGAGGTCGAATAACTGGTCACCAACCTGCTCCTCCGCATAATCTACACAACCAGCAGCCTTCTCCTCCTCCATCTCCCGCAAGAGATAGATGTTCTCATCCAGGTTCTAATGGACAGTGTTCCCGACCTTGTACTCCAGCATCAACTCTCCCCTAGCCCTGATGATGGCATCGTCGGCAATATTGAGGCACTACTCCCTTAGTGACTCAACCTCCGCGTTCTTCTCAGCCAGCTTCTTCTTCAATCACTCCAACTTGACCTCAACCTCTCTCAGTCGCTGCTAGCTTTCCCACTCAGCCTTCTGGGTTGCCGCCTCTCTGTGTCACATATTGGCATTGGATTTGGGAACATTATGTATCATATTTTCCTGCAACGTGATGGATTTCCTGAGATGCAGGCTACTTGTGAAAGCCTATATGATAAAACTGCTCAATCAGTATATAATCACTACAAGTACAGTAACGTAAAAATCTGGCTTATACCTGGAAAGTGCGGAAAACCCCCTAGTAAGTAGCCACAACCGCACCCATCTGGTTCAATCGGCTCTCATCCGCCAGGAACAAGAACAAATCGGCTAGCTTGCTCATGGAAGCGACATCCAAATAGGTCGACGCATTAACTGGGATACTAAAAGTAAGCATCTCAGTCTCCTTATCCAAGACACCCGTCTTGGACGACCCAACCCCGGGCGCAGGCGGTTTTTCGGCTGGAGTCACAACCACATCTTCCACCTTCTTCTCTTTCTTAGTCAAAGAGTCTCTTTTTTGCTTCTCGCGATGTCTCGCGATAAACTTACACTCGGGACGGTTAACTTCCTCATATGCTTCTCTGCAATCATAAATTCTCAACAGTTAGTGGGTTTAGCCTCGACTTACCGGACAAAATATGATTGCAGTAGCAGATGAGCAGCACGCTCCAAGTCTGCTTCAGTGAAGGGAAGGGGATACCTCGCTGAATCACAACAACCCCAGCCCAAAGGTGACTCATCCTCAGATTCGCCTCCTCCAACACTACCCGCCAATCCCTCTGCGCCTTTGGAATAGCAAGAACTTTTTTAGTCTGCACGTCCAAGCCGTCCGAACTCTACCCAACACGATTGAATTCAAGATCTGCAAAGGAGAAACACAATAAGACTTTAGTAATCAAAGCATGAATAAAGACTAAGTCCCTCACTAGTCGCTCGTCAGGTATACGGGATCTCACCCTAGCCTCTCTCCCTAAAGACTGCTTCACCTCGCATGAAGAAGAAGCATTTTTTCCAGTTTTTATCACTCGACCAGAGGTCGATCACGAGGTGAGCCTGATCGTGCCTAAGATTGATCAGATACCGGCTCTTATCCTTGTCATTTTCCTTTAGGAAATATGAGTATAGCAGCTCGTGCAGCCTAAACATCACCTGATTTCGCACATAGAGGTCCTCCAGAGCAATCAACAATCTCCAGCCATTCGGTATAATCTGAGTCGATGCAATCATGAAATGGTTCAGGACCTCTTAGACAAGACGGGGGATGGGAAGCCTTAGCCCGTCATGGAACCATTTCTCGTAGGCACTCACCCAACCTTTTGCCTCCTAGTCGACCTTCTCGTACGACTTTGACACCTTAATTTTGACGGACTCCGGGAAGTGGTACATTGTCCTGATCTGCCATATATCACTCTCCTTCAGCAAGGGTGGATAGTCTTTACTCAATATCCCGCTACCGGGCTGACTCGGCTCATCCTTGGAGCCACTACTAGTAGAGGGCAAACTCCCAGAACTATCGGCTTCATCAGATTCTTCCCCACTCTTCCCTTGCCTATCTGAATCACCATCATTCAGGCCAGGGTGGCGTCACTCAGCCCAAGAGCGGCCACATTCACCCCCTTCAGTATGCCAACCGAAACGTCTCCACCCTCTGGCATCACCACCATTGTTGGGACATTCTCGTACTCATTCCCAACTTCCATCTCCGCCCCACTCAAGTCGCTTGATTTTGACTGCGACATTGAACTCTTTATCCACTCGACCGGAGCAACCGATTAGTTTTTAATACCAAGTTGAATCCTCAGTTTCGGAAGCCCCACTTGTCCAATTAGTCGAATCCTCTAAAATTAGGCTAACTCTTTGCCCCCAAGAAACTTTCAACTCGGTCTGGATGACCGAATACCTACTACTTCAGGACCCCCCGTTCAAACCCTTCTCCGCTTGACCTAGGAGACCAGATGGCCTATGTAACCTAGCCCTTACCAAAAACCAGACTTCACTCAGACCATTTCACTCAACCCGGTCAAGTAGATCGAGACAAGCCAAACCAAAATACCCCATAACTTGACTATGTCTTCTATCTTTGCCAAAAACACAAGCACCGCAAAAAATCAACCCAACATACTTCACGCCCACCAAAAACAAATCAAAACCTGATCAAATCACTCCAAATCTCTCTAGAAATTCAAATACAAACACAACTCCTCCAAACCAGACGCGTAAACCGCAATAAAATACTCCAAAAACTGAGAATCCCCTTTCACAATCAGACCCAAGAAAAACCCAAATCCTTTTTTTTCTTCTTTTCTTTATATATTCAAAACCACCTCAGAACAACAAGAATACTACCCTAGAAACCAACCAAAAGCAATAGTAAACTTGAAAATCAAAACAATAAGACTCAGAAGGAGCAGTTACCGTGAAGAAATACTGAAAAACCTCCAAGCTCTGAAAGTTCTCCCCTACGAAAGACCTGCGAAGAAACTCTTCAATACTTTGAGATGAGAAAGATGAAATACTCAAAGACGCTCATGGATGGCATTTAATGATTGTCCCTTCGAACAAGTCCATGTGGCAAAACCTCGTTTTGCCCTAGGCGACTCGACTTTCCAAATTCCTGCCCAAAACAGGTTGAAATCCTGACCTTACACATGTCACCCATTCAAGAATGCATGTACCCAGAAACATGATGGTTGCGCCTGCCCAAGCATCATCATTCGATCAACCTAACCGGGTGACTACATCTCCAATAAGCGTAGATGATTCATCTCATTACTTACCTGATCAAACACCTTCTAATACTTCATATCCATTCGCCCGGCCTACCCAACCAAATGGGAAGCCCCAAACAACCAATTCACAACACATCATTCGACGCGACGCGCTGAGTGATACAAGCTCTCATGACTTCTCTCACTCGGTTCGATGTACCAAGTTCGGGCACCTTCAAAGGGTACTTCACATCCTCTCACTCAATTCGATGCATCGAGTGAGAATATCTTCACAAGATGTGTCTCACATCCTATCACTTGGTTCGATGCATTGAATTAGAGCATCTTCACACATAATCGCCATTCCCCCTTACTCGGTCTGATACACCGGGGGAGTTCTCCAAGGTTAACTCCACTTTTCCACTCGGTTAGATACGCCAAGTGAAGATATGTTTGTGTTTCACCTCCACTCACCCACTCGGCCTGGTATGCCAAGTGCATCACCTACAGTAAAAGCTATATTGTTCGGCTTCATAAACGGAGAAGCAGTACACTCACGTATTCAACCAGTAGGTTACGAAGGATGACTAGGCACACCTCCACACAACATCTACTCTATAAGCTAAGCACTCCTTAACTTAGAGAGTGGGGGGCAAACTGTTAGGGCAAAAAAATTTCTTTGGCCCAAATAGGCCTAAAGACGAAGACACATTCAACAAAGCTCGGAGCCATGGCCCAATTTCGATTGGGCCCGCAACGGAGTCTGCATATCAGGTCTGCTCGGTACACCTACCCTGTTGCTCACTACTCGGGCCCAATCAGCAAAGGCCCAATTCGCTAAGGCCTCATCACCAACTTGTCTAGGCATAGGCCCCTTGATCCTAGACCACCTACTAGACTTAGGATCTATTTGGAGCCCAGGGTTGCCTACTTACTCCAAGACTATCTGAACTCTATTGAAGAGGTCCATTACTATCCTAACTTGCCTAAGATCCGCGTCTTAGATCCGTTGGGACTCTTTTTCCCACTAAGGTAAGGGAGTCAAAGGTTCTTCTTTTTCACAAAACCTCAACTCCAAGGACTCACAGTCCTACTAGGACTCGAAGGTCCTACAATTTCTATTTAAATAGAGGTTAACCCTCTCACAAAGGACACAGACATTACACCTTTGAACCCATTAGTTCTCACTCCTGGTAATCTTCTTTTTCCCTAACCCTCACTAAACTATCCTCATTCAACCTTGCTGACTTGAGCGTCAGAGTGCCTATGGCAAACACCACCCTAGTATTTTTCGTTCACTTCACGCTTGTTTCCTCACGTGTGCAGGTGCAGCGGATTGCTGGTGGCCTCAACCTCACAAGATCAGATCCTATTTCCGTAAAGGTAGATTTTTTATATCTATAATTGAGATAGTTTCCCTCAAAGTAAACCTTATCAAATCCTTTCTCCATTATTGTTCTACTGAAGCACTACAAAAATAAGGAAATAAACTAATCCAAGGGCAATATTGACTTACGTTCGTTGTGCCAAGGTCATGTGTTTTGCCCGTAGGATCAATCCCTTTATTTCATAAGGCAATCCAGTCGTGTACATAACAGCATGTCGTTGCTACTCTTTTTGGGTTCCAATTGAAGATGAGATTAATGGTGCAGATGTGTTCAATGCAATGCAAGGTTAGCTAGACATAATGAAAAAACATGTTCAAGACTTGGTCTGCTCTGTACATCAACTTAGAAAAACTGTGAAATGTATTGTTTTTGTAATCATTTTTCTTTGTTTACTCATTTTGATTTCAATGTAGTTCACAAGCAATTTTATGTTCAAGGTATGCATAGATACATTTACAATGAAATCAGCGAGATAAACAACACTAAGCTGTAAACTTGGGCATTAAACTAGACAGTTTCATGAAACTTCATCATCTTCATTATGTAATATAATATACTGATTTACAAAGTGTCTACATTAGCCATCGAGTTACGTATGTACAAATCCATGAGGAGCCTATCACTTGTTTCCAAGTTATGAAACTCATAAAATTCATATATTCAACAATGTTTTTGCAACTATAAATACCTTGCAAAATAATACAACACGGAGTAAAAGATATGCAAGATGAAACAACCAAAAAATAGTCACCGTTAGCCTTAAACTCCAATTATCATTGTTCAAATTTGTTGATCACCATCATTTGCATCAAACTAGACAAAAGCTAAGCAAAATCCAACTACTTCAAACACTTGAAACCAGCATACATTTCTCACTTGTATTGCACCTCTAAGTATGTGAAAAATTGGTTAATGACCACTTTAATTTAACCACATACATTATATGCATGTGATCATAAATTAATTTTAATATTAATGTATACTTGTAACCACTCATAGATGATTTGAAGGAGTTGTGGCATCAAGATGTAGAAATTTATGATGCATCAACCAATTCCAATTTCAATTTGAAGGCACTATTAATGTGGACCATTAATGATTTGCTAACTTATGAAAATTTAGTAGGATGTACAATAAAGGGAAAACTTGCTTGTCTTGTATATGGGATGAATACATGCTCTTTGAGATTAACACTTATGTTTATATGGCTCAGAGACGATTTCTTCCTATGAATCATAGCTTCCAGAGAAAAAAACAATGGTTTGATGCTAAAGATGAACTGAAGCCACATATATTGACTGAGGAAGAAACAATGGTTTGATGTTAAAGATTGCTCATCGTACCTAATTTGTTTAA
This sequence comes from Pistacia vera, assembly GCF_008641045.1. Lineage (NCBI taxonomy): Eukaryota > Viridiplantae > Streptophyta > Magnoliopsida > Sapindales > Anacardiaceae > Pistacia > Pistacia vera. The sequence continues at coordinate 53,712 of NW_022195170.1, read as the reverse complement.
CAAAACATAACTTGAGCCATCTATAAAGTATAAATATAAGTTTATCAAACAAAATATTTTAAATTATAATTTAATCAAATATAGTCATAGCAATAATTCCTTTGGTTTATAGAATGCATCTAGATGAATTGAAGCAGAGTGATTTAACTCTCGTAAATTACCCAACTTTGTTACATAATAAGCATGTCTCGACTTTCTCATCGTGGCTTTCCAATAAGATAATTGTAATTCCTTATTCATTTGTTTAGTTACTTAATATATGGGTCAAAAATCGTGTTGGGCCTGACGAGGCCCAACCAAAAAGATAGACAGATGACGGCCTAAAGCCTTAGCCCAATTCCAGTTGGGCTTACGCTTAAATCCATCTTACAAACTGCCCTCTCTGTGAGTTAGGCTATCCTGCAAGATAAGTTAAGCTGGGTCAAGCCCACTAGCCCACAGTAGTCGAACATAGGAAGCAAAATCCTATTCTATTTCCACTTCTATTAGGATCCCGGATCACAATCATAAATGTTAAGCTTAACCTAATAAGGAAAAGAGATCCTATCTTTTTCCTAATGACAACTCCTTTACCTAGTAGGACTTAGAGTTCTACTAGGATTCGAACCTCTTAGGTGCACTATATAAGCAGGGGCAAATTCCCTCATTATTCATTCAGAAATCACCCGCAACACCTAAGCTCTAAAAGTTCTTACTCCCAAGAACTATCGCATTATTTCGGTATTCTTTCCTCCCCTTAGCCCTCACCAAACAACCTCTTTCAACCTCGCTGACTTGAGCATCAGAGTGTCTACAGTAGGCACCACACTAATGTCTATCTAGCCTTCACATTCCCTTTTTTGCTCTTAGTGCAAGTGATAAGATTGTAATTTATATTTTTTTTTATTCCTTCCATATTATGTTTTTGTTATGTTTTATGCCTAGTTGAGTTGATTAGAGTCTATTTTGTAGGTTTTGCATATTTGGATAGACTTTATGAAATAAGTGAGAAAAGATTAGGAAATTCTAGATTTTTGTTATTCTAACCAGTGCTGCGTTTTTCAGGTTTTTCATGGAATTAGATTTCTCAATTGCAAAAGTGTTACTCAGAAAAAGTAAAGTAGACAAATCAAGATTTCCAGGAAGGTATTATGGGCAAGAATCCAAGTTCGTTTGGGTCCTCATTAGTTGTTGCAAAACCGGACCTGGAATTCTACTTGCAGAAGAATCCTAGCTGAGTGTTGAGTCTTCAATTAGGCCTAACTGGAGTTTCAGACATCGAAAACAGGTGATTCAAAAGCCTAGATTCATCTATACATCTGGGACTACAATTTTTGTGAAGTGACCAAGCCCAGAAAAGTTATTTTACATTGCAAGAATCCTAGTGCAAGCTAGAGACGAATTCTGTTTTCCATATCTGATAAGATTTTGACAATTTTGGAAGTCTATCTTTTAGGAAAGATCTAGAAAAGTAATTTCCGTGATTCCTGGGGTAGAATTAAGGAAAACACATGTTATTTATTGATGAGTTGTTAGGTTAAACAGGAGAGAAAGAGAACAGCAGTAAAGTTTAGTTTTTTAGTTTTTTTACTTTCTACGTCAAGATGTGCGGCTGATCTTTCTTCAGTTCAAGGGGATTTTGAAGCCTAAATTCATGTCATTGGTGTAACTTAACTTCAGTAACATTGTTCTTAATCTCGTTTTTATTGGAATTGTTTATGTTATTCTGTTTTAATTGTTTATGAATTGTGTTTGAGTGATTTAGTAATGGTCTGCTGAATTGTTTAATCAGAATTTTATCTGTTAGAATTAGGAATTGTGATACGTAATTGTCCTCTTTCTATTCAATGAGTAACACATGATGATAGATGATTACGGACAAGTTTTCAGTCTGTTATCTTGAATAACATAACCTAAGTTAAATAATCTAAACTTGCGTGATTGTTGCTTGGATTGATCTATTTTCCTCATTCTTAAGGCTGCCATTGAATTAAACCTAGAGAGCTTATTCTAGGTTGTTCAAGGGTTAGGATCTAACTGAAGAGCTTATTTCAGTAGTGACAATTAAGGGAAAATTCGGGTAACAGAGCTTGTTGTTTCCTAGGGTCAATAATTCCATAATAACGAGATAGAATGATGTTACGGCTAGTACATGTCCAATGCATGTTTAGGTGGATCTTGAACCGAGAACTGGTTGTTTTTAATTTGATATTTTCTACCATTGGAGATTTATTTGTTTCACTTTAGATTGCATTGATTACAACCCCTTTCATTATTCTGCTATCATGTTTACTGTTTAGGATTTTATTTTATTTTTTTGTTGTCTTCGTTGTGGTTATTGGAATAGAATATAGGATTTAATCAAATCATTCCCCGTGGGATCGACCCTTGCTCACTTCGTGTAGGATCAATCACTCTCAATTTGACCGTAGATTTTACCATCTACACTTAACAAACATGTATCCTTAATAAAATTTGAATTGTATATAAATAGGTGATTACCAAAAATAACAATTTAGGTATTTCAAACACATTGAGATGGCTTGCAATTTGGACTGATTTCACAAATAATGTCATATTCTACTTATGTTATTAACGGGACATGTTTTTGGACAATTGATAGTGAAAAGTCTACACAAGACAGTGGCATTTCTCTTGAAGTTGAAACAGTTAGCAGAGATAATGCAACATCTAGCAGCCAAGTTGTTAAACAGATTGCCTATTACAGGGTTATAAACGTGATAAACTTAATGTACTTTTCATTCATTGCCGATTCTGATTTTTAAATGTCATTGGAAAATAGTACTAATGGAGTAAAAATAGAGGATGAATTGACATTGCTTAACCTGCATCATTGGTAAAGTCAATTTGAAAGTCATCTAGAAGGAAGTTATATTTGCAAGGAGGGAGATCCAAATAAAATTGATGTACTAGAGTGGTGGAAAGTGAATACGTTGAAGTATTGTATCTTATCTAGGATGGCTTGTGATATACTAGTCATTCGTATCACCATAGTGGTTTCGAAGGCCACTTTCAATGTTGGCAGTAGAGTATTGAAACTTGTCAAGCTTCATTGTCTCTAGAAATAGTACAAATGCTACTGTGTGAGGTGATTGGTGTTGCAATCTCAATGGAGTTAAGAGAATGAACAAAGTAAGTTTCAATTATTAAATTTATATAAGTATTTTTGCATTTTCATTTAGTAGTTACTTCTTTTTTATAACTTAAACCAATCTTTCCCTTGTTGTATTTTAGAAAGAGCAGAAACAAATGGAGATTTAGCTTCCCATCAAATGAAGTATTGTTGGAGTTTTGGTTTCAGTCACTGTCCGCTTCCCACAGGTATATATTAACTTGTTTGTTTGATAGACAATTTTATGACCAAACATAAGATATATGAATATGTTTTATTGTTATTCAATATCATTTGGGTTGCTGCTGATGTTGATGTTCTAGGCACCAGATTATATTTGAGTTATATGTTATTCTATATGTTGATGTTGATGAAAAGGATTTGGTTTCGTTAACTTTCAAGTGGTTGGGATTTAAGACATGTTAAGTTGTGTAGTTTCTTTTGGCAGATTACTTCAAATGTAAACATTCCTTTGATTGAGATAGAAGATTGAAATGGTGGTTGTCTTCGTGGATGAGTGGCTGCAATTCTTGGGTTATGTCATTGTTTTGCTCTTAATATTTGGTGCCTGACATATAGTCAATAATAGAATTCAAAAGAAGTGTTAGTTTGCGTCAATTTATTTGAGACTACATATTGAGGTCATGATGTGTTTTCTAGTGGTTTCCAAGGGATTGTGATGTATGTGTGACATAAAACATCTGATTGCCAAGGCAGAGTAAATTTGATATGTGTTGCAAGTTTACAGCTAACTCATCAATCATTGAAATTTACTATTCTCTCATTGCATATTTTCTTTTCGATGCATTTTCTTGAGAAAATGAATCTTGCTTGATTGACCTCTTTAAGTTGTGTAAGTTATTTGTCAACTTATGAACCTAGAGTGGTAACTCTCAATCCTAGTATGATCACCTTACCTTGTCTTAGCACAATCAAGTTTGTTTAAACTTTCAGTATGACCACCTCGTGTTTAAGGTGACCACCTCGTGTTTAAGGTGACCACCTTGGTTATCTGCAGTATCAGGTGAGCACCCCTGAGTCAGAGTGATCACCTCGTATCTAGCAGTTTTATTTTAGTTACACGTCCTATGCTTCTAGAATGCATGAGCTGTTATATTCTCTTTTGAAACATTGTGTGGTCCATAACACCTGTCAAAATTATATTCTATTCTCTTTGATAGGTGGCATCTTGATATTGGAATTAACTTTTATAAAGGTAAATTCAATAAAGGTTTCCTTGCCACTTGTCCTTGCATTGGCCGACTGTTTTTCCTATATAAACTCTTCTCCATTGCATTTTTTCTTAAGCCTAATATTTCTTTGAAAAGTACATTGGAAATTCTCTGAATTTTTACTTTGTTTTTGTCAGGTTTCTATGCTTAGGCAAAGCTTTAAAATATCTCCTTCAAAGTACCCAAAATACATCCTTGCTCACTACAACATGTTGAAGCGTGTTGAGCTTTCTCCACTGAAGTGTGTCTTCATTTCTGGTCCTTGAGAGAAGCTCAAGGCTAACCATGTTGGTTGTGTGTTATTGTAAGCTCACTATGGTTATACGTTGTTTAACCATAGGGTAGAGATTGAAGCGTTGCAAAACAGGGGTGTTTTGGCAACTAAGGCTTAATCTCTAACTTTGTAATTGAACTGTAAAGTAATCCTAGTGGATTAGCTTCATTCTGGACTTAGTCCCATGGATGTAGGCATTTTGCCGAACCATGTAAAAATCTTGTATGTTTTACTTTGGTTTATGTTTGTTGCTTTATGTTTATGTTTATGTTTAATGGACTCTTAAAATCAACATAGCAACCATTTCCGCTTAAGTTTTAATTCATTTGGTAAATTTAAAACTTTCAAGTTGTTTTCTAAAGTGATATGATGATCTATGATAATGTTGTACATCGTGTCTATCATGTAGGACTATCTTGCTGCAGCTCGTGATCCAAAGAGGGTTTCTTAAATTTTTTTTGCAAGTGTTTATCTTACACCAAAGATGGTTCTACATTTTTTTGCAATAATGGAGGGAGGTATGGCTTAAAGAGCACTGAGTGGAATTAGCTTATTTTATTGTTTGTATTTGAGTTGGAAGAAGAATGAGATATTTTTGTGTAATTAGCTCTTTTATAGTTTGTTTTTAAATTAGTACACTAAAATTATAGTTAGAATGAGTTCTGCAACACATATCAAATTCACAAAATAAACCTGACAAGATGAAAATTCAAAGTGATTTGAATGAGTTATGCAGCTCAAAATCAAGCTCTATATCGAGCTCGAATTTGAGCCTGAGCTCGAGCTCGAGCAGGGCTCGACTTATAAATGAGTCGAGCTTGAGCTCAGCATTTCCTATCGAGCTCAAGCTCGAGCTCGAGTTTCCAAAGCTCAAGCCTGAGAAATTTTTGACAAATTGAGCTTGAGCCTGGCAGTTTTCGGCTCGAGTTGATTCATATACACCCCTAGTTATATTAATTAATCCTTAAGGTGGGTTAAAGGATGTATTATATTAATTCATTTATTTTGACAATTTAATAAGTTGATCAATTACTTTAAACTATTTAGATAATTATTGATTTAAACTAACATGTTGATACCTAAAATTCGCACCACTAAAGTTACTATCTTCCTCTTGAACCATGTTGACTTCTTGCTTTACTTGGTGGAAGGATGCTTTGCTCTTTCAATTCGCAACATCTCTACTTCTCTACTATAGATTAATCCTGCTGCTAAACAGGGTTAGAAACAATATGGGATGCTAATTTGATTGTGGTTAGTATTCAATTAGAATGTTTTAATTTAAAACTTTTCCAAGAGTGAATTACATAATCATTTCATACCATTTAGCCTCCTTAATACAGTGAAGTGGAAAAAGTTAGGTTTCAAAAGAATACTTTTCCTTGGTGAGTATTATTTTTAACTTGATTCTTATTTCAATAATGATTTTGCTTCTTTTGGGAATATATTTATTGGATTTTTTAATTAATATCACATTGATATTTAAGATTATTACCAATTAATATCCAAGTTCGGCATCTAGATAATATAAGAAAAAAAATTAATTTTTAATTTTTTTTAATATTTTAGGGTTGATGATTAATTATTTTTCATTATTTTTTCTTTCTGTAACTTTCCTAATGATTGATATAGGTTTAAATTAAACTAAAAACAAATTAATACAATACAATAAAATACCAAACATTCTACTATATTTTGTTATAAAATACTATATAATATAATAGAATGTTATATTTATAACCATCCTTATTATATAATGTAAGGCACCAGACATTCGTAAGGAATAGTAAAGTGGGTTAATATTAACCGTCACTAGGTGGTCTGATAGTAAAAGAGCAAAAGGAGGTTTCATAATCTCTTGAGTTTGAATCCTCCCAAGCACTAATAAGGGTGGCCACTTAAACTCTATCCGACTGTTAATTTCAGGACCTCGAGAGATTAGTTAAGGTGCATACAAGCTGACTACATCACCAAGATGATTAAAAAAAAAGTACGTTAATATTTGGGCAAACCTTAAAACTTATTGTATATAAGTAGAGCTAAGCAGCTGGGCCCGGGACTAGGCCTTGAAGGACTGGTCCCAAAATGGGACCGGTCCTTCAAGGACCATTTCTCATGGGGTCCTAGGCCCATGAGAAATATCAGGGCTCGAACCGGTCCCTAGGACCAGTCCTAGGCCCATAGGATCGGTCCTATGGGCTTGAAAAATTATCAATACCCCCCTAATTTTTTATATATCTGGGGCTAAATCGAAAATTATGTAGGGGGTTTATGTAATTTTTTAGGGAGTGATTTGTAAATTTTTTAATTAATTATTAAATAAATATAAATGAATGGTTAATTGGTTATAAATTTAGGGTGTTTTTAACTTAAACTTTAAAGAGATAATTTAATTTTAACATAAATATAATATTCACACAATCATACTTCACAAATAAATAATTAAATAAATTTGTTTTTATTAAATTAATTTACATCGTCAATATTTACACCATCCAAATCTGTGTTTTTGAAGAGGTCAAGTAGTTTGAGATCTTCAAGGTGCTACTATAGTCTTCTGTCTGCATAAGTCTAATCCCGTAAACATGTTATGACTTCAACCACCTCATTGGTTAAAGAGCATCTTCTATCTTCAACAATGCGGCCACTAATTGAAAATGTTGACTCGGATGTAATTATTGAAACTGGCAAAGATAAAATGTCACGTGCTATTTGGGCTACCTTAGGGAATCAACTTGCAAGATCCATCTCACGTTTCTCCTTCTTTATCACGTAGGACATGTCCATTTGTAGGTACCGATGTAACTCATTTGGTCAATGTTTGTACGAGCTGGAGCTGCTACTTCCACCAACACCGCTATTGTGTGTTCCATATACGTCCACATGCTCGATCCTTGTTGATAAATGTCTTCATCGGGGTCCTAGTTGTCTCTACTGGCACTGGACATTCTATAGTACCTAGTCTGATACAAAAAAAAAAAAAAAAAAAAAAAAAAGCTTTCCAATTTTCTGTTAAAGTCTATCAAATAAGAGCTATAGTCATAATCTAAATTATGGTCTATCTCAGTAACCATACATTTAAATGCGTGTAATTTAAACCTAAGATCTACAATAAGACCTAATCTATATAAGAATGGAATATATAACCATATTTCCGATATTTTGTTTCCATTTTTAAAACAATGTCGCTTAAATTTTCATCATATATATGTTTAGCAAAAGTTTTAGAAATTTGAAGTAAAATATCTAAAGTTACATTAGTAGTAGGATAATAAATACCACTTAATATATTAGTGGAATCGTAAAAAACTTTAAGAAATGAATTAAAAACATTGCAAACCATCCAATCATCATCATTAACGACTTCGTCGGAATTGTTCTTCCGGTTGATGAACTCTGTAATTTGTTTTGCGGTTGGCATAGCTTTTTGCAACATCAAGTACGTGGAGTTCCAACGGACAGGCAAGTCCATACATAACTTCTTTGGTCGAATCGGCGGATCCTCTTGGCGACAATATTTTACGTACTCAGTCCATCTTGTATTGCTACCAACGATGAATCTGATAGCTGCACTCACCTTCTCAATCCTCGAATGTATAGCTTCTAAACCTGCTTTAACAATCAAATTGATAATGTGGGAAGCACATCTCTGGTAAAAAAAATTCCGTCACCATGCGAATCCAATCTCTTTTCAAATAAAGAAATTGACGTGGTATTGATAGCTGCATTATCAAACGTTAGCACCACAACTCTCTCACTTAATAAATAATCTTGTAAAACTTTAATAATTATAAAATAAATTGTCTCGGCACTATGTTTAGCATATAATAGTTTAAAACCTATCAATTTTTGTTGTAAACGCCATCTATGATCTAGGTAATGTATTGTGACACTCAAAAAATATGTTTTTGATCTAGCAACCCATATGTCTGAAGTAAATGCAATAGATATATTCCTAAAATTTTCAAATTCTATTTTAAGTTGATCTCTTATTTTATTATAAAGTTTTAGTATGTCCCTTCTACTTATACCTCTACTAACAGGACTATATGCTAGACAAAAAACATCTTTAATCATTTCAACAAAATAAAGATTTTCAGATAAAGAAACAGGAGAGTATGTAGTAACTATGTATCTTGTTATTGTCTCTCGTGCTTTGAGTGCATTGTATTGCCAAGCTGAGAGAGTTGAGGATTGTGGATTAAAATTAAGTTGAGTGTGAATTTGCTTCCGAATGCAGTTGAAGTTGAACCAGACGGTCTGAGCTGCATATATTAGGGGTGCTTCTTCTCCAGGTGTCACCACATCGTCGAAGTCTCGTACTCAGAGTCGATAACGGTTGCACAAAAATTAAATACCCCGCACGTTTCTTCCCCCTCCCAATTTGGCTTTGCCCGTTTTGATTTGGTGAAGTATTGCCATATCCTAGACACGACCCTCTTTGACTGTCTTGTCGTGCCAATGGGATCGCAACTCGCTTGTGTTTGGCTACACACAATCCCAGTCGTTTCTGGTTGTGGAATTGCTGCCTTTGCAAAGGGTGAAAATGGATCAAACCCTTTCATTTTTTTCAGTGGATGGACCATAATACTCATTTGAGGATGATCCTTCGAATGCATAATTTCAGGAATCCATAATGAATTTATGATAAAATAATAAATAACTAAAATTGAAGAAATTGAATAATATGAATAATAGATGAAATTGAAAAATGAAAGAAATTGAATAGTATAAATAATAATAATAATATGAATAAATATAAATTGAAGAGACTTTGAGAATTGAAGTAGAGAGAATGAGAGATTGAGAATTGTGAGTTGTGAAGAAAATGGAGGAAAATGGGGTTATTTATAGTTTAAATTTGGGGGGAAAGTGAAAAAAAAAAAAAAACTTCCCCTAACCCCAACCCCCTTCGAATTATATATATATGGTCAATTTTATATAAAACATTGAGTTTTTTAATATTTGCCAAAGGTGTGTAAAAAATTGAGGGGGAGGGTTTGGGCCCGTGCCTTGAGGGAGGTGCAAACCCAAGGACCAGTCCCTCTTATTGGGCCTAGGTCCAAGTTTGGGCCAAAGCCTTATAGGACCGGTCTTTGGTCTCTCAAAAGACCAGTCTTGGGTTCGGTTTTTTAGGCAATCCTATTGGCCCGGACCCAAATTCCCATATGAAAAAACAACTGTCAGACAATTTAGAAAAGCCAAGTACAAGCAAGTGAAGTAAAACTTTATAATCATGATTGATGTGGCGCACATGCACACTCTCACTGTTTATTTATATAATATAAAACACACCCATGTCATCCTCGGTCTCTCATTTATTCTCTAAAATAACACGCCAAACGGCCGCTTGCAAACTCATTATTCACACCAGCTAATTCAATTCATTAGTCATATCATGACCCAATTCAATCTGCCCACCATGTCTCCAATTCATTCCCGCCACGTGGCAGTAATAGGCGCCGGAGCCGCCGGTTTGGTTGCGGCTCGTGAGCTTCGTCGAGAAGGCCACAAGGTTGTAGTCCTGGAGAAAAACGACCAAATTGGCGGTACGTGGATTTACACTGATCGCGTTGAATCCGACCCTCTTGGTTTAGATCCGAAACGACCCGTCATCCATTCTAGTATATACGGTTCCCTTCGGACCAACTTACCACGAGAGTTAATGGGTTTTAAAGATTACCCATTCGTAAGCCGAAACGACGGGTCTGGAGACCCGAGAAGGTTTCCGGGTCATACGGAGGTTTTGAAGTATTTGAAGGAGTTTGCGAGAGAGTTCGGTATTGAAGAAATGGTGCGGTTTGAAACTGAAGTGGTGAATGTTGAATTGATGGATAATAATAAATGGAAAGTAAGGTCTAAAAAAATAAATAATAAGGATAGTTTCGATGACATATATGATGCTGTAGTTGTTTGTAACGGGCACTATTCTCAACCTCGTATTGCTGAAATTCCGGGTAAGTGTTTTTTTAAGGGAATCTATACTTGTTAGATTACTTTAAGAATAGGTGCGTTTTGTGTAAAGCTTATAAACTAATTGATTTATCGGCTAGTGTGATGAATTGTGAAGTACCAGAATTATGAAGTATGAGTTTGTTTTCTAAAGCTCCAATATAATGCCTTGAGATGTATTTTTGAAAATATTTTATGAATATGTTTAACAGTGTTCTTAATTCTTATTTTCCTTGTACTTTCTTCAGGCATCGATTCATGGCCAGGGAAGCAAATTCATAGCCACAATTATCGTACTCCGGAACACTTTCGAGATCAAGTATGTGTCAGGTTTTATGCTTCTCATTATATTATTGATATGAAATCCAATACTTCTTGTTATTGAAGATTGTGTATGATTAAAGAAAGCTCCAATTTAATTTGTTTTGCTATGGAATGAGGAAAAGTCTTTATTTGTTAAAAAAAAAAAAAAAAAATTGGTGGTTCAGAGATTTGCCTCATTTATGTTGTGAACTGCCTCAACAGCTTTATAATGAAGCAAAAGTTTTGTCAAGCATATGTATCATAAGCTAAAGGTGGGGCTAAAGTTGATATCTTGTACCTTATAACGTATCGACTTATGAGGCAAGTTCTTTATGCGATCTACTGTTTGAAACTCTTTCTCTTTTTCTCATAAGTTAGCATTGTAACCATTTTTCTGCTCTCTGTTAGAGGTGTACCACTTTCCATGTTTCTTAAAATAACTTTCTCGTTATTATTTATCGCTCTTTAACATCTAATATGTATCTTATTTTAACAATGCTCTGCCATGGACAGGTCATAGTTTTAATAGGGAGTTCTGCAAGTGCCGTTGATATCTGCAGGGATATTGCTGGAGTTGCCAGAGAAGTTCATGTTGCTTCCAGGTCAGTTGCGGATGGAACATATGAAAAGCAACCTGGATACGATAACATGTGGCTTCATTCCATGGTAAAAATATTTGGAATTGCTATCACAAGTAGTTCATGGCAGGAGTTTTCTTTATCATGGTACTGGGAGATGAATGGTTAAAATATGCTAATATTTTGTAAAATAATGCAGATAGAAATTGCCCTTAAAGATGGAACTGTGGTCTTCCGAAATGGCAATATGGTCCTTGCTGATGTAATTCTACACTGCACTGGGTATATTTTCAATTTGGTCTTTCTAAATCATTTATTCCAAAATTTATGTTTTGATGATGCATTAGTAAGTAGTTCAACATACTTCAGGGATGAATATTGATATAGCATTCTTCATTGTTAAGGTACAAGTATCACTTCCCATTTCTTGATACCAATGGCTATGTGACTGTGGATGATAACCGTGTGGGGCCACTATACAAGCATGTTTTTCCACCAGGCTTGGCCCCATGGCTTTCTTTTGTTGGTTTACCATGGAAGGTTCGTCTCTGCTTGAAATGATATGCTCTTGTTTTTTTATCGATACTTAATTTTCTGGTGAAAGTGAATCTTTGCATGTTAATGGCACCAGGTTATCCCCTTTCCCATGTGTGAATTGCAAAGCAAGTGGATAGCTGGTGCTTTATCAGGTCGTATATTGCTTCCTTCTCAGGAGGAGATGATGGAAGACACTAAAGCCTTTTATTCAACACTTGAAGCTTCTGGAATACCTAAGCGGTATACACATAATTTGTCTGATTATCAGGTAAGTTTGGTCTTCTAGTTAGCCTAGTATTGTGGAATGCTCTTGCCTTATTTTGGATAATCTGATCATTTGTTTCCAAACTCCATCGGCAGATATTCATTTATCATTGACTGGTTTACTTCATAGATAGTGCATAAAGGGAAACATTTGACATTGGTGAATTAATGTCGGGGCAAGCTCCGATGAATCTTAAAGTATTGCCCCAACAACTATTGAGAAGGCAAAAAAAGGTTATTTGGTTCAGATGTGAAACAATAAGCCCTCTTTAATCTCTGTTTATCTGCTTTTTGCTGTCCCTACCATTTTTATTGCTGTTTTTAGTGCAAACTGAATCTTCAGATTCAGATAAAATACCGAGCAAAAGTTTTCTAATTAATGTTAATGCCAATGTTGGACATTCGTTGTACATTTCATCCCATTCTTTTAGAACTGAAGGAAAAAATTGGATCTTTAATCTCCAAGAGCAAACTTATTCCTAATCTTATACTATCAGATACTTAGCAAAAATATCCTGCAGATTCTGTATGCTAATCAAAACTTGTGGTCAAGTCACCATGGGAAAACCTATTTTTGGAGCTTCCTTCTTAGCCATTCTAGAAGTGTTTGATAGGGTTTCCAAGAACATTCATTTAACTACATAATTTTATATACTTGAATTCGTATTGCATGGGACACATTAGCCTGGCAGAGTGGCATTATTGTGTATGTTCTAATGTGAATTTTAATGCCAAAAGAATTTTTTGACAATGGTTAAGAGTATGTTTGAATGTTGTTGCAGTTTGATTATGATAATTGGCTTGCTGGACAATGTGGGTGTGAAGGGGTTGAGGAATGGAGAATTCTAATGTATCTTGCTGCTTCCAGTAGCAGACGCACTAGACCAGAGACATACCGTGATGAATGGGAAGACGACCACCTGATCTTGCAAGCCCAGGAAGATTTCAACAATTACCCCCCAATGAAAATATCTAGTAATATTTAAACTGAAAGTGGCCACACTCAAATAGGTGGTGTTGTATGTTCTTGTCAAGAATAAATAAATAAAATAAAAATGAAAACCTTGTTATAATTTATTTTTCTATAATTCATTAATGTAAATTGCCTATTTAACAAACCTCAAGCCAAGCATTGTAGTTTGAAATTATCAGAATGGAATTATGATTTATACAATTGGTTGTAAGAAGTTGTTAATGGAATGAAATCCAACACACAGGTTACCTCATCTATTTTACTATATTAGATTTATTTTTAAATCTTGATTCAAACATAGTGGTTACTTTATAAGAATAATTTATAAAATATTACTATTGTTTTAAAGGGATCAAACTATGAATCGATTTTTTTTTAAAAAGGAAAGTATCATATCAATTTGTACAAAAATGAACTACGAGAAATGAAAAGGGTAAGCAAACTAATGCACCAGCCGGGAATCGAACCCGGGTCTGTACCGTGGCAGGGTACTATTCTACCACTAGACCACTGGTGCTGGCGGCATAGGCTTTTGTTATTAATCTTATCAATTATCATTAGCCTTAGGATTTTTTTAATAGTCAAGACTCGAGTACGGGTGGAAAAAAAAACCCGAAAAAGAACCCAGCCTTTAGCATCATAACTCCATCTGTCCTAGTTCAAAATTTATGAAATTATAGAAATGACCTCCTGAATCTCTTTGAATCATTAAGGGAGGTAGATGCCCTTAATCAGAAAAATGATTAAAATTTGTGAAATTACACAAATGATCTCCTGAATCTTTTTGAATCATTAAAGGAGGTAAATGCCCTTAATTTTTTTTAAAAAAAAAAAAATGACTAAACTTTGTGAAATTACTGAAATGATTCATAAATTTCGTTGAATCACTAAAGGACGCAAATGCCCTTAAACAATAAAATGATTAAAATATCCCTATATGTGATTTAACTTCACGTAGGCATTGGATGAATCCAAGTTGACCTGCCCCTACAGTTAGTTTCCACTGTTCAAACAGTGAGACCACATCCAATAAACTTTTTCCATAGTCATACTTAAAATTGACCATTTTACCCGATAATATCATTGAAAAATATATTTGTAATTTCCTTACTTTTTAATATATAAACTTAAAAATTTTAAAATAGGGAGAACGACATTTTCCCACCCAAGGTTTGACAAAACGACGCTTTCCCACCCATCAAGTTTCAAAATGACACTTTCCCACCCTTTGTTAGGTTCTTTAGTGTTTTCTGTTAATATTTGACTGAAAAGACGAAAATACCTTTAAATAGTTTATTTCTTAATTAGTTTATTATAAATTAAAATTTAGTTAAGTCAAAATCTTTATTCGATTATTTATTAGTTCAAATGTAAAAATGCATTTTTTTCTTTGTTTATTTAATTAATTAGGAATATTGATTTTCTATGTTAATTAGTAAAAATGAAAAACATTATAAATTTAATAGATTATTAAATAAAAGTGATGAGATATTGATGACATTATAAATAAATAAATATTAAAATCATTTAACTTTAAACAATTTTATAGCATTATTCCTAACTTTTTAGGTGAGACTAACTATTTTTTCTTTTTTGACTTTGCAATATTTGACTTTTTGGCTAATTAAAAAATAAAAAAAAATTATAAAGTAAAATATTTAAGCGTATTTTCGTCTTTTCAGTAAAATATTAACGAAAAACATAACAAAACCTAACGAATGGTGGGAAAGTATCATTTTGAAACTTAATGGGTGGAAAAGTGTCGTTTGCCAAACTTTGGGTGGGAAAATGTCGTTCTCCCTTTAAAATAATGCAATTAAAATTTTAAAAAAATCCTTCCCAAAATATATAGTTGTAATATCTTTTAATTTTTATAGCCCTAAAAAAATATAAAATAAATTAAAATTAAAATGATGAAAGAAATATAGAAAAAAAATCCTTGAAAAAAAAATATATATATATAGGTAGTTTTCTATAATAAATATATTTAATATTAAATTATTAATGATTTAAAGAGAGAAAGAGAGATCCGGACAATGTGTAAATATATTTAAAAAAACCCTTGACCATCTTTTAATATTTTAAAAAAAAATTATCATAAATCACAATTCTTTTTTTAATTTTTTATATTGTTTTACTTGGCAATTTTTGTATATTTTTTAATTTTTAATTTAAAAATTTTGGACTTTTACTTTTTATTTAATTTTTGAAATGTCTATTTCGCTCTTATCTTCATCAAATTTAATGGTAGAAACTAATGGCCAGGGTCAACTTTGTAGTTTATAACTTTATGGTGGCTAAATTCCTGAAGTTTTAGGGTGTGTCATTGACATTTAAGAATTAATTTGAACGTTTAAAAAATTTAACAAAGTCTTTCATTGTATGGTTAAAATCTGTTTGAGGATTACTTGTTTGTAATTGTACAGTTATATTGTTTGATCTTACTTTCCAAACCCCTACTAGGTTGGAGGTGTAACAAAAAGATTATGTAAAATATTGAATGATATATATATGGTCAATTTATATAAAACATTGAGTTTTTTATATTTGCCAAAGGTGTGTAAAAAATTGAGGGGGAGGGTTTGGGCCCGTGCCTTGAGGGAGGTGCAAACCCAAGGACCAGTCCCTCTTATTGGGCCTAGGTCAAGTTTGGGCCAAAGCCTTATAGGACCGGTCTTGGTCTCTCAAAGACCAGTCTTGGTTCGGTTTTTTAGGCAATCCTATTGGCCCGGACCCAAATTCCCATATGAAAAAACAACTGTCAGACAATTTAGAAAAGCCAAGTACAAGCAAGTGAAGTAAAACTTTATAATCATGATTGATGTGGCGCACATGCACACTCTCACTGTTTATTAATATAATATAAAACCCATGTCATCCTCGGTCACTCATTTATAACACGCCAAACGGCCGCCTGCAAACTCATATGCACACCAGCTAATTCAATCATTAGTCATTCATGACCCAACTCAATCTGCCCACCATGTTTCCAATTCATTCCCGCCACGTGGCAGTAATAGGCGCCGGAGCCGCCGGTTTGGTTGCGGCTCGTGAGCTTCGTCGAGAAGGCCCCAAGGTTGTAGTCCTGGAGAAAAACGACCAAATTGGCGGTACGTGGATTACACTGATCGCGTTGAATCCGACCCTCTTGGTTTAGATCCGAAACGACCCGTCATCCATCTAGATATACGGTTCCCTTCGGACCAACTACCACGAGAGTTAATGGGTTTTAAAGATTACCCATTCGTAAGCCGAAACGACGGGTCTGGAGACCGAGAAGGTTTCCGGGTCATACGGAGGTTTTGAAGTATTTGAAGGTTTGCGAGAGAGTTCGTATTGAAGAAATGGCGAGGTTTGAAACTGAAGTGGTGAATGTGAATTGATGGATAATATAAATGGAAAGTAAGGTCTAAAAAATAAATAATAAGGATAGTTTCGATGACATATATGATGCGTAGTTGTTTGTAACGGGCACTATTCTCAAACTGTATTGCTGAAATTCGGGTAAGTTGTTTTTTGAGGGAATCTATACTTGTTAGATTACTTTAAGAATAGGTGCGTTTGTGTAAAGCTTATAAACTAATTGATTCATCGGCTAGTGTGATGAATTGTGAAGTACCAGAATATGAAGTATGAGTTTGTTTTCTAAAGCTCCAATAAATGCCTTGAGATGTATTTTTGAAAATATTTATGAATATGTTTAACAGTGTTCTTATTCTTATTTTCCTTGTACTTTCTTCAGGCATGATTCATGGCCAGGGAAGCAAATTCATAGCCACAATTATCGTACTCCGGAGCACTATCGAGATCAAGTATGTGCAGGTTTTATGCTCTCATTATATATTGATATGAAATCCAATAATTCTTGTTATTGAAGATTGTGTATGATTAAAGAAAGCTCCAATTTAATTGTTTTGCTATGGAATGAGGAAAAGTCTTTATTTGTTAAAAAAAAAAAAAAAAATTGGTGGTTCAGAGATTGCCTCATTTAGTTGTGAAAGCCTCAGCAACTTTATAATGAAGCAAAAGTTTTGTCAAGCATATGTATCATAAGCTAAAGTGGGGCTAAAGTTGATATCTTGTACCTTATAACGTATCGACTTATGAGGCAAGTTCTTTATGCGATCTACTGTTTGAAACTCTTTCTCTTTTCTCATAAGTTAGCATTGTAAACCATTTTTTGCTCTGTTAGAGGTGTACCACTTTCCATGTTTCTTAAATAACTTCTCGTTATTATTTATCGCTCTTTAACATCTAATATGTATCTTATTTTCACATGCTCTGCCATGGACAGGTCATAGTTTTAATAGGGAGTTCTGCAAGTGCCGTTGATATCTGCAGGGAATTGCTGGAGTGCCAGAGAAGTTCATGTTGCTTCCAGGTCAGTTGCGGATGGAACATATGAAAAGCAACCTGGATACGATAACATGGGCTATTCACTGGTAAAAATATTTGGAATTGCTATCACAAGTAGTTCATGGCAGGAGTTTCTTTATCATGGTACTGGGAGATGGATGGTTAAAATATGCTAATATTTGTAAAAATGCAGATAGAAATTGCCCTTAAAGATGAACTGTGGTCTTCCGAAATGGCAATATGGTCTTGCTGATGTAATTCTACACGCACTGGGTATATTTTCAATTGGTCTTTCTAAATATTTATTCCAAAATTTATGTTTGTGATGCAATTAGTAAGTAGTTCAAAATACTTCAGGGATGAATATGATATAGCATCTCATTGTTAAGGTACAAGTATCATTCCCATTTCTTGATACCAATGGCTATGTGACTGTGGATGATAACCGTGTGGGGCCACTATACAAGCATGTTTTTCCACCAGGTTGGCCCATGGCTCTTTTGTTGGTTTACCATGGAAGGTTCGTCTCTGCTTGAAATGATATGCCCTTGTTTTTTTATCGATACTTAATTTTTGGTGAAAGTGAATCTTTGCATGTTAATGGCACCAGGTTATCCCCTTTCCCATGTGTGAATTGCAAAGCAAGTGGATAGCTGGTGCTTTATCAGGTCGTATATTGCTTCCTTCTCAGGAGGAGATGATGGACACTAAAGCTTTTATTCAACACTTGAAGCTTCTGGAATACCTAAGCGGTATACACATAATTTATCTGATATCAGGTAAGTTTGGTCTTCTAGTTAGCCTAGTATTGTGGAATGCTCTTGCCTTATTTGGATAATTGATATTGTTTCCAAACTCCATCGGCAGATATTCATATCATTGACTGGTTTACTTCATAGATAGTGCATAAGGAAACAATTGACATTGGTGAATTAATGTCGGGGCAAGCTCCGATGAATCTTAAAGTATTGCCCCAAAAACTAGAGAAGGCAAAAAAAGGTATTTGGTTCAGATGTGAAACAATAAGCCCTTTTAATCTCTGTTTATCTGCTTTTGCTGTCCCTACCATTTTTATTGCTGTTTTAGTGCCAACTGAATCTTCAGATTCAGAAAAATACCGAGCAAAGTTTTCTAAAATGTTGATGCCATGTGGACATTCGTTGTACATTTCATCCCATTCTTTTAGAACTGAAGGAAAAAATTGGATCTTTAATCTCAAGAGCAAACTTATTCTAATCTTATACTATCAGATACTTAGCAAAAATATCCGCAGATTCTGTATGCTAATCAAAACTTGTGGTCAAATCAAATAGGAAAACTATTTTTGGAGCTCCCTTCTAGCCATTCTAGAAGTGTTTGATAGGGTTTCCAAGAAACATTCATTTAACTACATAATTTTTATACTTGAATTCGTATTGCATGTGGCACATTAGCCTGGCAGATGGCATTATTGTGTATGTTCTAATGTGAATTTTAATGCCAAAAGAATTTTTGACAATGGTTAAGAGTATGTTTGAATGTTGTTGCAGTTTGATTATGTAATTGGCTTGCTGGACCTTGGGTGTGAAGGGGTTGAGGAAAGGAGAATTCTAATGTTCTTGCTGCTTCCAGTAGCAGACGACTAGACCAGAGACATACCGTGATGATGGGAAGACGACCACCTGATCTTGCAAGCCCAGGAAGTTCAACAAGTACCCCCAATGAAAATATACATCCAAATCTATGTTTTTGAAGAGGTCAAGTAGTTTGGGATCTTCAAGGTGCTACTATAGTCTTCTGTCTGCATAAGTCTAATCCCGTAAACATGTTATGACTTCAACCATCTCATTGGTTAAAGAGCATCTTCTGTCTTCAACAATGCAGAATGTTGATTTGGATGCAATTGTTGAAATTGGCAAAGATAAAATGTCACGTGCTATTTGGGCTACCATGGGGAATCAACTTGCAAGATCCATCTCACGTTTCTCCTTCTTTATCATGTAGGACATGTCTATTTGCAGGTACCGATGCAACTCATTTGGTCAATATCTGTACGAGCTGGAGCTACTACTTTCACCAACACC
This sequence comes from Pistacia vera, assembly GCF_008641045.1. NCBI lineage: Eukaryota > Viridiplantae > Streptophyta > Magnoliopsida > Sapindales > Anacardiaceae > Pistacia > Pistacia vera. The sequence goes on along the minus strand of NW_022195170.1, from coordinate 34,068 downwards.
ACTATTGTGTGTTCCATACACGTCCACATGCTCGATCCTTGTTGATAAATGTCTTCATCAGGGTCCTAGTCATCTCTACTGGCACTGGGCGTTCTATTGTACCTAGTCTGATACAAAGAAAAAAGCTTTCCAATTTTCTATTAAAGTCTATCAAATAAGAGCTATAGTCATAATCTAAATTATGGTCTATCTCAGTAACCATACATTTAAATACGTGTAATTTAAACCTAAGATAATCTATATAAAAATGGAATATCTAACCATATTTCCGATATTTTGTTGCCATTTTTAAAACAATGTTTTCATCATATATATGTTTAGCAAAAGTTTTAGAAATTTGAAGTAAAATATCTAAAGTTACATTAGTAGTAAGATAATAAATACCACTTAATGTATTAGTGGAATCATAAAAAACTTTAAGAAATGAATTAAAAACATTGCAAACCATCCAATCATCATCATTAACGACTTCGTCGGAATTGTTCTTCCGGTTGATGAACTCTATAATTTGTTTTGCGGTTGGCATAGCTCTTTGCAACATCAAGTACGTGGAGTTCCAACGGATAGGCAAGTCCATACATAACTTCTTTGGTTGAATCGGCGGATCCTCTTGGTGACAATATTTTACATACTCAGTCCATCTTGTATTGCTACCAACGATGAATCTGATAGCTGCACTCACCCTCTCAATCCTCAAATGTATAGCTTCTAAACCTACTTTAACAATCAAATTGATGATGTGGGAAGCACATCTCTGGTAAAAAAAAAAAATTGTCACCATGCAGATCCAATCTCTTTTCAAATAAAGAAATTGACGCAGTATTGATAGCTGCATTATCAAGCGTTAGCACCACAACTCTCTCACTTAATAAATAATCTTGCAAAACTTTAATAATTGTAAAATGAATTGTCTCAGCACTATGTTTAGCATATAATGGTTTAAACCTACCAATTTTTGTTGTAAACGCCATCTATGATCTAGGTTATGTATTGTGACACTAAAAAAATCTGTTTTTGATCTAGCAACCCATATGTCTAAAGTAAATGCAATAGATATATTCCTAAAATTTTCAAATTCTATTTTAAGTTGATCTCTTATTTTATTATAAAGTTTTAGTATATCCCTTCTACTTATACCTCTACTAACAGGGCTATATGCTGGACAAAAAACATATTTAATCATTTCAACAAAATAAGGATTTTCAGATAAAGAAACAGGAGAGTTTGTAGTAACTATGTATCTTGTTATTGCCTCTCGTGCTTTGAGTGCATTGTATTGCCAAGCTGAGAGAGTTGAGGATTGTGATTTAAAATTAAGTTGAGTATGAATTTGCTTCCGAGTGTAGTTGAAGTTGAATCGAACGGTCTAAGCTGCATATATTGGGGGAGCTTCTTCTTCAGGTATCGCCACATCATCGAAGTCTCGTGCTCAGCACCGATAACAGTTGCACAAAAATTACATACCCCGCACGTTTCTTCCCCCTCCCCATTTGGCTTTGCCCGTTTTGATTTGGTGAAGTATTACCATATCCTGACACGACCCTCTTTGACGGTCTTATCATGCCAGTGGTGTCGCAATTTGCTTGTGTTTGGCTACACGTAGCCCCGGCCGTTTCTGGTTGTGGAATTGTTGCCTTTGGAAAGGGTGAAAATGGATCAAACCCTTTCATTTTTTCAGTGGATGGAACATAATACTCATTTGAGGATGATCCTCCGAATGCATAATTTCGGGAATCCATAATGAATTTATGATAAAATAATAAATAACTAAAATTGAAGAAATTGAATAATATGAATAATAGATGAAATTGAAAAATGAAAGAAATTGAATAGTATAAATAATAATAATAATATGAATAATAAATGAATAAATATAAATTGAAGAGAGTTTGAGAATTGAAGTAGAGAGAATGAGAGATTGAGAATTGTGAGTTGTGAAGAAAATGGAGGAAAATGGGGTTATTTATAGTTTAAATTTGGGGGGAAAGGGGAAAAAAAAAACTTCCCCTAACCCCACCCCCCTTCGAATTATATATATATATAGTAGGGGCGTTCAAAAGAACCGATTGGAACCGGAATCGGCGGGTACTTGGGGTTTGGTTCCGGTTTCTACCTAGAACCAGCTGTCAACCGGTAGGTTTCGGTTCCAAATTTTTGGAACCATTACTGTGCGGTTCCGGTTCTGGTTCTTATGGTTAGGAACCAGAACCAGGAACCGAAACTAATATAAAATAAAATTAAAGAGTAAGGGGTTAATAAAAACTTTTGTAGAAAAAGTAATGTGAATACATATATATTTATATTTCATAACATTTAAAGTAAGTTGGTTTGACTTTTGAGAATCTATCTTTACAAAGTAATGGAATTTGTAATTTTGAATTTATAATTTATAATTTTATTTTTGTTAACAAGTTCCAGGTGGGGGGGTATTTGTAAGTTTTAAGGGTTTTTTTGTCATTTTAAAAACTTTTGGAGGAGTCATAAATTTTACAGGATACCCAGAACCGGAACCGTTGTTACAGGTTCTTGTTCCAAATTTCAAGGAACCATCAGTTCCGATTCTTTCAAAAAATGTGGGGTACCTAGAACCGAACACCCCTAATATATAGTCAATTTTATATAAAACATTTGCCAAAGGTGTATAAAAAATTAAGGGGGAGAGTTTGGGCCCGAACCTGGGCCCTAGGCCCGTGCCTTGAAGGAGGTACAAACCTAAGGACCAGTCCCTCTTATTGGGCCTAGGTCCAAGTTTGGGCCAAAGCCTTATAGGACCGGTCTTTGGTCTCTCAAAAGACCAGTCTTGGGTTCGGTTTTTTAGGCAATCCTATTGGCCCGGACCCAAATTCCCATATGAAAAAACAACTGTCAGACAATTTAGAAAAGCCAAGTACAAGCAAGTGAAGTAAAACTTTATAATCATGATTGATGTGGCGCACATGCACACTCTCACTGTTTATTTATATAATATAAAACACACCCATGTCATCCTCGGTCTCTCATTTATTCTCTAAAATAACACGCCAAACGGCCGCTTGCAAACTCATTATTCACACCAGCTAATTCAATTCATTAGTCATATCATGACCCAATTCAATCTGCCCACCATGTCTCCAATTCATTCCCGCCACGTGGCAGTAATAGGCGCCGGAGCCGCCGGTTTGGTTGCGGCTCGTGAGCTTCGTCGAGAAGGCCACAAGGTTGTAGTCCTGGAGAAAAACGACCAAATTGGCGGTACGTGGATTTACACTGATCGCGTTGAATCCGACCCTCTTGGTTTAGATCCGAAACGACCCGNATGTTATTTAAATTACTAAATTGCCCTCATTTTTAAATATTAATATAATATTATTTTTATTATTAATTTTTGAATAATTTTTTTAACCCCCAATATTTCAGATTCAACTAAAACACTCCAGCTGATATAAAACTTTAATTTGTAACATAATCACCCCCACCCACCCCAAGCCACTGTCGGTCGCCAGCCACCACCATCGACTGCTGCCTTCCGCTGCCTAGAGTCACCCAAAATTATTGGAAATCACTAGGAGTCGCCGGGGGTTGCCGATATGTCCGTAGATCTGGCTGGAAATAGCCAAATCTATTTGGAAATGACCATAATAGATTTGGCAACGCCTGGCAACTGTTGATGACTCCTGAAGATTTTTGGCGGGTTTCGGCGGTGGTTGGCCAGCTGCCAGCGGTGGTGGCTAGGTGGCGATGGTGGTCTGTAATGTGTTTTAAATATAAGGGCATTTTGTCCAAAAACTTGATTAAACAAGGGTAAAATTTTAATGGTAGATTAATGTAAATTGATTTTAAAACAAGGGCATTATTGTCCAAAAATTTTATTAATAGGGGTAAAATTGTAACAAAAATAACATTACCAAATAATCTTACAATACGTAGCTAAGAAAATGGAGGTAATTAGATTGCCTCTAATATTACCAATAATAACTACTATTGGTATTGGAAGATTACCGGAATCTTATAGTACTTGACAATCAAACATGGTAATCAAGTAATATAAGATGACATTATCTCAGTAATCCTATATAACCCCCAACCAAACACACCCTAAATGATATGTTAAGATTGATAACGACAATTGTTTTCATAAGGATACAAGATGAGAGTAAAGTTGAAGTAAAAAATATCACAAGATAGTTAAATAAGATGGTCATAAGAGGGCGTTTGGATCACATAATGTTTTATTATAGGAGGATGTTATATTAACAGAAAGATAAATCACCTTGAAGATTGCTGGAAATGTTTAGAAAATGTGTTTGGTTGGTTTAAATAAATTGGTGAATAATATGTTTGGTTGGGAGGATAAATGCCAAGGCATGTGTATGGGCCAAAAATCGTATTGGACTTGACGAGGTCCAATAGCATCATAAATATAAAACAACCCAGGGTCTTGGCCCAATCCAATTGAGCCTGTTAGAGTAGGCGCCCTAGAGCCAATCAATTATTATAGAATTGACTCTTTGTAATAATGTTCATTGATCAATAAAAGGTATTTTATTCTATATNGGCTGGAAAAGGCCAAATGGCCATAGATATGGCCATTTTCGGCTAGATCTATGACCATCTAGTCGTTTTCGGTCATTAATATGGCTGGAAATGGCCACATCGATGACTCGTGACAACTCTTGGTGATTTCCAATGACTTTCAACAATAGCAGGCGGGGAATGACGATGGTGGCTAGCGGCCGACCGTGGTTTGCGGTGGGTGGGGATGATTTAGTAATTTATATTATATTAATATTAAAAAATGAGAGCAATTTAGTAATTTATATAACATACCCACCAATTTATTCCTCCCGACCAAACATATTCATGTAACATACCCACTAATTTATTCCAACCAACCAAACACATTTCCCTAAAGATTCCTAGTAATCTTCAAGGTAATCTATCTTTCCATTAATATAACATTCCTAGTAATCTAACATTCCATAAACCAAACACACCTACAGAGATAACCATTTGAAGTCTCTATTCAACTTTCATCCATAAATATTCTTTATATATATCAATCCAAGGCACCTAAAGCTACCCATTAAATCAAATGATGTTTTGTTATTGAAATATGCCAACTACACTACTTATTTTGTTACAAATTTGACAATATAAAGGGGGCTTTTGGATTATATAATGTTTTATTACAGGGGTATATTATATTAAAGGAAAGAAAGATCACATCGAAGATTACTGGGAATGTTTAGAAAATGTGTTTGGTTGGGAGGATAAATGGGTGGGTATGTTATATAGATTACTAAATTGCCCTCATTTTTAAATATTAATATAATAGTAATTTTTATTATTATTTCTTTTAACCCCCTACATTTGAAATTTTACTAAAACACCCCAGCCATATAAAACTTTAATTTGTAGCAAAATCACCCCCACCCACCCCAAGCCACTACCGACAGCTAGCCACCATCGTCGACCGTCACTGGCAGTCAACGGAATGGCACACGACTGGCCATATATGGCCGGTCGTGTGTTAACAAAGTTGGAAATGGCCATGGATCACAAATCCATGGCTGGAAAATGGCCAGATCTATGGCCGTGAAAAGGCTAGATCTTTGGCCATGCCATTTCATGGTCGAAGATCTGGCCTTTTCATGGCTAGATCTGTGGCCGTTTGACAGCCACATCTTTAGCTATATAGAAACGCCAGATTTGGCCATTTCCGGCCATGGAATCCAGATCCATGGCCGGAAAAGGCCATACCGGTGCACGACCAGCCAGATCCTGTTGGTCGTGCACTATTACGACGATTGACGCCGACGGCCGGTGGTGGTGAGTCACGGCCGGCGGTGATGTTGGGTGGCTGGGGGTATTTTGTTAACTTTTAAGCTTTTTTGTGGTTCGGTTGTTTTAGCTAATTTTTCAAACGTAGGGGGCTGGGTAATTGTTATTTTGTAGACATTTGAGGGCAATTGTGTTCGAAATTGTTTTTAATTAAGGGCAAAATGGGAAGAAAAATCATATTACCCCGATAATGTTTTAACAACACCCCCTAACAAGGTAATAAGATTACCCCCTACATTATCAATAGTAAACACTATTTGTAATAAAAGATTATCGTAATATTTTATTACTTGCAAACCAAACACAGGAATCTTGCAAAATAAACGAATATTACCCCCGTTATGTTATTTACCCTCGATCCAAACAGCCCCAAAGAGATATATTGTTTGCTTTTCAAATTTTATTGTGTCACTAGTTGGATGTAATAAAAGTTAAGAATTTTAAACTTAAGGGTGCGTTTGGCTCAGGGAATGTTGGATTACTGGGAATGTTATATTAATGGAAAGTTAGATTATTTTAAAGATTATTGAGAATCTTTAGGGAAATGTGTTTGGTTAGTTGGAATAAATTGGTGGNCTAGTGACATGACTATCATCGTCATCCGTACTTATATCAACTCATGATATCTTTCGGAAGCATCCGGTATGCCTACTGTACAATATAGTTGCCCAAATTTATATTGCTTCCGTAGGGAACCCTTTTCGATAATTCATTTACCTATTAAATGAATCATCTGGACAATTCATATACATACTTTATTTTAAATGCATGACTGAATAAAGGAAACAATTTACATATATGAATTGAAGAACTCTTTCTTCTATTATTTATGATATATATAGATACAGGACAAAATGCTCTGAAACCGACAACACGAATGGTTTCTAAGGCATACACTAATATAGACTAACAGGATTGGTCATTCAACCAGCATCATGAATCCACCTCCTGATCCCCCTTTCAACCCAAACAATTGTTCCTCAACCTAGATAACGGCACCTTCACTAGCAGCTACACACATCCAGACCCAAACACTACCACAATTGTGGCTGAGCCGACCCGAGACGAAAATATCCACCCCTCCATTAATCTAGCCACCAAAACACATACCCAAACCGCCTTCGCAGCAATTAAACACCTTCTTTACACTCCAACAAGCACACCCTATGCAATTGCTAATCGACACCACTTCCTAGACCATACCGCTCGACACAACCATCCACAACAACCCAAGAGTATTCCCCTAGTTCCTCTATAACCTTAGCGCCCCTACACCAACTACCCTTGAACAAACATTAACCAAATGACTAGCCGGGATGGAAGCCATGATCCATCGTATCCCAGGAGTGCCAGTACCCCTAAAAAAGAGTTAACCGCAAAGCTATGTCGAGTCACCATTCATAGATGCCATTACCCTTTTATAGATGCCCCGCAAATTCACCTTCCCCAACATGAAGCTGTATGATGGAACCACTGACTAGGATGACCATATAGCCTCTTACAAGCAAAAAATGTTTGTTGCTACCATACCAAGAGATCTCCATGAGGCATGCATGTGTAAAAGCTTTAGCTCCAGCCTAATAGGACCATCACTCCAATGGTACACCAACCTCCCTAATCACTCCATTGCTTCATTCGCTTAGCTCATGGACACCTTTGTAGAGCAATTTGCTGGCAGCAAAAAACTAGAGAAATTATCTGATGACCTTTATCGAATTCGACAGCACCGCAATTAGCCCCTTCAAGACTATGTGGGACGCTTCAACCGTGAGAAAGTCTCGATCTCGTATTGCAACCAAGAGACTGCAGTTGATGCCTTCAGGAAAGGCCTCTTCCTAGATGGAGAGCTATACATGGAACTCACCAAGTTTAACTACAACACCATGGAGGATGTACTGGCCCATGCTTGGATCGAGATAAGGTGGGAGGAAGATGAAGTTCACAAAGCCAAGCAAAACGCCTATGATGATCGTCGCTCTCGGCGCTTGATAGACACTGTGACACAAGACCAATAGAGCCATATCCAATAAGAAGAGTTTTTGTATGAGACAATAGACGCCAATTAGAGCGCCTTCTAGCTAGGCATGGTGAGCCAGTAACCAACACACCACCCAAGTACAAGTTGCCCAACTACAACCTCAACATTAAGCCGGTGGAAGTAGTAGCCGTGATAAAGGAAATAGGAAACGTGGTTAGATGGCCAGCCAAATTGAAACATCCTGGAGCAAAGTGGGACACCACCAAATGGTGTGAATTTCATGGAGACCATGGCCATAATACTACTGATTATATTGTACTTTGTCTCGAGGTAGTAGAGTAACTAAAAAAGGGACATCTCTGTAAATTTCTGATAGACCCCTTGAAGAACATAATGACAAACAGAGACTGCCAAATTACTCCCCCACCAAAAGTTTCTCCAACAGATGGAATGTGTAGTGTTATCTTAGGTGGATCAGAAGTAAGTAGGGTGAGTTACCTATTAGTAAAGCACCATGCTCGGGCCGCAGCTAACCCATAGTTCCAACATTCAAGGCCAACACTACAGAAAGCCATTAACTTGACCATAGAGTTCGTGGATAATGAGGCAATGACACTTTTGAACCCTCATCATGACACACTCATGATTACCCTCCAGATTGCCAACATCATTTTCAAGAGAATCTTGATAGACCTTGGCTCCTCAGTAAACATTATGCTCATTGAAGCATTCAAAGTGATGGGACTGGATGAGTCTAGCATCAATCGTCGTCTAACTCTCCTAGTAGGATTCAATTCAAAACAAAAGTACACCATTAGGGAGATTGCCTTACTAGTCTACACCGAAGGGATCAACCATCAAACCACCTTTATGATATTAGAAGCTCCTTCCCCCTACAATGTGATCCTTGGTTGGCTATGGATTCATGGCATGCAGGTTATTCCCTCAACTTTCTACCAAACTATCAGGTTCTCCACCAATTAGGGCATCAAAGAGATAAAGGGGGATCAGAAAGCCTCTAGAGATTGTTATCAGAATGCCTTCAAAATAAATCATAGCATCATGTAGCAATTATATACCCTTCCAGTTGGAAGAGTAAAGCCAAACCAACTAGCTATGGAGGAGCTGGATGAGATCCAAATTCACCTAGATTTTCTAGACCGAAAGATACAAGTAGAAGCCCAGCTTTCACCTGTATCTGAAGAAATCTCGTCGATTTTCTAAAAGAAAACCAAGATTGCTTCGCTTGGTCTCACTCCGACATGACAGGGATCAACCTCAAAGCTATTATACACCAACTAAACGCCGACCCGGACTAACCTCCTGTGAGATAAAAGAGAAGAATGTTCACCCCAAAGAGAAACAAGGTGATTAGTGAGGAGGTAAAGAAATTACTTAGCAACGGCTTGGTTCAGGAGGTCCATTATTTAGATTGGTAGGCGAATGTAGTGGTAATGAAGAAGAAGAATGGGAAGTAGGGAGTTTGCATTGACTTCACCGACCTAAACATGGCTTGCCCCAAGGATTCATTCCCACTTCCTCGCATAGACATACTAGTGGATGCCGTCGCCGAACATGAACTACTAAGCTTCATGGACGCCTTCTTCGGCTACAACTAGATATTAATGCATCTGAACGACTAAGAGAAGACCGCCTTCATCACCGAACGAAGCATCTATTACTATAGTGTGATGTCGTTCAGCCCAAAGAATGTTGGAGTCACCTACTAGCAACTGGTGAACAAAATGTTCTCCAACCTGCTAGGGGACTCCATGGAAGTATATATTGACGATATGCTGGTGAAGTCCTTAATCGCCAAACAACACCTCGACCACCTTTGGTAAGCCTTCGAGGTGCCGTAGAAATACAATATGAAATTGAATCTAGCCAAGTATTCCTTCGGTGTATCTTCCGACAAGTTTCTAGGGTATATGGTGATGTAGCATGGCATTGAGGCCAACCCATATCAGATCAGGCTAGTTTTGGGCATCTCATCCACAACCAGTATAAAAGACATGCAGTCTCTCAGAGGGAGAATAACTGCCCTAAGCCGGTTCATATCCAAGTCAACAAAAAAATGCCACCTCTTCTTCGCCGCCCTCAAGAAGTCAAAGAAGTTTGAGTGGACTCAAGCATGCGAAGAAGCATTAGTTCAATTGAAACGGTACTTAACATCGCCCTCACCGCTCTCCAAGCTGAAGACGGGGGAACGACTCTTCACTTATCTAATAATATCAAAATTCGTCACATCTGCCGTGCTGATCTGGGAGGAAGAAGGAAAGCAATTGCTAGTTTGCTAGACCAGCAAGTCCTTACTTGACATCGAGACTTGGTACAGCCAACTTGAGAAACTAGAGCTTGTAACGCCCATATTAAGGTACATAACTTATTTATGATTTTATGCCCTTTGTTTTGCTCGTTTTAAGGTGGAAGATTGGAAAAGTTGGGAAGTGCAGACTTCGTCGTGGCAAAGGACTTTTGTCGCCGCGGCAATGAACTCTCTGCCCAAAATCGAGCTTTTAAAATTGCAGGCTTCGCCGCGGCAAAGAAGAAATTTCGTCGGCGACTAGCTCTCTGGAATGCTTCGTTGAGGTGAAGAAGAATTTTCACCAGGGCAAAGAACTGGCTGGAATTTTTGAGAAAATTCTAGAAAACTTTCTTAAGGGTTAAATGACCATTCTACCCCTAAGTAGTTGTAAATGTGGGGAGTGAAAAGTAAGGAAATTTTATGGAGAATGCAATGAAGGTGAGGGCATTATTGTAATTGATTAAAGGGCAAAGATGGAATTTCTTAGAAAGTGTGAGGGCAAAATGGGAAAGTAAAAGTATTAATATGAGATATTAAGGGTTCAAGAAGGAAAACCCTATCATTCTCTGCACCTCACACGCCACCTTCACTCACAAATTCTCTCAATTCCTTCATCAAATTTCCAAGGAAATTTAGAGGACTTTTGGTTGGATTTTAGTAGATATTCATTCCTAAACATCCAAAGGTAAGAATTCTTGCAAATAGATGTAAGATTAATTTTTAAATTATAGTTTATATGCTTAGGGTTTTAGAGAAAGAGGAATTCTACCAAAGAGAGAGAGATTAGTGGAATTACTCAAGTTCAAGGTAAGTAAATCCAACCCTAACCCTTGATTGAGCAGTAAAGGTGTAGAGATTTTTCTTATATGAATTTATATGCTTGAGATTTGTTGATGAAATTGTTGATGGAATTGATGATGATTTATGATTAGAATTCCACTATGAGGAGGGATGGTGGTGTTGATAGAAATTGATGGAAGCTTGGATTAGTTAAGAAAGAAATTAGTGGAATTATGAGGTGTATTTTTCCTGGCCAGATTTGGAGTTGTTTTTAGGGAGCTTTGCTCCAAAATCTTGGTGATTAGCGATTGTTATGGTAGGGTAATCACCTTAGTGCTTTATTTGTGTAGACAAAGTGTTTGAGGAAATTTCAAGAGAAGTGCATGTATGAGTTTATTGATTTATTATCTTGATATGAGTTAGTAGATGATAGAGAAAGTAAAGAATAACATGTGCCCATGCCATATTGCATCTTTGCATTTAACCATATGAATTTAGAACAAATACTAAGAAGAGCCATCTACATGCATACATGCATACAAGAACATTAAGAACATTAAAGAAGAGAGAAAAGAAAGTTAGTAAAAAAAAGAAAAGAAAATGAACATTAAGTTCTAAAAGAATATAAGAGAAGAGGAGGTTGTTGCGATGGGAACTCGTGAGTGATAAGAAGAATTTCCCCGCATGCATGCCGCCTTCAGTGAGAGGCCTAAGAATAAGAAAGAAGAATTTGTACAATCTGTAAGAGTGCATGTGGATGAGGGCTGTACCCAAGAAAGAATTTGAGAATGCACCCACACGGCTAGGGTTCCAAATCCATGCCTCAATCGAGTCTGATTGGCAAAAGAATAAGAAAGAAAAGAAAAAAATAAGAAAGAAGAGAAAGAAAGAAAGAAACACAGAAAGAAAGAAACACAGAAAGAAAGAAAAATAGAATAAGAATAGAAAAACAGAAAAGAAAATGCACACTCTTTGCATTTGCATCTTACTTATGCATGGCACTATGCCTACTACTATGAGTAGTGAGAGATAGAAATAGAGAGATTAAGAACAGAGAAAGAACATAGAAGAATATAAAAGTGAGATGTAAGGAAAGAAATTCAGAACATGAGCAACGGAGATAGAAAAAGTATCATAGCGGATTTACTTACTGAGCAATTAGTGTTCACCCCGTTGTTCTTAATGTTTTTGCAAGAAATAAGTAAGAAACGGTCGGATGGACGTCGAGAAGTGGAGGGAAATGGCACTACTGTCCACTGTTTTTGAGTTTATGTATATGATACTTTTGTTTTTGTAAAGAATTTAGTATATAAAGTAAAGAAAATTTTTGGGCCCATTATCTTTCACTTGTATGCTTATGTGTTTTTATCATATTATATTTCCCAAGTATACTAGCTAACTTTTGTTATTGTAAAGAATTTAGTATATAAAGTAAAGAAAATTTTCAGGCCCATTATCTTTCACTTGTATGCTAATGTGTTTTTATCATATTATATTTCCTAAGTATACTAGCTAGAAAGAGTTATTACAGAGCTTGCCCTAATCACATCCACACATAAGCTACAACTATACTTTCAATGACACCCGATCATACTTTTGACCTCCTACCCATTAAAAAAAAAAAATACTTCACAAGCCGAATCTTCTGAGTTGGCTCATCCAATGGGCAGTGGAACTAAGTGAATTCGATGTCTCCTTCCAACCTCGCACCACAATCAAATCTCAAGTGCTAGTTGACTTCATTGCTGACTTCGCACATAACACTTCAATTCAAGTGGAGAGGGAACTCCTATGTCTGACAGATCATGGACCTTCCAAATGGATCCTAATAGTGGATGGCTCAAGCAATGTCAACGGCAATGAATTGGGACTGGTGCTTATCTCCTTAGAAAGAGATACTTTGCAACAAGCTATATGATGCGACTTCAAAGCAACCAACAACGAGGCCAAATACGAGGTGTTAATTGTTGGGCTCTCACTTGCCAAAGGAATGGGGATAGAAAAGATAAAAGTGAGATCCGACTCACAGTTGGTTGTGAATCAACTCCAAGGCTCTTACCAGGCATGGGATGCCAAGATGACTTCATATCTAAACTTGGCCAAAGAGCTCCAATCATCATTTGAAGAGTTCACAATCACTCAAATTCCAAGGACCGAAAACTCCCATGCAGACGCCTTCGCAAATCACGGTTCGACTTTGAAGACTCAACACCCAACCACGATCCCCTTGCTTGTAACAACTGTTGTAAACTAGTACAATGCTTGCTTAATGATAATAGGAAATGGGCCCAAAAATCTTTTCTTTTTATTATATGTAATAAGTCTTTCATACACACAAAGAGTATTATTTTACAAAATGCCATTTAAAAGACAAAAACAGGGGAAACAGTGTAGCTATTGCTCNGGTAGAAAATCTAATCTCTTTCTGAAAAGAGAACTCACCTACTAAGTAGGACTCAGAGTCCTATTAGGATTCGGACCCCTTGGGTTTACTATATAAACAAGGGCTGACCCTCTCATTAGGCATTCAAAAATCACCCCTAAGTTCCAGTATTCGTATTCTCAAGTTCCTCACAAACTCTGACTTCCCTACATTACTAAAGCTCCCTCCTAACTGTAAGGGCACCCTCCATAGGTCCATCAAGATTGTCAATGACTTGCTCCACAAGATTTTGTCTTCTTAAATTCAATTGTAAATTTTATCGTTTACAATTTGGCGCCCACCGTGGGGCCTTGTCAATCATTCGATCCAAAGCGACCTGCCATTTAGCTCTCTCCCATCCGTTCAACCGTCATGACCAATCATACGGAAGGTTCAGCACCGGACGTCCCGACTCAGATCGAATCTCTCACCAAGCCTTGGAAGCCCAGAATGCTACCATCTACACTGAAAATCAACCTCTCTAGGATAAGGTAAGCCAATTTTACTCTTTGAATTGGTCATTCAACCAGTATCATGCATCCACCTCCTGATCCCCCTTTCAACCTAGACAATTGTTCCTCAACCTAGATATCGGCACCTTCACTGGCACCTACACACATCCAGACCCAAACATTACCACAACTGTGGCCGAGCCGACCCGAGAAGAAAATATCCACCCTTCCATTAATCTAGCCACCAAAACACACACCCAAACCGTCTTAGCATCAATTAAACACCCCATTTACACTCCAACAAACACATCCTATGCATTTGCTAATCGGCACCACTTCCTAGACCATACCGCTCGACACAACCATCCACAACAACCTAAGAGTATTCCTCTAGTTCCTCCATAACCTTAACGTCCCTACACCAACTACCCTTTAACAAACATTAACCAAACGACTAGCCGGGATGGAAATCCATCGTATCCCAGGAGTGCCAGCACCCCTAAAAAAGAGTTAATCCGAAAGCTATGTCGAGTCACCATTCATAGATGTCATTACCCTTTTATAGATGCCCCGCAAATTCACCTTCCCCAATATGAAGCTGTATGATGGAACCACCGACTTGGATGACCATATAGCCTCCTACAAGCAAAGAATGTTTGCCGCTACCATACCAAGAGATCTCCATGAGGCATGCATGTGTAAAAGCTTTAGCTCCAGCCTAATAGGACCAGCACTCCAATGGTACACCAACCTCCCTAATCACTCCATTGCTTCATTCACTCAGCTCATGGACACCTTTGTGGAGCAATTTGCTGGCAGCAAAAAACTAGAGAAATTATCCGACGACTTTTACCGAATCCGACAGCACCACAATTAGCCCCTTCAAGACTATGTGGGATGCTTCAACCGTGAGAAAGTCTCGATCCCGTATTGCAACCAAGAGACCGCAGTTGATGCCTTTAGGAAAGGCCTCTTCCTAGATGGAGAGTTATACATGGAACTCACCAAGTTTAACTGCAACACCATGAAGGATGTACTGGCCCATGCTTGGATCGAGATAAGGTGGGAGGAAGATGAAGTTCAAAAAGCCAAGCAAAACACCTATGATGATCGCCGCTCTCAGCGCTTGATAGACACTGTGACACAAGACCAATAGAGCCCTATCCAATAAGAAGAGTTTTTGTATGAGACAATAGACACCAATTAGAGCGCCTTCTAGCTAGGCACGGCGAGCCAGTAACCAACACACCACCCAAGTACAAGTTGCTTGACTACAACCTCAACATTAACTCAGTGGAAGTAGTAGCCGTGATAAAGGAAATAGGAAACGTGGTTAGATGGCCAGCCAAATTGAAACATCCTGGAGCAAAGTGGGACACCGCCAAATGGTGTGAATTTCATGGAGACCATGGCCATAATACTGCTGATTATATTGCACTTTGCCTCGAGGTAGTAGAGCGACTAAAAAAGGGACATCTCTGCAAATTTCTGATAGACCCCTTGAAGAGCATAGTGACAAACAAAGACTGCCAAATTACTCCTCCACCAAAAGTTTCTCTAATAGATGGAATGTGTGGTGTTATCTTAGGTGGATCAAAAGTAAATGGAGTGAGTTACCCATTAGCAAAACGCCATGCTCGGGCCGCAGCTAACCCATAATTCCAACATTCAAGGCCAACACTACAGAAAGCCATCAACCTGACCATAGAGTTCATGGATAATGAGACAGTGACACTTTTGAACCCTCATCATGACGCACTCATGATTACCCTTCAGATTGCCAACATCATTTTCAAGAGAATCTTGATAGACCCTGGCTCTTCAGTAAACATTATGTTCCTTGAAGCATTCAAAGTGATGGGACTAGATGAGTCTAGCATCAATCGTTGTCTAACTCTCCTAGTAGGATTCAACTCAAAACATAAGTACACCATCAGGGAGATTGCCTTACCAGTCTACACTGAAGGGATCAACCATCAAACCACCTTCATGATATTAGAAGCCCCATCCCCCTACAATGTGATCCTTGGTCGGCTATGGATTTATGGCATGCGGGTTATTCCCTCAACTTTCTACCAAACTATTAGGTTCCCTACCAATTAGGGCGTCAAAGAGATAAAGAGGGATCAGAAAGCCGCTAGAGATTGTTATCAGAATACCTTCAAGATAAATCGTGGCATCATGTAGCAACTATAGACCCCTTCAATTGGAAGAGTAGAGCCGAACCAACTAGCTATGGAGGAGCTGGATGAGATCCAAATTCACCCAGATTTTCTGGATCGAAAGACACAAGTAGAAGCCCAGCTTTCACCTGTATCTGAAGAAAGCTCGTCGATTTTCTAAAAGAGAACCAAGATTGCTTCGCTTGGTCTCACTCCGACATGACAGGGATCAACCCCGAAGCTATTATGCACCAACTAAACACCAACCCGGACTATCCTCATGTGAGATAAAAGAGAAGAATGTTCGCCCCAAAGAGAAACAAGGTGATTAGTGAGGAGGTAAAGAAATTACTTAGCAACAGCTTAGTTTAGGGGGTCCATTATCCAGATTGGTAGGTGAATGTAGTGGTAATGAAGAAGAAGAATGGGAGGTGGAGAGTTTGTATTGACTTCACCGACCTAAACAAGGCTTGCCCCAAGGATTCATTCCCACTCCCTCGCATAGACATGCTAGTGGATGCCATCGCCGAACATGAACTATTAAGCCTCATGGACGCCTTCTTCGACTACAACTAGATATTGATGCATCCGAACGACTAAGAGAAGATCGCTTTCATCACCGAATGAAGCATCTATTACTATAGAGTGATGTCGTTCAGCCCAAAGAATGTTGGAGTCACCTACCAGCGACTTGTTAACAAAATGTTCCCAACTTGCTAGAGGACTTCATGGAAGTATAAATCGATGATATGTTGGTGAAGTCCTTAATCGCCAAGCAACACCTCGACCACCTTTGGCAAGCCTTTGAGGTGCCGTAGAAATACAATATGAAATTGAATCCGGCCAATTATTCCTTCAATGTATCTTCCGGCAAGTTTCTAGGGTATATGGTGATGCAGCATGGCATTGAGGCCAACCCATATTAGATCAGGGAAGTTCTGTGCATCTCATCCACAACCAGCATAAAAGACGTGCAGTGTCTCATAGGGAGAATAGTTGCCTTGAGCTGGTTCATCTCCAAATCAACAGAAAAATGCCACCTCTTCTTTGTCGCCCTCAAGAAGTCAAAGAAGTTTGAGTGGACTCAAGCATGCGAAGAAGCATTAATTCAATTGAAACGGTAACCCCACCGCTCTCCAAGCCGAAGGCGGGGGAACGACTCTTCACTTATCTAGTAATATTAAAATTCGTCACATCTGTCGTGCTGAAAGGAAAAGCAATTGCTAGTCTACTAAACCAGCAAGTCCTTACTTGACATCAAGACTTGGTACAGCCAACTTGAGAAATTGGAGCTTGTAACGCCCACATTGAGGTACGTAACTTATTTATGCTTTTATTCCCTTAGCTTTGCTCGTTTTAAGGTGGAAGATTGGAAAATTTAGGAAGTGCAGACTTCACCGCGACAAAGGACTTTTGTCGCCGCGGCAATGAACTCTCTGCCCAAAATCGAGCTCTTAAAATTGCAGGCTTTGCCACGGCAAAGAAGAAATTTCGCTGCGGCGACTAGCTCTCTGGAATGCTTCATCGAGGCAAAGAAGAATTTTCGCCAAGGCAAAGAACTGGATAGAATTTTTGAGAAAATTCTAGAAAACTTTCTTAAGGGTTAATTGGCCATTCTACCCCTAATTAGTTGTAAATGTGGGGAGTGAAAAGTGAGGAAATTTTATAGAGAATGCAATGAAGGTGAGGGCATTATTGTAATTGATTAAAGGGCAAAGATAGAATTTCTTAGAAAGTGTGAGGGCAAAATGGGAAAGTAAAAGCATTAATATGAGATATTAGGCGTTCAAGAAGGAAAACCCTATCATTCTCTACACCTCACACGCCACCTTCACTCACAAATTCTCTCAATTCCTTCATCAAATTTCCAAGGAAATTTAGAGGACTTTTGGTTGGATTTTAGTAGATATTCATTCCTAAACATCCAAAGGTAAGAATTCTTGCAAATAGGTTTGAGATTAATTTTTAAAGTATTGAATTCTTGTAGTTTATATGCTTAGGGTTTTAGAGAAAGAGGAAGTCTACCAAAGAGAGAGAGATTAGTGGAATTACTCAGGTTCAAGGTAAGTAAATCCAACCCTAACCCTTGATTGAGCAATAAAGGTGTAGAGATTTTTCTTATATGAATTTATATGCTTGAGATTTGTTGATGGAATTAATGATGATTTATGATTAGAATTCCACTATGAGGAGGGATGGTGGTGTTGATAGAAATTGATGGAAGCTTGGATGAGTTAAGAAAGAAATTAGTGGAATTATGAAGTGTATTTTTCCTAGCCAGATTTGGAGTTGTTTTTAGGGAGCTTTGCTAAAAAATCATGGTGATTAGAGATTGTTATGGTAGGGTAATCACCTTAGTGCTTTATTTGTGTAGACAAAGTGTTTGATGAAATTTCATAAAGAAGTGCATGTATGAGTTTATTGATTTATTATCTTGATATGAGTTAGTAGATGATAGAGAAAGTAAAGAATAACATGTGCCCATGCCATATTGCATCTTTGCATTTAACCATATGAATTTAGAAAGAATACTAAGAAGAGCCATCTACATGCATACATGCATACAAGAACATTAAGAACATTAAAGAAGAAAGAAAAGAAAGTTAGTAAAAAAAAGAAAAGAAAATGAACATTAAGTTCTAAAAGAATATAAGAGAAGAGGAGGTTGTTGCGATGGGGAACTCGTGAGTGATAAGAAGAATTTCCTCGCATGCACGCTGCCTTCAGTGAGCGGCCTAAGAATAAGAAAGAAGAATTGGTATAGTTCGTAAGAGTGCATGTAGATGAGGGTTGTACCCAAGAAAGAATTTGAGAATACACCCACACGGCCAGGGTTCCAAATTCATGCCTCAATCGAGTCCGATCAACAAAAGAATAAGAAAGAAAAGAAAAGAATAAGAAAGAAAAGAAAAAAATAAGAAAGAAGAGAAAGAAAGAAACACAGAAGGAAAGAAAAATAGAATAAGAATAGAAAAACAAAAAAGAAAATGCACACTCTTTGCATTTGTGCATTTGCATCATACTTATGCATGGCACTATGCCTACTACTATAAGTAGTGAGAGATAGAAATAGAGAAAGAATAGAGAGATTAAGAACAGAGAAAGAACAGAGAAGAATAGAAAAGTGAGATGTAAGGAAAGAAATTTAGAACATGAGCAACGGAGATAGAAAAGTATCATAGCGGATTTACTTATTGAGCAATTAGTGTTCACCCCGTTGTTCTTAATGTTTTTGTAGAAAATAAGTGAGAAGCAGTCGGATGGACGTCGAGAAGCGAAGGGAAATGGCACTACTGTCCACTGTTTTTGAGTTTATGTATATGATACTTTTGTTATTGTAAAGAATTTAGTATATAAAGTAACGAAAATTTTTGGGCCCATTATCTTTCACTTGTATGCTTATGTGTTTTTATCATATTATATTTCCCAAGTATACTAGCTAACTTTTGTTATTGTAAATAATTTAGTATATAAAGTAACGAAAATTTTTGGGCCCATTATCTTTCACTTGTATGCTTATGTGTTTTTATCATATTATATTTCCCAAGTATACTAGCTAACTTTTGTTATTGTAAATAATTTAGTATATAAAGTAAAGAAAATTTTCGGGCCCATTATCTTTCACTTGTATGCTTATGTGTTTTTATCATATTATATTTCCCAAGTCTACTAGCTAGAAAGAGTTATTACAGAGCTTGCCCTAATCACAGCTGCACAGAAGCTACAACTATACTTTCAATGACACGCGATCATACTTTTGACCTCTTACCCATTAAAAAAAAAAAAAATACTTCACAAGCCGAATCTCTCGAGTTGGCTCATCCAATGGGCAGTGGAACTATGTGAATTCGATGTCTCCTTCCAACCCCGCACCGCGATCAAATCTCAACTGCTAGTTGACTTTATTGCTGACTTCACACATAACACTTCAATTCAGGTGGAGAGGGAACTCCTATGTCTGATAGATCATGCACCTTTCAAACGGATCCTAACAGTGGATGGCTTAAGCAATGTCAACGGCAACGAATTGGGGCTGGTTCTTATCTCCCCAGAAAGAGATACTTTGTAACAAGCTATATGATGCGGCTTCAAAGCAACCAATAGCGAGGCTGAATAAGAGGTGCTAATTGTTGGGCTCTCACTTGCCAAAGGAATGGGGATAAAAAAGATAAAAGTGAAATCCGACTCACAGCTGGTTATGAATAAACTCCAAGGCTCTTACCAGGCATGGGACGCCAAGATGATTTCGTATCTAAACTTAGCCAAAAAGCTCTAATCATCATTTGAAGAGTTCATAATCACTCAGATCCCAAGGACTGAAAACTCCATGTAGACGCCTTCGCAAATCTCGGTTTGGCTCTGAAGACTTAACACCCAACCACGATCCCCTTACTACACCTATAAGAATCAACAATTGCTTCTAGTTCGGTCGAAGTTGTTCTAGTTGGCCCAGATGAGTCATGGATGACACCCATCCTCCATTACCTAGAGAACGACAAACTCCCCACAAACAAGAATGAGGCATGGCAACTCAAAGCTAAAGAAACATGGTTCACCATACATGAAGGCCGCCTACTCAGGAGATCATTTTCAAGACCATATCTCAAGCGTATTGCCCCTGAAGAAGCAAGGTACGTGCTCATAGAACTCCTCGAAGGCGAGTACGACAATCACACTAACGAGCAAAGCCTCGCCAATGGAGCATTGACAGTCAGCTATACTAGCCCACCATGCGCTCCAACTCCGCTATGTACTCCAAGAAGTACGACAGTTGCCAACGCTTTGCCAAAATGTCACACCTACCTCTGGAACGACTCAACTCTATCCTCACACCTTGGCTATTCATGAAGTGGGGGATGGACATTGTGGGCAAGTTACTAACCACGCCGGGCCAAAGGGTGTATGTGTTCGCTGTCACTGACTGTTTCACCAAGTGGATAGAAGCTGAAGCCTTTGCTTAAGTCAAAGATCGCGTAGTGAAAAGCTTTGTGTGGAAGAACGTGATCTGTGTGTTTGGCTTGCCAAAAGAAATAGTCATCGACAATAGCTCCCAATTTATCAGTTCAGGCTTCCAAGAATTTTACAGAATGTGGGGGATCAAGTTAAGCTTCTCCACGCCATGCTATCCCTAAGCAAATGGGCAAGCCGAGTCCTCAAAGAAATTCATTCTCTAAATATTGAAGAAAAGACTACAAAAGGCAAATGGAGCTTAGGCAGATGAGCTCTTAGGGGTGCTATGGTCCTATCGCACCACAACACGGTAATCTATAGGAGAAACACCTTTTTCTTGACCTATGGTTTGAAAGTTGTCATTCTAGTAGAAGTGGCGATACCCTTGGCTCAGCTTTAGTGGATGAACGAAGACACCAATGAGCAAAACTCAAGATAATCTTGACACCGCCAACGAACTAAGGGATCAAGCACTTATCCACAATGCATATACCAACAAAAAATGGCTCAACACTATAACAAGAATGTCCGAGCCAAAGTCTTCAAAGTTGACGATTGGGTCTTACGCCAAGTGTTCTAGAGCACAAGAGTATTAGGAGCTGGCAAACTCAACCCCATATGGGAAGGCCCCTACAGAATCACCAAGGTTGTTGGGAAATGAGCCTATCAACTACAAACACCAGAGAGCAAGAACATCACTAACAATTGAAACGCCACCCACCTAAAAGACTACCATATCTGAAACTACTCAGCTCGGCTCTACCACTAGTAGCACTTAGTAATTCTTTACATTGGGAGACAAGGTGGCCCTGTCCACTCCCCCCAGTTTTGTTACACAATTTTACTCCGGTTGAGATTATCATTAATCATTCAATTAATAGAAGTATAATTCAGTTATGAAAGATGTTAAGTGTGTTTGACATAAGAGCCCTAAGGGCAATAAGGGACATTCCTTTCACAAAATAATTCAAATAGTCAAAGATCTACAACATTTAGTAGATTTCACACATCAAAAGAAGAAAATAAATGGAGCCGAGCCCCTATCATAAAAAGCCCTAAGGGTTGAGTTTCATGTGATTCAGTGCCCTCGGCACTTATAGACAAAATGTGTGCTCAACACTCACAAAAATCTAAATAAATTTTTGGCTTAAACATCTTCAGTGACTGTGCTGCTCGATCCAGTATTGTCTCTAGTCAATTGACTATCTAGTGCAACTACTCCCTCAGTCGGATCCCTCAATCCATCGCCCGACTCCCCTACTCGAGTTTCCGAAGTAATGAACTCGTCTTCGCAACCACTCGACTCAGGCTCGGGCCTCTGCTACGCAAGGAAAGCTTTGTATTCCGTGATGTCCTCATCTAGCTCCTATTCACCCTGGTTCACCTCCTTGTATTCCTCCATCAGCTCTGAGAGAGTCTTCAAGACCGCTTCAACAAAGATGATCTCCAACCTCTTAATAAGGGAAGCTTTCTTAGTCTCCCACTCGGGTTGAGCCTTCTGCAACTGGCACACAAGCTCCGTATGGATCTTCTTAGACTCATGTTTCTGCTCTTGTCTGATACGAAACTGGCTTTCCAACTCGGATTTGGAATCAGCAAGGTCCTTGTTATGCCATTCTAATTCTTTGTTCCTCCTCTCTTGTATGGTAACCTGTTAGAGTAGATGCCCTAGAGCCAATCAATTATTGTAGAATTGACTCTTTATAATAATGTTCATTGATCAATAAAAGGCATTTTAAACTATATCACATAAATCATCATTGTATGTATTGATATATGTCCTTAGAATGGTAGAACCGTGACGAGGGTATCAAGTGTTTCAAGTCTTGATAGTGAGAACCCTATGAGCATATATGGTGGCCATTCTAGAAACGTCTGTAGCCCTAGTATTATTCTAAAGTAAGGGCACAGATAATACGATAAGGCTATCATAGTGTTGAACGACCCTGTCGAAAGGCAGTGATAACCTCACTTGTCAATGTTGTTTGGTGACAACCTAGTGCAACACATGGGTGCTTGTTGTAGACAAGTTCACTAGACTGACCCACTAGAGGATTCCATATGGATGGTAACCCCAGTGTCTATGGAACAAATTCTCTAACGAATGGTGGTGCATGTGATCCTTAGACTTGAGATCACCAAAGCGCCTTGTGCACCGATTGGTGTAGTTTGATACTAGCCTAATGATGGGAATGCAAAATGTCATATTTAACCCCCTTAATGTTTAGTCTTTTATACATATTTGTTTCCTAATTGTACTCATTATTACTTTATTTTGGTTTAGGAAGCAAATGGAGGTGTTAATTGAAAAACGGAATTAATTAGGGGAATTCGGACAGTTTCGCCACTGCTTCGTATTCTGGGCCTAATTCTCTCATCCAAGCTCCGATTGAGATGATTCAAAATGCTGTGGAACGNCCCCCCCCCCCCCCCCCCCCCCCCCTTCCCTTCCCCCGACGGTCAAAGAGGGTCTTGTCCGATGCATGGCGACACTTCACCAAATCAAAACGGCCAAAGACAAATGGGGAGGGGAAGAATCGTGTGGGGTATGTAATTTCTGTGGAACCATTATTGGCGCTGAGAAGGGGACTTTGACGATGTGACGACACTTGGAGAAGAAGCACCCCCAAATAATGCAGCTGTCTGGTACATCTTCAACCAGATCAAATAGGCAAATTCAAACTTAACTTAATTTTAATCCTCAACTCTCTTAACATGGCAATGCAATGCACATGTTGCACGAGAGGAAATAGAAAGATTCATAGTTGCTATGAACTCTCCCATTTGTTTACCTGAAAATCCTTATTTTATTCACATGATTAAAATTACATTTTTTTTCCAGCATATACCCTTGTTAGTAGAAGTACAAGTAGAAGAGATATACTAAAACTTTATAACAAAATAAATAATAAACTTAAAAATGAATTTCAAAATTTTAGGAATATATCTATTGCACTTACATTAGACATATTGGCTTGTAGATCAAAAACAAATTTTTTTAACTGTCAAAATACATTTCTTAGATCATAATTGGGGTTTACAACAAAAATGGATGGGTTTTAAACCATTATATGAAAAACATATGCTGACACTATTTATTTTACAATTCTTGAAGTTTTGGAAGATTATGTATTAACTGATATAGTTGTAGCGCTAACGCTTGATAATACAGCTGCTAACACTACGACAATTTCTTTATTTGAAAAGAGATTGGATCTGCGTAGTGAAGACAAATTCTTTCACCAGAGATGTGCTTACCACATCATCAATTTGATTGTTAAAGCAGGTTTAGATGCTATATATTCAAAGATGGAGAGGGTGCGCATGACTATCGGATTTATCATCGACGATAGCAATAAAAGATGGCAAGAGTACGTCAAATATTGTAGGCAAGAGGACCCACTGGTTTGACCTTTGAAGTTATGTACGGACATGTCTATCCGTTGGAACTCCACCAACTTGATGTTGGAAAAAGCTTTGCCAACTGCAAAACAAATTATAGATTTCGTCAATCGGAAGAACCATCCAGAGGAAGTTGTCAGCTATGATGATTGGGCAGTTTGTGAACTATAGCCGAGGGGATACACAACTACCCTAGCAACGCGGGGGCCTATGAAATGAAGTTTTTCTTCTTTCGTTACGACGGCCATTGCCGCTTTCAAGACCCAAGTAGGCTCCTTTCCCTTGGCGAACTCATTAAGTTCGGAATGCATTTTTCTTTCTAATGACCTGTTTCTTCTTTGGTAGTTAACAAGATGCCGACCTAGGGCTACTCTTCAATCCGAATAGGATCATATCTTTTGGCTTCCTGCCCGAAGACAAGCGCGACGCGAAGAAGCTTGTGACGACCGCGAATTTGCGAAAATACGGTTTCTTCAATGCAAACGTGTCTTTAGAGCCCCTATTGAGTAAGTCTTGCTAACTGGTCCTTTTCTGGTCATGAAATGAAATGCTTTTGCTAACGATGCTCGTATGCAGCGACCATGCCTCCGAAGGTGTCAGAGTCGATGTGACGAAGGCAATTCAATTTCCTGCAGTCAAAGATTGCCAAGGCGAAAGATGCGGCTCCTGCCGATCCCCCGGCTGAAGGTGCCACATCGGGTTTTCCAGTATGACCTGCTGGAACTCAACAACAACCTTTGGATGATGTACCAATCCGATCCGCGAAGGCCCCTTAGCCATCGACTGTTCGTCTGAGGCTAAAGACAACGACTCAGCGAGCAAAGAATAAGAGAAGGCAGATTCAGATCGAAGAGTCAAAGATCGAATTTGAGAGTGATCAACCCGAGAAATCACAGCCAGACTACGGGAGGAGGTCGAGTAAGGGACCAATGGGTGACACGACCCCTGCTGAAGGCGCGAAGAAGGAAACTCCAGTGCTAGACTCGCTGGGGAACTTGTTGGAGTACCTACAACTGATAGTCTACACTTTACCGGAGTGCGGACTCTCGGAATCATTTGAGCAGTTCGCAGGTTCCAGCGATATGGACCTAATATCCACATCGGTCCAACACTTAAGCAAGGTGAACAAACTGTCCTCGGTGAGGACTTCCCTTAGCTCCTTTTGATAAGCTAAGTTTATCTTTCCTTGTTCGCAGGCCCTGTTTTCCATGCGAATGTCCCTGGAGAAGGTTCGGCTGGGAGCCGCAAAGGGGGAGGTCGCTCTGAAGGAAGAGAACACAACGCTCAAGCGAAGCCTGGAAGCCGTCGAAACAGAAAAAAACCCGTCCTCTAAGTCAACGAACCGGTACTTGAACGAAAGAGACACAACTCTTCGCATGGTGGACTTCCAAAAAGCGGAGCTCGAGTGGCATGGGGAGGAAATAAAGGAGCTTCAAAGGACCATAGCCAGACTCTCCAAGGAGGTTGGAGAGA
This sequence comes from Pistacia vera, assembly GCF_008641045.1. Lineage (NCBI taxonomy): Eukaryota > Viridiplantae > Streptophyta > Magnoliopsida > Sapindales > Anacardiaceae > Pistacia > Pistacia vera. The sequence goes on along the minus strand of NW_022195170.1, from coordinate 8,321 downwards.
AGGACCAGGAGCTCAAAGCGACCTCTCTGCAGGCCCTATGAACAGAACAAGAGAGTGATGCCTCCGAGAAACAAAGGCAAACTCTCGAGGCTGAACTTCAGGCAAGTCAGGGAAAAGTTGCTTCCCTGATCGAAGAGATGCAGAATCAGGCAGCGTAGGTCGAGGAGAAGGCTGCCGAATGGGTGATCGAGTCTATCTATGCCCTGCGATCGAAGAATCCACTACTTGATATGTCCGACCTCCCGAAGGACTGGCGGAAAACTCTCTTGTCCATGGCGTGGGAGGATGATGCAGTGGCGGCCGCCCAAAAATCCTATCAGACAAGGGGTTCGGGACATGCCTCGGAGAAGCCCCCAGTCGACCAGCTCTAGGACGATGAGGTTGGTCCTCTAGGAGTCAGATTAGGGCTAATAGTCATACCATTTTTCCTGTTGTACTCTTCGCATTAATGAAATACATTTTTCGCTTTTACAATTTCTGTTCGCTTTATTATACATGAGTTTACATAGTCTAAAATATTGGAACAAGCCTATGCGAACATGATAACACATTTACATGATCAAGATTACATGTGAAGACTGTTACAAGTGAACAGAATAACACTTCACAAGGAAATGATTTACAAAAATCAAAAATTAATTTACAAGGAAAACTGAGTTTGGAATTACTGATAGTATGGTCGAAGGTGTTCAGCATTCCAAGCTCGGGGTACTTTAGAACCGTTCAGCCTTTTGAGATGATAAGTCCCCGGTCTTATCACTTTGTCGATGTGATATGGACCTTCCCAGTTCGGTCCTAACACTCCCGCACTTGGTTCCCTAGTACCGAGAAGAACTTCTTTTAGTATAAGGTCGCCGACCTGGAAGTCTCTTTGTTTGACCTTTGAATCGAAGAACCTCTTCGCGTGTTGCTGGTAGGCTGCTATCCTTAGCGAAGCCTTGCTGTGATGTTCTTCAATAACGTCTAGTCTTGCTCTCATAAGTGCTTCATTGTCGACTTCATTGTACAAGTCCCTCCATAGCGAACCAGTTCCTACCTCCACAAGGATCATCGCTTCGTAACCGTATGCTAGCAAAAAAAGGGTTTCTGAGGTAGAGGTTCTCGGAGTTGTCCTGTATGCCCATAGGACTTCGGGGAGGTCGTCGGCCCAATTTCTTTTGGCTTTGTTGAGTTTGGCTTTTAGAGTGTGCTTGATGGTTTTGTTGACAGCTTCAACCTGACCATTTGCTTGCGGTCTTGCGACTAAGGCGAATTTTTTATGGATGCCCAGCTCGTCGCAAAACTGCTTGAACTCCTCGTTGTCGAACTGTTTTCCGTTATCTGAGATGAGGGTATGAGGAACTTCGTAGTGGCACACAATATTCTTGAAAACGAAGTCTTTGAGTTTCTTGGTCGTGATCGCTGCTAGCGGTTCGGCTTCCACCCATTTGGTGAAGTAATCTACTACGACCACGGCATATTTGATTCCCCCTTTACCGACTGGCATGGGACCGATGAGATCGATTCCCCACATGGAAAATGGCCATGGGCTAGTCATTGTTATCAGTTCGTGGGAAGGAGCTTGCGTTATGTTCGCGAACCGTTGACACTTATCACACCTCTTGACAAAATTGTAGGTGTCATCTTGGATTTTAGGCCAATAGTACCCTTGACGAACAACCTTGTTCGCAAGAAATCGTGCGACAGTGTGATTACCGCATATCCCTTTATGTATTTTCCTCATGATGTACTCTGCTTCTTCGCTGGATACACATCGGAGGAGAGGGGCGCTAAATTCTCACCTGTACAACTGGTCCCCGATGAGGGTGTAACGAGCAAATCTTGTTCGCAAAACCCTTGCCTTAACCTTGTCGCCAGGCAAGGTTCCATCCTTGAGGTACTGGAAAATGAGAGTCATCCAGGAGTCTAATATGTTACATTCACAGCCTGTTCGATCAGGCTAACACAAGGGGCTTCGATGAATCGAACAGGAATGCTATCCAGTGCTTCTGAGTCCAACGACGAGGTGATCCTGGCCAAGGCGTCTGCCATAGAGTTACTATCTCTGGGAATCTGAGTGATCGCGAAGTGCTTGAATGGCTCGAGTGCGGCCTTAGCTTCTTTCAAATAACAGATCATATTTTCTTCCTTGGCTTGGTACTCTCCTAAAATCTGGTTAACGACCAGCATGGAGTCGTTGTGGATGCTGATCGCGGTTGCGGCCATTTCTCTGGCCAATCGCAATCCAGCGAGGAGAGCTTCATATTCGTCCTCATTGTTGGTTACCTTAAATCCGAACCGGAGAATGCCGTGAACGCGAGCCCCCTTGGGACTCAAAAGGAGGAGACCTACATCGGCCCTCTTTCTGTTCGATGATCCATCGACATAGAGGCTCTAGGTCGACAGATTCTGAGTAGTTTCCTGGATGGCTTCGCTGGGCTGTTGCTACGACTTACTTGGAAGATAGGAAAATTCTAAGATGAAGTCAGCAACAACCTGCCCTTTGATAGTTGATCTTGGCTTGTACTTCAGATCGAACTGACTTAATTCCATGGCCCATTTAAGCAGCTTACCCGATGTCTTTGGCTTCTGGAGGACATGCCTGAGCGGGTAATTAGTCATTACATGAATTATATGGGCGTGGAAGTAAGGTCGCAGCTTTTTGGAAGTGATCAGCAGGGCATAGGCTAATCGTTCCATTTTCGGATACCGTATCTCGGCATCAAACAGACGCTTGCTCGCATAGTATATTGGCCATTGGACCTTTTCCTCTTCTTGAACTAAGGCTGCACTGACCGCGAACTGAGAGATGGACAGGTACAAGAGCAGGATCTCTTGCGGAAGAGGCTTGGACAAGAAGGGTGGTTTCTCGAGGTGTTCTTTTATACTTTGAAACGCCTATTCGCACTCGAGAATCCACTCGAACTTCTTATTGGCTTTCAGAACATTGAAGAACGGCAAACAGCGATTTGTTAGCCTCGATATGAAACGACTCAGGGCCGCTATTCGTCCATTAAGGCTCATGACCTGCTTTTTGCTTGTCGGGCTTTCCATATCGAGGAGAGCTTGAATTTTCTCGGGGTTGATTTCTATCCCCTATTGGTTAACCATGTATCATAGGAATTTGCTTGAGGATACTCCGAATGAACACTTGAGAGGATTCAGTTTCATTCTGTACAGTCAGAGGATATCAAACATCTCAGCGAGATGCGCTATGTGATCTGCAGCGACATAGGATTTGACCAGCATGTCATCTACATAGACCTCCATTAACTTGCCAATCTGATCGGAGAACATCCAATTAACCAATCGCTAGTAGGTCGCGCCAACGTTCTTGAGGCCGAAGGGCATAACTTTATAGCAGTACAGTCCCCGATCTGTAATAAAAGATGTATGCTTTTCGTCCGAAGCGTACATCAAAATTTGATTATATCCTGAGTATGCGTCCATAAAACTTAGCAGCTCGTGCCCCGAGGTGGCATGTACGAGCTGGTCGATTCTTGGTAGAGGGAAGCTATCTTTAGGGCATGCTTTGTAGAGGTCGCTGAAGTCAACACAGGTTTGCCACTTGCCATTAGGCTTCTTTACCAGAACCGGGTTGACAACCCAGGTTGGGTAGAGTGGTTCTCGGATGGACCCGTTTCAGAGGAGGTTATCCACCTCTAGCTTTAAGGTGGCATATCGCTCTAGATCTATTGCCCTTCTTTTTTGGCGAAATGGCTTGGCTTCGCTGTCGATGTTCAATGCATGGCAGATGATATCCGGATTGATCCCGACCATATATGTGTGCGACCAAGCGAACACATCGATATTTTTTTGAGGAAGCTGATCAGCTCGGAAGCGAGCTGAGGGTTGAGATTGCTCCCAATCCTTAATACTTGGCTCTGTTCCTTCTGATCGACTGATACTTCGGACAAATCCTCAACTAGCCCACTGGAAGGCCTTTCCTGAATTCGAGGATCCATATTATCCTCAGCTAGACCTGGCTGGGGCTCGATCTAGCTAATCGCCATAGTCTGTCGGGGAATGCCACGCAAGATACCCTTCCCTTTACACGCCATCTGCACCGCTTTTATGTAGCAGTCGCAAGATGCGCTCTGCGATCCACTAACTTTCCCTATCCCCGTCGGGGTGGGGAACTTCATTTTGAGATGGTATATAAAAGTGACTGCCTTGAAGCTTCTTAGTAGAGGTCGCCCCACGATTCCATTGAAGGCAGATGGGCAATCCACGACCAAGAATTCAGTAACCTTAGTCACTTCGTCATAGTCACCCAATGTGACCGGAATTTGGATCATTCCTTTGGGGATCAGGTGGTCCCTTGTAAAACCATAAAGAGGGATCGAGGCGGGCTTCAGGTCGGCCTCGTCCAAGTTCATTCTTTCGAAAGCGGTCTGGAACAGGATGTTCACAGTACTTCCGTTGTCTACTAGAATCCTGTGGACGTTATGGTGCCCTATGAAGGGCGTGATCACAAGAGCATCGTCGTGAGGATGATGTAAATGGGCCTCATCCTTTTCCAAGAAGGTGATCGGCTCCTCCTTGCGAAGCTTTTGTGGTCATTACGACGTGTTCATCACCCTGATTGGGTTGTGATGAGCCTTGCGAGCATATCTTTCATGTGCACCTCACGTGTTCCCCGTAAGGTGCGGCCCTCCAAAGATTATGTTGACACTACTATACCCTTTGCGATCACGACGCTTCTCTCCTTGCTTCCCTTGACTTTTCTCTTGCGCGAGAGCGGAGTCGTCAATATACTCCTTGAAATGCCCTTTCTTAATGAGCTCTTCGATTGCCTGCTTGAGAGCTCGACACTCATCGGTGTGATGCCCGTTATCCTGGTGGAAGCGACAGTACTTTTTATCATTTCTAGCTGACGTGGGAGTTTTCATGGGCTCGAGCTCTCCGAGCAGGCTAGCTTCTTCTGATTTGTCAAGAATAGCCAATACAAATGCATCCAGAGGTGTATATTGGTCTCTATCGCAATCGCGACGAGGGACAGAAGCATAAGACTTTTTGGGCTCGTAGAGAGGTTTCTTTCCTTTTCGCTGATCGTCAGCGGCCCCTCTGCGATCAGCTCTTCTGCTTTCCCCCAGACCAGATGTACTGCCTAAAGCGCCGGGGTCGTGACGGCGGAGCGCCACCAGTGAATTTTCAATCCGGAGGTACTTCTCCGCAAGGTTATAGAATCCGGTGAGGGAAACATCATCCTCAGCCTGTAATTCTTTCCACAAGTCGGTCTGTAGACGAACTCTTGCTATGATGAGAGTCCGAACAGACTCTTCAGGAGTATGAGCCACCTTGTTGAGTTCTCTGTAGAAACGGTCGATGTAGAACTGGAGGGATTCATCCATTTCTTGCCTTATATTGCTGAGGTAGCTCAAAGGCATCAAGAACTTTCGGTTCGCTTGAAAATGCCTTAGGAACGTCGTGCTCATCTGAGGCCACGAACTGATCGATCCCGCTGGGAGCGACCTGAACCACCGTTTGGCATGAGAGGTTAAAGTCACGGCCAAACAACGATATTTTGCTAGATCTGAGACCTGGTGAAGCTCTATCAAGTCGTTAAATTCATATAAATGATCCTGCGGATCAGAATTTTCATCAAACGCCCGCATGTCAGGCATCCTAAATCCTGGTGGGAGTGGAGCGGCTAGCACTTCGAGAGAGAAGGGGGACGCAGATGCGACCTACCCCTGCTCATTTTGCTGAGCTCTTAGTCGGTCTAGAGCTCGCTGCAGCTCCTCAATTTGTGGCAACGGAGCCATTTGGGGATTTCTTTCACCCATGCGAGTTCGCCTCAGCCGGTGGTCCCGACCGCTCTCGACATATGCTGGCTAGAGGCGTGTGATGGCGATGGATGATGCAAGGTATTTTCACGACCTTCGCAGTGGTATGAACCGCCCCGCGAAGTGTGGGAACCTCCCGTACGATAACGATCAAGATCATTTTGCTAGCGGTGATAAGAATCGCCCCGCCCAACACTTCTACTAGGGTGCCCTACCTGCGACGTGGCATGGGACAACTCGGGATGCGTCTTTTCACTAAGTCTTAACTTTATCGGTATTCTGCTGGGGACGCGGTTGGTGTTCGCTGGCCCTTTGGAGCCCATGGGCCCCTTTTTTGCCACTTGCTTGCACTTTTGTCTATGCGCTACAATGCTCGCGGCATGGGCTATTTCCCTTTGTCGCGCTTTCACGTGACCTGCAGGCGTTTTTGGCAGTTGCACCGCCCGGCTGATTTGGATGGCACGTCTTGGTCCAAACGGTCCAACCTTCGGTTGATCGTTTGGAGAGTATTGTCAAACCTCTCCAAGTAGCTTCTAATGGTAGGGTCAAGTTGTGAACTTGATGGGATATCCCCTGCAGCGTTTTGCAGAACTGAAGGTATTTTGGAAGAGGTGTCCCCCTGGACTTAGGGGATCCCCTCAGCACCCTGGTTGGTTTGCTCAGGTTCAGGTTGGCGGGCTATTTGCTGCTGTAGGGCCAGTAAGTTAGAGATTCTCCTGATGAAGGATGAACACTAAATCAGGCCATCTCCTTCTAGCGCCAAACTATTGATGCGTGATTTTTACACCAACTAAACGCACGTGTGAAATACTGAGCTGGCCCAGAAGACACACGTGAATATAAAGGAAAATGAGAGTAAATGCAATGGAGACAACTTTTAAAGTGGTTCGGATGCTAAGGTAGCAAATCTTATGTCCACTGATGTTTGTATTTATGATAAGGGTCAGGTTGCGTTAGTGGACTGACTTACAAATGATTTACAAATGACTCACAAAGTGATAGTACAAGAGAGAGAATGTTATATATTCTTGAAAGAGAATAGCTAATCAAGAGTAAAAATGAGCGAATCCCTTGAATGAGAGGTGAGCTCTCAATTTATAGTTGGATGCATTGAGATTATGATTACTGAATCTGTGAGTTGGTGGGATTATCTATGCAAATCCTTCTTTATGTCACATTGCCCACCTTCTAGAGTGATTTGCGCAATTTAGAGCAGGCATTGGACACGTGGGATCATCACAGCTTCTGGCTGGTCTGGTGCGCACCCACTATTCTGACAGAAACAGGTTGCGAGTGTACCCATGATCTGACTCTTGCACGCTGACTATACCTTACGTCAGCCCTTATATTTTATAGGCATAACAATATATGAGAATAAATTTCATATTATAATAAGTTATAATTTTTCTAAATCCCGTCTTACAAAAATTGCCTTTACATAGTAATAGTTATATGTATATTGCAAAAAAAAATATGTTATATTAGATTAAAGGTTTAAGATAAAATAAAAATATTTATCTAAAGTGTTTGGGACAATGGTTTATGCTTTAGAGTTATTACCATATATTTTAACTTATGGGTATATAATAACTCGTTAGCATGGACACCTTCTTATTTAAGTCAAAATATTTCTAGCTTCTCAAGCATGTTTAGAGCTTCTTGGTATGAAACTTTTTGTAATTTCGTACTATCATCCTCATGATTATTTCCTTTCTCTTCTTGTCTAATTGCAACAATGACTACTAAAACAATAAATTGAAATCCTAATACATACTATTAAAACGTGAATTATAAAATAAGAAATTAAAACAATAATTTTTATAACTACACCTTTATTAATTTATAACTTCTTTACAGTAATAAATTAATTTGATTCCACGACTATGATTATAGAGGGGTTTTACTATATATCAATTAGAATTCACTATATTAATGTTCTAAATAAAAATCACTATCATATTATTGAACTTATAACATAATAATGTGCTATAACATTATTTCTTTCCAAATATATATATGATCAGGGGTGTCCAGGCTAATTTACGCGTACTTCAACTAATCTCCTGGAACCCTAGAACTACCAGCTAGATAAGAGCTCTACTGGCCACCCCTATTAGCAACCATGGGGACTCGAACTCGATAAACCATGTTAGATCTCCCTCTTACTCTTTTATCTTCAAAGAGAGTCGAACTTGAAAGATTATGTTAGATCCTCTTCTTGGGAGACCATGTTAGATATCTTCTCAATATTTCCTTTTAAAGAAGATGAAAACTTCATTCTTATAAAACGTTAAATAGAAATATTTAGTACTTTCAATTTATTATCACTATCTTACATTAAAAGTGAATATTATATTGAAAAACCTAATCCATATCTTCAAAATATTTGCGCCGTGACTATGTTAAAAGAACACAAATCGAATAGTTAATGTTAATCTATTATGTTTATATATTCAATAAAAAAAAAATTCTATACAATTAGAGGAATGGAACAGATTACAAACTTGGAACATTTTGTCATCAAATATCATATTTGCAACTGTCTTTAGCTCT